>NC_073237.2:7492857-8098214 GCF_029281585.2 Gorilla gorilla gorilla | reverse complement strand
GACGGGATGGGACGGAACGGAACGGAACGGAAGTCAATGGAGTCAACCATAGTAGACAGGAACGGAATGGAATGGAATCTAATGGAATGGAATGGAATGGAATGGAATCAACCTGAGTAGAATGGAATGGATTGGAATGGAATGGAATGGAATGGAATCGAATGGAATCGAATGGAATGGAATGGAATGGAATAAAATGGATTGGAATGGAATGGAATGGAATGGAATGGAATGGAATGGAATGGAATGGAATGGAATGGAATGGAATGAAATCAACCCGAGTAGAACGGAATGGAATGGAATGGAATGGAATGGAATGGAATGGAATGGATTGGAATGGAATTTAATGCAATGGAATGGAATGGAATCGAATGGAATGGAATGGAATGGAATGGAATGGAATGGAATAGAATGGAATCAACCCGAGTAGAACGGACTGGAATGGAATGGAATGGAATGGAATGGAATGGAATGGAATTGAATGGAATGGAATGGAATGGGATGGAATGGAATCGAACGGAATCGAATGGAATGGAATGGAATGGAATGGAATGGAATGGAATGGAATCAAGTGGAATCGAATGGACTGGAATGGAATGGAATGGAATGGAATGGAATGGAATGGAATGGAATGGAATCAACCCGAGTAGAATGGAATGGACTGGAATGGAATGGAATGGAATGGAATGGAATCGAATGGAATCGAATGGAATGGCATGGAATGGAATGGAATGGAATGGAATGGAATGGAATGGAATGGAATGGAATGGAATAGAATGGAATCAACCCGAGTAGAACGGAATGGAATGGAATGGAATGGAATGGAATGGCATGGAATGGAATGGAATGGAACGGAATGGAATTCAATGGAATGGAATGGAATGGAGTGGAATGGAATGGAATCAACCAGAGTAGAACGGAACGGAATGGAATGGAATGGAATGGAATGGAATGGAATGGAATGGAATGGAATGGAATGGAATGGAATGGAATGGAATGGAATTTAATGGAATAGAATGGAATGGAATGGAATGGAATGGAATGGAATGAACCCGAGTAGAAAGGAATGGAATGGAATGGAATTGAATGGAATGGAATGGAATGGAATTGAATGGAATCGAATGGAATCGAATGGAATGGAATGGAATGGAATGGAATGGAATGGAATGGAATGAAATCAACCCGAGTAGAACGGAATGGAATGGAATGGAATGGAATGGAATGGAATGGAATGGAATCGAATGGAATGGAATGGAATGGAATGAAATCAACCCGAGTAGAACGGAATGGAATGGAATGGAATGGAATGGAATGGAATGGAATGGAATCGAATGGAATGGAATGGAATGGAATGGAATTTAATGGAATGGAATGGAATGGAATCGAATGGAATCGAATGGAATGGAATGGAATAGAATGGAATCAACCCGAGTAGAACGGAATGGAATGGAATGGAATGGAATCGAATGGAATGGAAAGGAATGGAACGGAATGGAAAGGAATGGAATGGAATGGAATGGAATGGAATGGAATGGAATGGAATGGAATGGAAAGGAATGGAATGGAATGGAATGGAATGGAATGGAATGGAATGGAATGGAATGGAAAGGAATGGAATGGAATGGAATGGAATCGAATGGAATGGAATGGAATGGAATGGAATGGAATGGAATGGAATGGAATGGAATCAACCCGAGTAGAATGGAATGGATTGGAATGGAACGGAATGGAATGGAATGGAATGGAATGGAATGGAATGGAATGAAATCAACCCGAGTAGAATGGAATGGAATGGAATGGAATGGAATGGAATGGAATGGAATCTAATGGAATGTAATGTAATGGAATGGAATGGAATGGAATCGAATGGAATCGAATGAAATCGAATGGAATGGAATGGAATAGAATGGAATCAACCCGAGTAAAACGGAATGGAATGGAATGGAATGGAATGGAATGGAATGGAATGGAAAGGAATGGAATGGAATGGAATGGAATGGAATCGAATGGAATCGAATGAAATCGAATGGAATGGAATGGAATAGAATGGAATCAACCCGAGTAGAATGGAAAGGATTGGAATGGAATGGAATGGAATGGAATGGAATGGAATGGAATGGAATGGAATGGAATGGAATCAACCCGAGTAGAATGGAATGGATTGGAATGGACTGGAAAGGAATGGAATGGAATGGCATCAATCCGAGTAGAATGGAATGGAATGGAATGGAATGGAATTCAATGTAATAGAATGGAATTGAATCAACCCGCGTGGAACGGAATGGAACGGAAAGGAAAGGAACGGAATGGAATGGAACGAAATCACCCGGAGCAGAACAGAATGGAATGGGAAGGGACGGGACGGTACGGGACGGGGCGGGATGGAACGGAATGGAACGGAACGGAACGGCATGGAATCAACCCGAGTGGAATGGAATGGAATGGAATGGAATGGAATGGAATAGAATAGAATGGAATTGAATCAACCCGTGTGGAACGGAATGGAACAGAACGGAAAGGATCGGAGCGGAATGGAATGGAATCAACCCGAGTACAACGGCACGGGACGGGACGGGACGGGACGGGATGGGACGGGACGGGATGGGACGGAACGGAACGGAACGGAAATCAATGGAGTCAACCATAGTAGAAAGGAACGGAATGGAATGGAATGGAATGGAATGGAATGGAATGGAATGGAATGGAATGGAATGGAATGGAATGGAATCAACCCGAGTAGAATGGAATGGATTGGAATGGAACGGAATGGAATGGAATGGAATGGAATGGAATGGAATGGAATCAACCCGAGTAGAATGGAATGGATTGGAATGGACTGGAATGGAAAGGAATGGAATGGAATGGAATGGAATGGAACGGAATGGAATGGAATGGAATGGAATCAACCCGAGTAGAATGGAATGGAATGGAATGGAATCGAACGGAATGGAATGGAATGGAATGGAATGGAATGGAATGGAATGGAATGGAATGGAATGGAATTTAAGTTAAAGGATTGGAATGGAATAGAATGGAATCGAATGGAATCGAATGGAATGGAATGGAATAGGATGGAATCAACACGAGTAGAACGGAATGGAATGGAATGGAAAGGAAAGGAATGGAATGGAATACAATGGAATGGAAAGTAATGGAATGGAATGGAATGGAATGGAATGGAATGGAAAGGAATGGAATGGAATGGAATGGAATGGAATGGAATGGAATGGAATGGAATGGAATGGAATCAACCAGAGTAGAATGGAATGGATAGGAATGGAATGGAATGGAATGGAATGGAATGGAATGGAATGGAATGGAATGGAATGGAATGAAATCAACCCGAGTAGAACGGAATGGAATGGAATGGAATGGAATGGAATGGAATGGAATGGAAAGGAATGGAATGGAATCGAATGGAATCGAATGGAATGGAATGGAATAGAATGGAATCAACCCGAGTAAAAAGGAATGGAATGGAATGGAATGGAATGGAAAGGAACGGAAAGGAATGGAATGGAATGGAATGGAATGGAATAGAATGAAATGGAATGGAATGGAATGGAATGGAATGGAATGGAATGGAATGGAATGGAATTGAATGGAAACAACCCGAGTAGAATGGAATGGATTCGAATGGAATGGAATGGAATGGAATGGAATGGAATGGAATGGAATGGAATCAACCCGAGTAGAATGGAATGGATTGGAATGGACTGGAATGGAAAGGAATGGAATGGAATGGAATGGAATCAACCAGAGTAGATTGGAATGGATTGGAATGGAATGAAATGCAATGGAATGGAATGGAATGGAATGGAATGGAATGGAATGGAATCAACCCGAGTAGAATGGAATGGATTGGATTGGAATGGAATGGAATGGAGTCGAAAGGAATGGAATGGAATGGAATGGAATGGAATGGAATGGAGTGGAATCAACACGAGTAGAACGGAATGGAATGGAATGGAATGGAATGGAATGGAATGGAATGGAATGGAATGGAATTTAATGGAATGGAATGGAATCGAATCGAATGGAATCGAATGGAATCGAATGGAATGGAATGGAATAGAATGGAATCAACCCGAGTAGAACGGAATGGAATGGAATGGAATGGAAAGGATTGGAATGGAATGGAATGGAATGGAATGGAATCGAATGGAATGGAATGGAATGGAAAGGAATGGAATGGAATTGAATGGAATGGAAAGGAATGGAATGGAATGGAATGGAATGGAATGGAATGGAAAGGAATGGAATGGAAAGGAATGGAATGGAATGGAATGGAATGGAATGGAATGGAATGGAATGGAATGGAATCAACCCGAGTAGAATGGAATGGAATGGAATGGAATGGAATGGAATCGAACGGAATGGAATGGAATGGAATGGAATGGAATGGAATGGAATGGAATGGAATGGAATGGAATGGAATTTAAATTAATGGAATGGAATGGAATAGAATGGAATCGAATGGAATGGAATGGAATGGAATGGAATAGAATGGAATCAACCCGAGTAGAACGCAATGGAATGGAATGGAAAGGAAAGGAATGGAATGGAATGGAATGGAATAGAAAGGAATGGAATGGAATGGAATGGAATGGAATGGAATGGAATGGAATGGAATGGAATGGAATGGAATGGAATCAACCAGAGTAGAATGGAATGAATTGGAATGGAATGGAATGGAATGGAATGGAATGGAATGGAATGGAATGGAATGAAATCAACCCGGGTAGAACGGAATGGAATGGAATGGAATGGAATGGAATGGAAAGGAATCGAATGGAATCGAATGGAATCGAATGGAATGGAATGGAATAGAATGGAATCAACCCGAGTACAACGGCACGGGACGGGACGGGACGGGACGGGATGGGACGGGACGGGATGGGACGGAACGGAACGGAACGGAACTCAATGCAGTCAACCATAGTAGAAAGGATCGGAATGGAATGGAATCTAATGGAATGGAATGGAATGGAATGGAATCAACCTGAGTAGAATGGAATGGATTGGAATGGAATGGAATGGAATGGAATCGAATGGAATCGAATGGAATGGAATGGAGTGGAATAAAATGGAATGGAATGGAATGGAATGGAATGGAATGGAATGGAATGGAATGGAATGGAATGGAATGAAATCAACCCGAGTAGAACGGAATGGAATGGAATGGAATGGAATGGAATGGAATGGAATGGATTGGAATGGAATTTAATGCAATGGAATGGAATGGAATCGAATGGAATGGAATGGAATGGAATGGAATAGAATGGAATCTACCCGAGTAGAACGGACTGGAATGGAATGGAATGGAATGGAATTGAATGGAATGGAATGGAATGGGATGGAATGGAATGGAATGGAATGGAATGGAATGGAATGGAATGGAATGGAATCAAATGGAATGGAATGGAATGGAATGGAATGGAATGGAATGGAATGGAATGGAATGGAATGGAATGGAATGGAATCAACCCGAGTAGAATGGAATGGACTGGAATGGAATGGAATGGCATGGAATGGAATGGAATCGAATGGAATCGAATGGAATGGCATGGAATGGAATGGAATGGAATGGAATGGAATGGAATGGAATGGAATGGAATGGAATCAACCCGAGAAGAACGGAATGGAATGGAATGGAATGGAATGGAATGGAATAGAATGGAATCAACCCGAGTAGAACGGAATGGAATGGAATGGAATGGAATCGAATGGAATGGAAAGGAATGGAACGGAATGGAACGGAATGGAAAGGAATGGAATGGAATGGAATGGAATGGTATGGAATGGAATGGAATGGAATGGAATGGAATGGAAAGGAATGGAATGGAATGGAATGGAATGGAATGGAATGGAATGGAATGGAAAGGAATGGAATGGAATGGAATGGAATCGAATGGAATGGAATGGAATGGAATGGAATGGAATGGAATGGAATGGAATGGAAAGGAATCAACCCGAGTAGAATGGAATGGATTGGAATGGAACGGAATGGAATGGAATGGAATGGAATGGAATGGAATGAAATCAACCCGAGTAGAATGGAATGGAATGGAATGGAATGGAATGGAATGGAATGGAATCGAATGGAATGTAATGTAATGGAATGGAATGGAATGAAATCGAATGGAATCGAATGAAATCGAATGGAATGGAATGGAATAGAATGGAATCAACCCGAGTAAAACGGAATGGAATGGAATGGAATGGAATGGAATGGAATGGAATGGAATGGAATGGAATGGAATGGAAAGGAATGGAATGGAATCGAATGGAATGGAATCGAATGGAATCGAATGAAATCAAATGCAATGGAATGGAATAGAATGGAATCAACCCGAGTAGAATGGAAATGATTGGAATGGAATGGAATGGAATGGAATGGAATGGAATGGAATGGAATGGAATGGAATTTAAATTAATGGATTGGAATGGAATAGAATGGAATCGCATGGAATCGAATGGAATGGAATGGAATAGAATGGAATCAACCCGAGTAGAACAGAATGGAATGGAATGGAAAGGAAAGGAATGGAATGGAATAGAATGGAATGGAAAGGAATGGAATGGAATGGAATGGAAAGGAATGGAATGGAATGGAATGGAATGGAATGGAATGGAATGGAATGGAATGGAATGGAATGGAATCAACCAGAGTAGAATGGAATGGACTGGAATGGAATGGAATGGAATGGAATGGAATGGAATGGAATGGAATGGAATGAAATCAACCCGAGTAGAACGGAATGGAATGGAATGGAATGGAATGGAATGGAAAGGAATCGAATGGAATCGAATGGAATCGAATGGAATGGAATGGAATAGAATGGAATCAACCCGAGTAAAAAGGAATGGAATGGAATGGAATGGAATGGAAAGGAACGGAAAGGAATGGAATGGAATGGAATGGAATAGAATGGAATGGAATGGAATGGAATGGAATGGAATGGAATGGAATGGAATGGAATGGAATTGAATGGAAACAACCCGAGTAGAATGGAATGGATTCGAATGGAATGGAATGGAATGGAATGGAATGGAATGGAATGGAATGGAATCAACCCGAATAGAATGGAATGGATTGGAATGGACTGGAATGGAAAGGAATGGAATGGAATGGAATGGAATCAACCAGAGTAGATTGGAATGGATTGGAATGGAATGGAATGCAATGGAATGGAATGGAATGGAATGGAATGGAATGGAATCAACCCGAGTAGAATGGAATGGATTGGATTGGAATGGAATGGAATGGAGTCAAAAGGAATGGAATGGAATGGAATGGAATGGAATGGAATGGAATGGAGTGGAATCAACACGAGTAGAACGGAATGGAATGGAATGGAATGGAATGGAATGGAATGGAATGGAATGGAATTTAATGGAATGGAATGGAATCGAATCGAATGGAATCGAATGGAATCGAATGGAATGGAATGGAATAGAATGGAATCAACCCGAGTAGAACGGAATGGAATGGAATGGAATGGAAAGGATTGGAATGGAATGGAATGGAATGGAATGGAATCGAATGGAATGGAATGGAATGGAAAGGAATGGAATGGAATTGAATGGAATGGAAAGGAATGGAATGGAATGGAATGGAATGGAATGGAATGGAATGGAATGGAAAGGAATGGAATGGAAAGGAATGGAATGGAATGGAATGGAATGGAATGGAATGGAATGGAATCAACCTGAGTAGAATGGAATGGCATGGAATGGAATGGAATGGAATGGAATGGAATCGAATGGAATGGAATGGAATGGAATGGAATGGAATGGAATCAAACCGAGTAGAACGTAATGGAATGGAATGGAATGGAATGGAATGGAAGGGAAGGGAATGGAATGGAATGGAATGGAATTCAATGGAATAGAATGGAATGGAATGGAATGGAATGGAATGAACCCGAGTAGAAAGGAATGGAATGGAATGGAATTGAATGGAATGGAATGGAATGGAATGGAATCGAATCGAATGGAATCGAATGGAATGGAATGGAATGGAATGGAATGGAATGGAATGGAATGGAATGGAATGGAATGGAATCGAATGGAATCGAATGGAATGGAATGGAATGGAATGGAATGGAATGGAATGGAATCAACCCGAGTAGATTGGAATGGATTGGAATGGAATGAAATGGAATGGAATGGAATTCAATGGAAAAAATGAAATGGAATGGAATGGAATGGAATGGAATGGAATGGAATGGAATGGAATGGAATCGAATGGAATCGAATGGAATCGAATGGAATTGAGTGGAATAGAATGGTATCAACCCGAGTAGAATGAAATGGAATGGAACGGAACGGAACGGAACGGAACGGAACGGAACGGAATGGAATGGAGTGAAATGGAATGGAATCGAATGGAATCTAATGGAACTGAATGGAATGGAAAGAAGGGAATGGAATGGAATGGAATGGAATGGAATGGAATGGAATCAACCCGAGTAGAATGGAAAGGATTGGAATGGAATAGAATGGAATGGAATTCAATAGAATAGAATGGAATGGAATGGAATGGAATGGAATGGAATGGAATGGAATCGAATGGAATCGAATGGAATCGAATGGAATGGAGTGGAATAGAATGGAATCAACCCGAATAGAACGGAACGGAACGGAACGGAACGGAACGGAATGGAATGGAGTGAAATGGAATGGAATCGAATGGAATCGAAAGGAACCGAATGGAATGGAATGAAAGGGAATGGAACGGAATTGAATGGAATGGAATGGAATGGAATCAACCCGAGTAGAATGGAATGGATTGGAATGGAATGGAATGGAATGGAATGGAATGGAATGGAATGGAATGGAATCGAATGGAATGGAATGGAATGGAATGGAATGGAATGGAATGGAATGGAATGGAATGGAATCAACCCGATTAGAACGGAATGGAATGCAATGGAATGGAACGGAATGGAATCGAACGGAATGGAATGGAATGGAATGGAATGGAATGGAATGGAATGGAATGGAATGGAATGGAATGGAATTTAAATTAATGGATTGGAATGGAATAGAATGGAATCGAATGGAATCGAATGGAATGGAATGGAATAGAATGGAATCAACCCGAGTAGAACGGAATGGAATGGAATGGAAAGGAAAGGAATGGAATGGAATGGAATGGAATGGAAAGGAATGGAATGGAATGGAATGGAATGGAATGGAATGGAAAGGAATGGAATGGAATGGAATGGAATGGAATGGAATGGAATGGAATGGAATGGAATGGAATCAACCAGAGTAGAATGGAATGGATTGGAATGGAATGGAATGGAATGGAATGGAATGGAATGGAATGGAATGGAATGAAATCAACCCGAGTAGAACGGAATGGAATGGAATGGAATGGAATGGAAAGGAATCGAATGGAATCGAATGGAATCGAATGGAATGGAATGGAATAGAATGGAATCAACCCGAGTAAAAAGGAATGGAATGGAATGGAATGGAATGGAAAGGAACGGAAAGGAATGGAATGGAATGGAATGGAATGGAATTGAATGGAAACAACCCGAGTAGAATGGAATGGATTCGAATGGAATGGAATGGAATGGAATGGAATGGAATGGAATGGAATGGAATGGAATCAACCCGAGTAGAATGGAATGGATTGGAATGGACTGGAATGGAAAGGAATGGAATGGAATGGAATGGAATCAACCAGAGTAGATTGGAATGGATTGGAATGGAATGGAATGCAATGGAATGGAATGGAATGGAATGGAATGGAATGGAATGGAATCAACCCGAGTAGAATGGAATGGATTGGATTGGAATGGAATGGAATGGAGTCGAAAGGAATGGAATGGAATGGAATGGAATGGAATGGAATGGAATGGAATGGAATCAACACGAGTAGAACGGAATGGAATGGAATGGAATGGAAAGGATTGGAATGGAATGGAATGGAATGGAATGGAATGGAAAGGAATGGAATGGAATGGAAAGGAATGGAATGGAATTGAGTGTAATAGAAAGGAATGGAATGGAATGGAATGGAATGGAAAGGAATGGAATGGAAAGGAATGGAATGGAATGGAATGGTATGGAATGGAATGGAATGGAATCAACCCGAGTAGAATGGAATGGAATGGAATGGAATGGAATGGAATGGAATGGAATGGAATCGAACGGAATGGAATGGAATGGAATGGAATGGAATGGAATGGAATGGAATGGAATGGAATTTAAATTAATGGAATGGAATGGAATAGAATGGAATCGAATGGAATGGAATGGAATGGAATGGAATAGAATGGAATCAACCCGAGTAGAACGCAATGGAATGGAATGGAAAGGAAAGGAATGGAATGGAATGGAATGGAATAGAAAGGAATGGAATGGAATGGAATGGAATGGAATGAAATCAACCCGAGTAGAACGGAATGGAATGGAATGGAATGGAATGGAATGGAATGGAATGGAATGGATTGGAATGGAACTTAATGCAATGGAATGGAATGGAATCGAATGGAATGGAATGGAATGGAATGGAATGGAATGGAATAGAATGGAATCAACCCGAGTAGAACGGACTAGAATGGAATGGAATGGAATGGAATGGAATGGAATGGAATGGAATGGGATGGAATGGAATCGAATGGAATCGAATGGAATGGAATGAAATGGAATGGAATGGAATGGAATGGAATGGAATGGAATCAAATGGAATCGAATGGAATGGAATGGAATGGAATGGAATGGAATGGAATGGAATGGAATGGAATGGAATGGAATGGAATGGAATCAACCCGAGTAGAATGGAATGGATTGGAATGGAAAGGAATGGAATCGAATGGAAAGGAATCGAATCGAATGGAATAGAAAGGAATGGAATGGACGCGAGTAGAACGGAATGGAATGGAATGGAATGGAATGGAATGGAATGGAATGGAATGGAATGGAATGGAATGAAATCAACCCGAGTAGAACGGAATGGAATGGAATGGAATGGAATGGAATGGAAAGGAATCGAATGGAATCGAATGGAATCGAATGGAATGGAATGGAATAGAATGGAATCAACCCGAGTAAAAAGGAATGGAATGGAATGGAATGGAATGGAAAGGAACGGAAAGGAATGGAATGGAATGGAATGGAATGGAATAGAATGGAATGGAATGGAATGGAATGGAATGGAATGGAATGGAATGGAATGGAATGGAAACAACCCGAGTAGAATGGAATGGATTCGAATGGAATGGAATGGAATGGAATGGAATGGAATGGAATGGAATGGAATGGAATCAACCCGAGTAGAATGGAATGGATTGGAATGGAGTGGAATGGAAAGGAATGGAATGGAATGGAATGGAATCAACCAGAGTAGATTGGAATGGATTGGAATGGAATGGAATGCAATGGAATGGAATGGAATGGAATGGAATGGAATGGAATGGAATGGAATCAACCCGAGTAGAATGGAATGGATTGGATTGGAATGGAATGGAATGGAGTCGAAAGGAATGGAATGGAATGGAATGGAATGGAATGGAATGGAATGGAATCAACACGAGTAGAACGGAATGGAATGGAATGGAATGGAATGGAATGGAATGGAATGGAATGGAATGGAATGGAATGGAATGGAATGGAATTTAATGGAATGGAATGGAATCGAATCGAATGGAATCGAATGGAATCGAAAGGAATGGAATGGAATAGAATGGTATCAACCCGAGTAGAACGGAATGGAATGGAATGGAATGGAAAGGATTGGAATGGAATGGAATGGAATGGAATGGAATCGAATGGAATGGAATGGAATGGAAAGGAATGGAATGGAATTGAATGGAATGGAAAGGAATGGAATGGAATGGAATGGAATGGAATGGAATGGAAAGGAATGGAATGGAAAGGAATGGAATGGAATGGAATGGAATGGAACGGAATCAACCTGAGTAGAATGGAATGGAATGGAATGGAATGGAATGGAATGAAATGGAATGGAATGGAATGTTATGGAATGGAATGGAATGGAATTTATATTAATGGAATGGAATGGAATAGAATGGAATTGAATGGAATCGAATGGAATGGAATGGAATAGAATGGAATCAACCCGAGTAGAACGCAATGGAATGGAATGGAAAGGAAAGGAATGGAATGGAATGGAATGGAATGGAATGGAATGGAATCAACCCGAGTAGAACGGAATGGAATGGAATGGAATGGAATGGAATGGAATGGAATGGAATGGAATGGAATGGAATGGAATGGAATGGAATGGAATTCAATGGAATGGAATGGAATGGAATGGAATGGAATCAACCCGAGTAGAACGGAATGGAATGGAATGGAATGGAATGGAATGGAATGGAATGGAATGGAATGGAAGGGAATGGAATGGAATGGAATGGAATTCAATGGAATAGAATGGAATGGAATGGAATGGAATCGAATGGAATGAACCCGAGTAGAAAGGAATGGAATGGAATGGAATTGAATGGAATGGAATGGAATGGAATGGAATCGAATCGAATGGAATGGAATGGAATGGAATGGAATGGAATGGAATGGAATGGAATGGAATCGAATGGAATCGAATGGAATGGAATGGAATGGAATGGAATGGAATGGAATGGAATGGAATGGAATGGAATCAACCCGAGTAGATTGGAATGGATTGGAATGGAATGAAATGGAATGGAATGGAATTCAATGGAAAAAATGAAATGGAATGGAATGGAATGGAATGGAATGGAATGGAATGGAATCGAATGGAATCGAATGGAATCGAATGGAATTGAGTGGAATAGAATGGAGTCAACCCGAGTAGAATGAAATGGAATGGAACGGAACGGAACGGAACGGAACGGAACGGAACGGAATGGAATGGAGTGAAATGGAATGGAATCGAATGGAATCTAATGGAACCGAATGGAATGGAAAGAAGGGAATGGAATGGAATGGAATGGAATGGAATGGAATGGAATCAACCCGAGTAGAATGGAAAGGATTGGAATGGAATAGAATGGAATGGAATGGAATGGAATGGAATTCAATAGAATAGAATGGAATGGAATGGAATGGAATGGAATGGAATGGAATGGAATGGAATCGAATGGAATCGAATGGAATCGAATGGAATGGAGTGGAATAGAATGGAATCAACCCGAATAGAACGTAACGGAACGGAACGGAACGGAACGGAATGGAATGGAGTGAAATGGAATGGAATCGAATGGAATCGAAAGGAACCGAATGGAATGGAATGAAAGGGAATGGAATGGAATTGAATGGAATGGAATGGAATGGAATCAACCCGAGTAGAATGGAATGGATTGGAATGGAATGGAATGGAATGGAATGGAATGGAATGGAATCGAATGGAATGGAATGGAATGGAATGGAATGGAATGGAATGGAATGGAATGGAATGGAATGGAATGGAATCAACCCGATTAGAACGGAATGGAATGCAATGGAATGGAATGGAATGGAATGGAATGGAATGGAATTCAATGGAATGGAATGGAATGGAATGGAATGGAATGGAATGGAATCAACCCGAGTAGAATGGAATGGATTGAAATGGAAAGGAATGGAATCGAATGGAATGGAATCGAATCGAATGGAATAGAAAGGAATGGAATGGACGCGAGTAGAACGGAATGGAATGGAATGGAATGGAAAGGAATGGAATGGAATGGAATGGAATGGAATGGAATGGAATGGAATGGAATCAACCCGAGTAGAATGGAATGGATTGGAATGGAATGGAATGGAATGGAATCAACCTGAGTAGAATGGAATGGATTGGAATGGAATGGAATGGAATGGAATCGAATGGAATCGAATGGAATGGAATGGAATGGAATAAAATGGAATGGAATGGAATGGAATGGAATGGAATGGAATGGAATGGAATGGAATGGAATGGAATTGAATGGAATGGAATGAAATCAACCCGAGTAGAACGGAATGGAATGGAATGGAATGGAATGGAATGGAATGGAATGGAATAGAATGGAATCAACCCGAGTAGAACGGACTGGAATGGAATGGAATGGAATGGAATGGAATGGAAAGGAATTGAATGGAATGGAATGGAATGGGATGGAATGGAATCAAATGGAATCGAAATGAATGGAATGGAATGGAATGGAATGGAATGGAATGGAATGGAATCAAATGGAATCGAATGGAATGGAATGGAATGGAATGGAATGGAATGGAATGGAATGGAATGGAATGGAATCAACCCGAGTAGAATGGAATGGACTGGACTGGAATGGAATGGAATGGAAAGGAATTGAATGGAATAGAATGGAATGGAATGGAATGGAATCGAATGGAATCGAATGGAATGGCATGGAATGGAATGGAATGGAATGGAATGGAATGGAATGGAATGGAATGGAATGGAATGGAATCAACCCGAGTAGAATGGAATGGATTGGAATGGACTGGAAAGGAATGGAATGGAATGGAATCAATCCGAGTAGAATGGAATGGAATGGAATGGAATGGAATTCAATGTAATAGAATGGAATTGAATCAACCCGCGTGGAACGGAATGGAACGGAAGGGAAAGGAACGGAATGGAATGGAACGAAATCACCCAGAGCAGAACGGAATGGAATGGGAAGGGACGGGACGGTACGGGACGGGGCGGGATGGAACGGAATGGAACGGAACGGAACGGCATGGAATCAACCCGAGTGGAATGGAATGGAATGGAATGGAATGGAATGGAATAGAATAGAATGGAATTGAATCAACCCGTGTGGAACGGAATGGAACAGAACGGAAAGGATCGGAGCGGAATGGAATGGAATCAACCCGAGTACAACGGCACGGGACGGGACGGGACGGGACGGGATGGGACGGGACGGGATGGGACAGAACGGAACGGAACGGAACTCAATGGAGTCAACCATAGTAGAAAGGAACGGAATGGAATGGAATGGAATGGAATGGAATGGAATGGAATGGAATGGAATGGAATGGAATCAACCCGAGTAGAATGGAATGGATTGGAATGGAATGGAATTTAATGGAATGGAATGGAATGGAATGGAATCAACCCGAGTAGAATGGAATGGATTGGAATGGACTGGAATGGAAAGGAATGGAATGGAATGGAATGGAATGGAATGGAACGGAATGGAATGGAATGGAGTGGAATCAACCCGAGTAGAATGGAATGGAATGGAATGGAATCGAACGGAATGGAATGGAATGGAATGGAATGGAATGGAATGGAATGGAATTTAAATTAATGGATTGGAATGGAATAGAATGGAATCGAATGGAATAGAATGGAATGGAATGGAATAGAATGGTATCAACCCGAGTAGAACGGAATGGAATGGAATGGAAAGGAAAGGAATGGAATGGAATGGAATGGAAAGGAATGGAATGGAATGGAATGGAATGGAATGGAATGGAATGGAATGGAATGGAATGGAATGGAATGGAATTCCATGGAATGGAATGGAATGGAATGGAATGGAATGGAATGGAATGGAATTCCATGGAATGGAATGGAATGGAATGGAATGGAATGGAATCAACCCGAGTAGAACGGAATGGAATGGAATGGAATGGAATGGAATGGAATGGAATGGAATGGAATGGAATGGAATGGAATGGAAGGGAATGGAATGGAATGGAATGGAATTCAATGGAATAGAATGGAATGGAATGGAATGGAATGGAATGAACCCGAGTAGAAAGGAATGGAATGGAATGGAATTGAATGGAATGGAATGGAATGGAATGGAATCGAATCGAATGGAATCGAATGGAATGGAATGGAATGGAATGGAATGGAATGGAATGGAATGGAATGGAATGGAATCGAATGGAATCGAATGGAATGGAATGGAATGGAATGGAATGGAATGGAATGGAATGGAATCAACCCGAGTAGATTGGAATGGATTGGAATGGAATGAAATGGAATGGAATGGAATTCAATGGAAAAAATGAAATGGAATGGAATGGAATTGAATGGAATGGAATCGAATGGAATCGAATGGAATCGAATGGAAATGAGTGGAATAGAATGGAATCAACCCGAGTAGAATGAAATGGAATGGAACGGAACGGAACGGAACGGAACGGAACGGAACGGAATGGAATGGAGTGAAATGGAATGGAATCGAATGGAATCTAATGGAAACGAATGGAATGGAAAGAAGGGAATGGAATGGAATGGTATGGAATGGAATGGAATGGAATGGAATCAACCCGAGGAGAATGGAAAGGATTGGAATGGAATAGAATGGAATGGAATGGAATGGAATGGAATTCAATAGAATAGAATGGAATGGAATGGAATGGAATGGAATGGAATGGAATGGAATGGAATGGAATGGAATCGAATGGAATCGAACGGAATCGAATGGAATGGAGTGGAATAGAATGGAATCAACCCGAATAGAACGGAACGGAACGGAACGGAACGGAATGGAATGGAGTGAAATGGAATGGAATCGAATGGAATCGAAAGGAACCGAATGGAATGGAATGAAAGGGAATGGAATGGAATTGAATGGAATGGAATGGAATGGAATCAACCCGAGTAGAATGGAATGGATTGGAATGGAATGGAATGGAATGGAATGGAATCGAATGGAATGGAATGGAATGGAATGGAATGGAACGGAATGGAATGGAATGGAATGGAATGGAATCAACCCGATTAGAACGGAATGGAATGCAATGGAATGGAATGGAATGGAATGGAATGGAATGGAATTCAATGGAATGGAATGGAATGGAATGGAATGGAATGGAATGGAATCAACCCGAGTAGAATGGAATGGATTGGAATGGAAAGGAATGGAATCGAATGGAATGGAATCGAATCGAATGGAATAGAAAGGAATGGAATGGACGCGAGTAGAACGGAATGGAATGGAATGGAATGGAAAGGAATGGAATGGAATGGAATGGAATGGAATGGAATGGAATGGAATGGAATGGAATCAACCCGAGTAGAATGGAATGGATTGGAATGGAATGGAATGGAATGGAATCAACCTGAGTAGAATGGAATGGATTGGAATGGAATGGAATGGAATGGAATCGAATGGAATCGAATGGAATGGAATGGAATGGAATAAAATGGAATGGAATGGAATGGAATGGAATGGAATGGAATGGAATGGAATGGAATGGAATGGAATGGAACTGAATGGAATGGAATGAAATCAACCCGAGTAGAACGGAATGGAATGGAATGGAATGGAATGGAATGGAATGGAATGGAATGGAATGGATTGGAATGGAATTTAATGCAATGGAATGGAATGGAATCGAATGGAATGGAATGGAATGGAATGGAATGGAATGGAATGGAATCGAATGGAATCGAATGGAATGGCATGGCATGGAATGGAATGGAATGGAATGGAATGGAATGGAATGGAATGGAATGGAATGGAATGGAATGGAATCAACCCGAGTAGAATGGAACGGATTGGAATGGACTGGAAAGGAATGGAATGGAATGGAATCAACCCGAGTAGAATGGAATGGATTGGAATGGACTGGAATGGAAAGGAATGGAATGGAATGGAATGGAATGGAACGGAATGGAATGGAATGGAATGGAATCAACCCGAGTAGAATGGAATGGAATGGAATGGAATCGAACGGAATGGAATGGAATGGAATGGAATGGAATGGAATGGAATGGAATTTAAATTAATGGATTGGAATGGAATAGAATGGAATCGAATGGAATCGAATGGAATGGAATGGAATAGAATGGTATCAACCCGAGTAGAACGGAATGGAATGGAATGGAAAGGAAAGGAATGGAATGGAATGGAATGGAAAGGAATGGAATGGAATGGAATGGAATGGAATGGAATGGAATGGAAAGGAATGGAATGGAATGGAATGGAATGGAATGGAATGGAATGGAATGGAATGGAATGGAATCAACCAGAGTAGAATGGAATGGATTGGAATGGAATGGAATGGAATGGAATGGAATGGAATGGAATGAAATCAACCCGAGTAGAACGGAATGGAATGGAATGGAATGGAATGGAATGGAAAGGAATCGAATGGAATCGAATGGAATCGAATGGAATGGAATGGAATAGAATGGAATCAACCCGAGTAAAAAGGAATGGAATGGAGTGGAATGGAATGGAAACGAACGGAAAGGAATGGAATGGAATGGAATGGAATGGAATAGAATGGAATGGAATGGAATGGAATGGAATAGAATGGAATGGAATGGAATGGAATGGAATGGAATGGAATGGAAACAACCCGAGTAGAATGGAATTTATTCGAATGGAATGGAATGGAATGGAATGGAATGGAATGGAATGGAATGGAATGGAATCAACCCGAGTAGAATGGAATGGATTGGAATGGACTGGAATGGAAAGGAATGGAATGGAATGGAATGGAATCAACCAGAGTAGATTGGAATGGATTGGAATGGAATGGAATGCAATGGAATGGCATGGAATGGAATGGAATGGAATGGAATGGAATCAACCCGAGTAGAATGGAATGGATTGGATTGGAATGGAATGGAATGGAGTCGAAAGGAATGGAATGGAATGGAATGGAATGGAATGGAATGGAATGGAATCAACACGAGTAGAACAGAATGGAATGGAATGGAATGGAATGGAATGGAATGGAATGGAATGGAATGGAATCGAATCGAATCGAATGGAATCGAATGGAATCGAATGGAATGGAATGGAATGGAATGGAATTTAATGGAATGGAATGGAATCGAATCGAATGGAATCGAATGGAATCGAATGGAATGGAATGGAATAGAATGGAATCAACCCGAGTAGAACGGAATGGAATGGAATGGAATGGAAAGGATTGGAATGGAATGGAATGGAATGGAATGGAATCGAATGGAATGGAATGGAATGAAAGGAATGGAATGGAATTGAATGGAATGGAAAGGAATGGAATGGAATGGAATGGAATGGAATGGAATGTAAAGGAATGGAATGGAAAGGAATGGAATGGAATGGAATGGAATGGAACGGAATCAACCTGAGTAGAATGGAATGGAATGGAATGGAATGGAATGGAATCGAACGGAATGGAATGGAATGGAATGGAATGGAATGGAATGGAATGGAATGGAATGGAATTTAAATTAATGGAATGGAATTGAATAGAATGGAATCGAATGGAATCGAATGGAATGGAATGGAATAGAATGGAATCAACCCGAGTAGAACGCAATGGAATGGAATGGAAAGGAAAGGAATGGAATGGAATGGAATGGAATGGAATGGAATGGAATGGAATGGAATGGAATGGAATCAACCCGAGTAGAACGGAATGGAATGGAATGGAATGGAATGGAATGGAATGGAATGGAATGGAATGGAATGGAATGGAATGGAATGGAATGGAATGGAATGGAATGGAATTCAATGGAATGGAATGGAATGGAATGGAATGGAATGGAATCAACCCGAGTAGAACGGAATGGAATGGAATGGAATGGAATGGAATGGAATGGAATGGAATGGAAGGGAATGGAATGGAATGGAATGGAATTCAATGGAATAGAATGGAATGGAATGGAATGGAATGGAATGAACCCGAGTAGAAAGGAATGGAATGGAATGGAATTGAATGGAATGGAATGGAATGGAATGGAATCGAATCGAATGGAATCGAATGGAATGGAATGGAATGGAATGGAATGGAATGGAATGGAATGGAATGGAATGGAATGGAATCGAATGGAATCGAATGGAATGGAATGGAATGGAATGGAATGGAATGGAATGGAATGGAATGGAATGGAATGGAATGGAATGGAATCATCCCGAGTAGATTGGAATGGATTGGAATGGAATGAAATGGAATGGAATGGAATTCAATGGAAAAAATGAAATGGAATGGAATGGAATGGAATGGAATGGAATGGAATGGAATCGAATGGAATCGAATGGAATCGAATGGAATTGAGTGGAATAGAAAGGAATCAACCCGAGTAGAATGAAATGGAATGGAACGGAACGGAACGGAACGGAACGGAACGGAACGGAATGGAATGGAGTGAAATGGAATGGAATCGAATGGAATCTAACGGAACCGAATGGAATGGAAAGAAGGGAATGGAATGGAATGGAATGGAATGGAATGGAATGGAATGGAATGGAATGGAATCAACCCGAGTAGAATGGAAAGGATTTGAATGGAATAGAATGGAATGGAATGGAATGGAATGGAATTCAATAGAATAGAATGGAATGGAATGGAATGGAATGGAATGGAATGGAATGGAATGGAATCGAATGGAATCGAATGGAATCGAATGGAATGGAGTGGAATAGAATGGAATCAACCCGAATAGAATGGAACGGAACGGAACGGAACGGAACGGAATGGAATGGAGTGAAATGGAATGGAATCGAATGGAATCGAAAGGAACCGAATGGAATGGAATGAAAGGAAATGGAATGGAATTGAATGGAATGGAATGGAATGGAATCAACCCGAGTAGAATGGAATGGATTGGAATGGAATGGAATGGAATGGAATGGAATGGAATCGAATGGAATGGAATGGAATGGAATGGAATGGAATGGAATGGAATGGAATGGAATGGAATGGAATCAACCCGATTAGAACGGAATGGAATGCAATGGAATGGAATGGAATGGAATGGAATGGAATGGAATGGAATTCAATGGAATGGAATGGAATGGAATGGAATGGAATGGAATGGAATCAACCCGAGTAGAATGGAATGGATTGGAATGGAAAGGAATGGAATCGAATGGAATGGAATCGAATCGAATGGAATAGAAAGGAATGGAATGGACGCGAGTAGAACGGAATGGAATGGAATGGAATGGAAAGGAATGGAATGGAATGGAATGGAATGGAATGGAATGGAATGGAATGGAATGGAATGGAATGGAATCAACCCGAGTAGAATGGAATGGATTGGAATGGAATGGAATGGAATGGAATCAACCTGAGTAGAATGGAATGGATGGCAATGGAATGGAATGGAATGGAATCGAATGGAATCGAATGGAATGGAATGGAATGGAATAAAATGGAATGGAATGGAATGGAATGGAATGGAATGGAATGGAATGGAATGGAATGGAATGGAATGGAATGGAATGAAATCAACCCGAGTAGAACGGAATGGAATGGAATGGAATGGAATGGAATGGAATGGAATGGATTGGAATGGAATTTAATGCAATGGAATGGAATGGAATCGAATGGAATGGAATGGAATGGAATGGAATGGAATGGAATGGAATAGAATGGAATCAACCCGAGTAGAACGGACTGGAATGGAATAAAATGGAATGGAATGGAATGGAATGGAAAGGAATTGAATGGAATGGAATGGAATGGGATGGAATGGAATCGAATGGAATCGAATGGAATGGAATGGAATGGAATGGAATGGAATGGAATGGAATGGAATCAAATGGAATCGAATGGAATGGAATGGAATGGAATGGAATGGAATGGAATGGAATGGAATCAACCCGAGTAGAATGGAATGGACTGGAATGGAATGGAATGGAATGGAAAGGAATTGAATGGAATGGAATGGAATGGAATGGAATGGAATCGAATGGAATCGAATGGAATGGCATGGAATGGAATGGAATGGAATGGAATGGAATGGAATGTACTGGAATGGAATGGAATGGAATGGAATGGAATCAAGCCGAGTAGAACGGAATGGAATGGAATGGAATGGAATGGAATGGAATGGAATGGAATGGAATGGAATGGAATTCAATGGAATGGAATGGAATGGAATGGAATGGAATGGAATGGAATGGAATGGAATGGAATGGAATTCAATGGAATGGAATGGAATGGATTGGAATGGAATGGAATCAACCCGAGTAGAACGGAATGGAATGGAATGGAATGGAATGGAATGGAATGGAATGGAATGGAATGGAATGGAATGGAATGGAATGGAATTCAATGGAATAGAATGGACTGGAATGGAATGGAATGGAATGAACCCGAGTAGAAAGGAATGGAAAGAAATGGAATTGAATGGAATGGAATGGAATGGAATGGAATCGAATCGAATGGAATCGAATGGAATGGAATGGAATGGAATGGAATGGAATGGAATGGAATGGAATGGAATGGAATCGAATGGAATCGAATGGAATGGAATGGAATGGAATGGAATGGATTGGGATGGAATGGAATGGAATGGAATGGAATGGAATGGAATGGAATGGAATGGAATCAACCCGAGTAGATTGGAATGGATTGGAATGGAATGAAATGGAATGGAATGGAATTCAATGGAAAAAATGAAATGGAATGGAATGGAATGGAATGGAATGGAATGGAATCGAATGGAATCGAATGGAATCGAATGGAATTGAGTGGAATAGAATGGAATCAACCCGAGTAGAATGAAATGGAATGGAACGGAACGGAACGGAACGGAATGGAATGGAGTGAAATGGAATGGAATTGAATGGAATCTAATGGAACCGAATGGAATGGAAAGAAGGGAATGGAATGGAATGGAATGGAATGGAATGGAATGGAATGGAATCAACCCGAGTAGAATGGAAAGGATTGGAATGGAATAGAATGGAATGGAATGGAATGGAACGGAATTCAATAGAATAGAATGGAATGGAATGGAATGGAATGGAATGGAATGGAATGGAATCGAATGGAATCGAATGGAATCGAATGGAATGGAGTGGAATAGAATGGAATCAACCCGAATAGAACGGAACGGAAAAACGGAACGGAACGGAATGGAATGGAGTGAAATGGAATGGAATCAAATGGAATCGAAAGGAACCGAATGGAATGGAATGAAAGGGAATGGAATGGAATTGAATGGAATGGAATGGAATGGAATCAACCCGAGTAGAATCAAATGGATTGGAATGGAATGGAATGGAATGGAATGGAATGGAATCGAATGGACTTGTATGGAATGGAATGGAATGGAATGGAATGGAATGGAATGGAATGGAATGGAATGGAATCAACCCGAGTAGAACGGAATGGAATGCAATGGAATGGAATGGAATGGAATGGAATGGAATGGAATGGAATTCAATGGAATGGAATGGAATGGAATGGAATGGAATGGAATGGAATGGAATGGAATGGAATGGAATGGAATGGAATGGAATGGAATCAACCCGAGTAGAACGGAATGGAATGGAATGGAATGGAATGGAATGGAATGGAATGGAATGGAATGGAATGCAATGAAATGGAATGGAATTCAATGGAATAGAATGGATTGGACTGGAATGAAATGGAATGGAATTCAATGGAATGGAATATAATGGAATGGAATGGAATGGAATGGAATGGAATGGAATGGAATGGAATGGAATGGAATGGAATGGAATCAACCCGAGTAGAACGGAATGGAAAGGAATGGAATGGAATGGAATGGAATGGAATGGAATGGAATGGAATGGAATGCAATGAAATGGAATGGAATTCAATGGAATAGAATGGATTGGACTGGAATGAAATGGAATGGAATGGAATGGAATGGAATGGAATGGAATGGAATGGAATCAACCCGAGTAGAATGGAATGGATTGGAATGGAATGGAATGGAATCGAATGGAATGGAATCAAATCGAATGGAATAGAAAGGAATGGAATGGACGCGAGTAGAACGGAATGGAATTGAATGGAATGGAATGGAATGGAATGGAATGAAATGGAATGGAATGGAATGGAATGGATAGGAGTGGAATGGAATGGAATGGAATGGAATTCAATAGAATACAATGGAAGGGTATGGAAAGGAATGGAATGGAACGGAATGGAATGCAGTGAAATGGAATGGAATCAAATGGAATCGAATGGAACCGAATGGAATGGAATGGAAGGGAATGGAATGCAATGGAATGGAATGGAATGGAATGGAATCAACCCGAGTAGAATGGAATGGACTGGAATGGAATGGAATGGAATGGAATGGAATCGAATGGAATCGAATGGAATGGCATGGAATGGAATGGAATGGAATGGAATGGAATGGAATGGAATGGAATGGAATGGAATGGAATCAACCCGAGTAGAACGGAATGGAATGGAATGGAATGGAATGGAATGGCATGGAATGGAATGGAATGGAACGGAATGGAATTCAATGGAATGGAATGTAATGGAATTCAATAGAATACAATGGAAGGGTATGGAAAGGAATGGAATGGAACGGAATGGAATGCAGTGAAATGGAATGGAATCAAATGGAATCGAATGGAACCGAATGGAATGGAATGGAAGGGAATGGAATGCAATGGAATGGAATGGAATGGAATGGAATCAACCCGAGTAGAATGGAATGGACTGGAATGGAATGGAATGGAATGGAATGGAATGGAATCGAATGGAATCGAATGGAATGGCATGGAATGGAATGGAATGGAATGGAATGGAATGGAATGGAATGGAATGGAAT
Organism: Gorilla gorilla gorilla; assembly: GCF_029281585.2. NCBI lineage: Eukaryota > Metazoa > Chordata > Mammalia > Primates > Hominidae > Gorilla > Gorilla gorilla. Next base: position 8,073,754 of record NC_073237.2, on the reverse strand, counting down.
GGAATCAACCCGAGTAGAACGGAATGGAATGGAATGGAATGCAATGGAATGGCATGGAATGGAATGGAATGGAACGGAATGGAATTCAATGGAATGGAATGTAATGGAATGGAATGGAATGGAATCAACCCGAGTAGAACGGAACGGAATGGAATGGAATGGAATGGAATGGAATGGAATGGAATGGAATGGAATGGAATGGAATGGAATGGAATGGAATTTAATGGAATAGAATGGAATGGAATGGAATGGAATGGAATGGAATGAACCCGAGTAGAAAGGAATGGAATGGAATGGAATTGAATGGAATGGAATGGAATGGAATGGAATGGAATGGAATCGAATGGGATCGAATGGAATGGAATGGAATGGAATGGAATGGAATGGAATGGAATGGAATGGAATGGAACGGAATGAAATCAACCCGAGTAGAACGTAATGGAATGGAATGGAATGGAATGGAATGGAATGGAATCGAATGGAATGGAATGGAATGGAATGAAATCAAGCCGAGTAGAACGGAATGGAATGGAATGGAATGGAATGGAATGGAATGGAATCGAATGGAATGGAATGGAATGGAATGGAATTTAATGGAATGGAATGGAATGGAATCGAATGGAATCGAATGGAATGGAATGGAATAGAATGGAATCAACCCGAGTAGAACGGAACGGAATGGAATGGAATGGAATCGAATGGAATGGAAAGGAATGGAAAGGAATGGAAAGGAATGGAATGGAATGGAATGGAATGGAATGGAATGGAATGGAATGGAATGGAATGGAAAGGAATGGAATGGAATGGAATGGAATGGAATGGAATGGAATGGAAAGGAATGGAATGGAATGGAATGGAATCGAATGGAATGGAATGGAATGGAATAGAATGGAATGGAATGGAATGGAATGGAATGGAATCAACCCGAGTAGAATGGAATGGATTGGAATGGAACGGAATGGAATGGAATGGAATGGAATGGAATGGAATGAAATCAACCCGAGTAGAATGGAATGGAATGGAATGGAATGGAATGGAATGGAATGGAATGGAATCGAATGGAATGTAATGTAATGGAATGGAATGGAATGGAATCGAATGGAATCGAATGAAATCGAATGGAATGGAATGGAATAGAATGGAATCAACCCGAGAAGAATGGAAAGGATTGGAATGGAATGGAATGGAATGGAATGGAATGGAATGGAATCAACCCGAGTAGAATGGAATGGATTGGAATGGACTGGAAAGGAATGGAATGGAATGGAATCAATCCGAGTAGAATGGAATGGAATGGAATGGAATGGAATTCAATGTAATAGAATGGAATTGAATCAACCCGTGTGGAACGGAATGGAACAGAACGGAAAGGATCGGAGCGGAATGGAATGGAATCAACCCGAGTACAACGGAACGGGACGGGACGGGACGGGACGGGATGGGACGGGACGGGATGGGACGGAACGGAACGGAACGGAACTCAATGGAGTCAACCATAGTAGAAAGGAACGGAATGGAATGGAATGGAATGGAATGGAATGGAATGGAATGGAATGGAATGGAATGGAATGGAATGGAATGGAATCAACCCGAGTAGAATGGAATGGATTGGAATGGAATGGAATGGAATGGAATGGAATGGAATGGAATCAACCCGAGTAGAATGGAATGGATTGGAATGGACTGGAATGGAAAGGAATGGAATGGAATGGAATGGAATGGAATGGAACGGAATGGAATGGAATGGAAAGGAATCAACCCGAGTAGAATGGAATGGAATGGAATGGAATCGAACGGAATGGAATGGAATGGAATGGAATGGAATGGAATGGAATGGAATGGAATGGAATTTAAATTAATGGATTGGAATGGAATAGAATGGAATCGAATGGAATCGAATGGAATGGAATGGAATAGAATGGAATCAACCCGAGTAGAACGGAATGGAATGGAATGGAAAGGAAAGGAATGGAATGGAATGGAATGGAATGGAAAGGAATGGAATGGAATGGAATGGAATGGAATGGAATGGAAAGGAATGGAATGGAATGGAATGGAATGGAATGGAATGGAATGGAATGGAATGGAATGGAATGGAATGGAATCAACCAGAGTAGAATGGAATGGATTGGAATGGAATGGAATGGAATGGAATGGAATGGAATGGAATGAAATCAACCCGAGTAGAACGGAATGGAATGGAATGGAATGGAATGGAATGGAATGGAAAGGAATCGAATGGAATCGAATGGAATCGAATGGAATGGAATGGAATAGAATGGAATCAACCCGAGTAAAAAGGAATGGAATGGAATGGAATGGAATGGAAAGGAACGGAAAGGAATGGAATGGAATGGAATGGAATGGAATAGAATGGAATTGAATGGAATGGAATGGAATGGAATGGAATGGAATGGAATGGAATGGAATTGAATGGAAACAACCCGAGTAGAATGGAATGGATTCGAATGGAATGGAATGGAATGGAATGGAATGGAATGGAATGGAATGGAATGGAATGGAATGGAATGGAATAAACCCGAGTAGAATGGATTGGATTGGAATGGACTGGAATGGAAAGGAATGGAATGGAATGGAATGGAATCAACCAGAGTAGATTGGAATGGATTGGAATGGAATGGAATGCAATGGAATGGAATGGAATGGAATGGAATGGAATGGAATGGAATGATATGGAATCAACCCGAGTAGAATGGAATGGATTGGATTGGAATGGAATGGAATGGAGTCGAAAGGAATGGAATGGAATGGAATGGAATGGAATGGAATGGAATGGAATGGAATGGAATGGAATCAACACGAGTAGAACGGAATGGAATGGAATGGAATGGAATGGAATGGAATGGAATGGAATGGAATGGAATGGAATGGAATGGAATGGAATGGAGTTTAATGGAATGGAATGGAATCGAATCGAATGGAATCGAATGGAATCGAATGGAATGGAATGGAATAGAATGGAATCAACCCGAGTAGAACGGAATGGAATGGAATGGAATGGAAAGGATTGGAATGGAATGGAATGGAATGGAATGGAATCGAATGGAATGGAATGGAATGGAAAGGAATGGAATGGAATTGAATGGAATGGAAAGGAATGGAATGGAATGGAATGTAATGGAATGGAATGGAAAGGAATGGAATGGAAAGGAATGGAATGGAATGGAATGGAATGGAATGGAATGGAATCAACCCGAGTAGAATGGAATGGAATGGAATGAAATGGAATGGAATCGAACGGAATGGAATGGAATGGAATGGAATGGAATGGAATGGAAAGGAATGGAATCAACCCGAGTAGAATGGAATGGAATGGAATGGAATGGAATGGAATGGAATGGAATGGAATCGAATGGAATGTAATGTAATGGAATCGAATGGAATGGAATCGAATGGAATCGAATGAAATCGAATGGAATGGAATGGAATAGAATGGAATCAACCCGAGTAGAATGGAAAGGATTGGAATGGAATGGAATGGAATGGAATGGAATGGAATGGAATCAACCCGAGTAGAATGGAAATGATTGGAATGGACTGGAAAGGAATGGAATGGAATGGAATCAATCCGAGTAGAATGGAATGGAATGGAATGGAATGGAATTCAATGTAATAGAATGGAATTGAATCAACCCGCGTGGAACGGAATGGAACGGAAAGGAAAGGAACGGAATGGAATGGAACGAAATCACCCGGAGCAGAACGGAATGGAATGGGAATGGACGGGACGGTACGGGACGGGGCGGGATGGAACGGAATGGAACGGAACGGAACGGCATGGAATCAACCCGAGTGGAATGGAATGGAATGGAATGGAATGGAATGGAATGGAATGGAATAGAATAGAATGGAATTGAATCAACCCGTGTGGAACGGAATGGAACAGAACGGAAAGGATCGGAGCGGAATGGAATGGAATCAACCCGAGAACAACGGCACGGGACGGGACGGGACGGGACGGGATGGGACGGGACGGGATGGGACGGAACGGAACGGAACGGAACTCAATGGAGTCAACCATAGTAGAAAGGAACGGAATGGAATGGAATGGAATGGAATGGAATGGAATGGAATGGAATCAACCCGAGTAGAATGGAATGGATTGGAATGGAATGGAATGGAATGGAATGGAATGGAATGGAATGGAATGGAATCAACCCGAGTAGAATGGAATGGATTGGAATGGACTGGAATGGAAAGGAATGGAATGGAATGGAATGGAATGGAACGGAATGGAATGGAATGGAATGGAATCAACCCGAGTAGAATGGAATGGAATGGAATGGAATCGAATGGAATGGAATGGAATAGAATGGAATCAACCCGAGTAGAACGGAATGGAATGGAATGGAATGGAAAGGAATGGAATGGAATGGAAAGGAACGGAATGGAATGGAATGGAATGGAATGGAATGGAATGGAATGGAATGGAATGGAATGGAATGGAATGGAATCAACCAGAGTAGAATGGAATGGATTGGAATGGAATGGAATGGAATGGAATGGAATGGAATGGAATGGAATGGAATGGAATGAAATCAACCCGAGTAGAACGGAATGGAATGGAATGGAATGGAATGGAATGGAATGGAAAGGAATCGAATGGAATCGAATGGAATCGAATGGAATGGAATGGAATAGAATGGAATCAACCCGAGTAAAAAGGAATGGAATGGAATGGAAAGGAATGGAAAGGAACGGAAAGGAATGGAATGCAATGGAATGGAATGGAATAGAATGGAATGGAATGGAATGGAATGGAATGGAATGGAATGGAATGGAATGGAATGGAATTGAATGGAAACAACCCGAGTAGAATGGAATGGATTCGAATGGAATGGAATGGAATGGAATGGAATGGAATGGAATGGAATGGAATGGATGGAATCAACCCGAGTAGAATGGAATGGATTGGAATGGACTGGAATGGAAAGGAATGGAATGGAATGGAATGGAATCAACCAGAGTAGATTGGAATGGATTGGAATGGAATGGAATGCAATGGAATGGAATGGAATGGAATGGAATGGAATGGAATGGAATCAACCCGAGTAGAATGGAATGGATTGGATTGGAATGGAATGGAATGGAGTCGAAAGGAATGGAATGGAATGGAATGGAATGGAATGGAATGGAATGGAATGGAATCAACACGAGTAGAACGGAATGGAATGGAATGGAATGGAATGGAATGGAATGGAATGGAATGGAATTTAATGGAACGGAATGGAATCGAATCGAATGGAATCGAATGGAATCGAATGGAATGGAATGGAATAGAATGGAATCAACCCGAGTAGAACGGAATGGAATGGAATGGAATGGAAAGGATTGGAATGGAATGGAATGGAATGGAATGGAATCGAATGGAATGGAATGGAATGGAAGGGAATGGAATGGAATTGAATGGAATGGAAAGGAATGGAATGGAATGGAATGGAATGGAATGGAATGGAATGGAATGGAATGGAAAGGAATGGAATGGAAATGAATGGAATGGAATGGAATGGAATGGAATGGAATGGAATGGAATCAACCCGAGTAGAATGGAATGGAATGGAATGGAATGGAATGGAATCGAACGGAATGGAATGGAATGGAATGGAATGGAATGGAATGGAATGGAATGGAATGGAATGGAATTTAAATTAATGGAATGGAATGGAATAGAATGGAATCGAATGGAATCGAATGGAATGGAATGGAATAGAATGGAATCAACCCGAGTAGAACGGAATGGAATGGAATGGAAAGGAAAGGAATGGAATGGAATGGAGTGGAATAGAAAGGAATGGAATGGAATGGAATGGAATGGAATGGAATGGAAAGGAATGGAATGGAATGGAATGGAATGGAATGGAATGAAATCAACCCGAGTAGAACGGAATGGAATGGAATGGAATGGAATGGAATGGAAAGGAATCGAATGGAATCGAATGGAATCGAATGGAATGGAAAGGAATAGAATGGAATCAACCCGAGTACAACGGCACGGGACGGGACGGGACGGGACGGGATGGGACGGAACTCAATGGAGTCAACCATAGTAGAAAGGAACGGAATGGAATGGAATCAAATGGAATGGAATGGAATGGAATGGAATCAACCTGAGTAGAATGGAATGGATTGGAATGGAATGGAATGGAATGGAATCGAATGGAATCGAATGGAATGGAATGGAATGGAATAAAATGGAATGGAATGGAATGGAATGGAATGGAATGGAATGGAATGGAATGGAATGGAATGGAATGAAATCAACCCGAGTAGAACGGAATGGAATGGAATGGAATGGAATGGAATGGAATGGAATGGAATGGATTGGAATGGAATTTAATGCAATGGAATGGAATGGAATCGAATGGAATGGAATGGAATGGAATGGAATGGAATGGAATGGAATGGAATGGAATGGAATAGAATGGAATCAACCCGAGTAGAACGGACTGGAATGGAATGGAATGGAATGGAATTGAATGGAATGGAATGGAATGGGATGGAATGGAATCGAATGGAATAGAATGGAATGGAATGGAATGGAATGGAATGGAATGGAATGGAATGGAATGGAAGGGAATCAAATGGAATCGAAAGGAATGGAATGGAATGGAATGGAATGGAATGGAATGGAATCGAATGGAATCGAATGGAATGGCATGGAATGGAATGGAATGGAATGGAATGGAATGGAATGGAATGGAATGGAATGGAATGGAATCAACCCGAGTAGAACGGAATGGAATGGAATGGAATGGAATGGAATGGAATGGAATGGAATGGAATGGAATGGAATGGAATGGAATGGAATTCAATGGAATGGAATGGAATGGAATGGAATGGAATGGAATCAACCCGAGTAGAACGGAATGGAATGGAATGGAATGGAATGGAATGGAATGGAATGGAATGGAATGGAATGGAAGGGAATGGAATGGAATGGAATGGAATTCAATGGAATAGAATGGAATGGAATGGAATGGAATGGAATGGAATGAACCCGAGTAGAAAGGAATGGAATGGAATGGAATTGAATGGAATGGAATGGAATGGAATGGAATGGAATGGAATGGAATGGAATGGAATGGAATCGAATCGAATGGAATCGAATGGAATGGAATGGAATCAACCCGAGTAGATTGGAATGGATTGGAATGGAATGAAATGGAATGGAATGGAATTCAATGGAAAAAATGAAATGGAATGGAATGGAATGGAATGGAATCGAATGGAATCGAATGGAATCGAATGGAATTGAGTGGAATAGAATGGAATCAACCCGAGTAGAATGAAATGGAACGGAACGGAACGGAACGGAACGGAACGGAACGGAACGGAACGGAACGGAATGGAATGGAGTGAAATGGAATGGAATCGAATGGAGTCTAATGGAACCGAATGGAATGGAAAGAAGGGAATGGAATGGAATGGAATGGAATGGAATGGAATGGAATCAACCCGAGTAGAATGGAAAGGATTGGAATGGAATAGAATGGAATGGAATGGAATGGAATGGAATTTAATAGAATAGAATGGAATGGAATGGAATGGAATGGAATGGAATGGAATGGAATGGAATGGAATGGAATGGAATCGAATGGAATGGAATGGAATTGAGTGGAATAGAATGGAATCAACCCGAACAGAACGGAACGGAACGGAACGGAACGGAACGGAATGGAATGGAGTGAAATGGAATGGAATCGAATGGAATCGAAAGGAACCGAATGGAATGGAATGAAAGGGAATGGAATGGAATTGAATGGAATGGAATGGAATGGAATCAACCCGAGTAGAATGGAATGGATTGGAATGGAATGGAATGGAATGGAATGGAATGGAATGGAATCGAATGGAATGGAATGGAATGGAATGGAATGGAATGGAATGGAATGGAATGGAATGGAATGGAATGGAATCAACCCGATTAGAACGGAATGGAATGCAATGGAATGGAATGGAATGGAATGGAATTCAATGGAATGGAATGGAATGGAATGGAATGGAATGGAATGGAATCAACCCGAGTAGAATGGAATGGATTGGAATGGAAAGGAATGGAATCGAATGGAATGGAATCGAATCGAATGGAATAGAAAGGAATGGAATAGACGCGAGTAGAACGGAATGGAATGGAATGGAATGGAAAGGAATGGAATGGAATGGAATGGAATGGAATGGAATGGAATGGAATGGAATGGAATCAACCCGAGTAGAATGGAATGGATTGGAATGGAATGGAATGGAATGGAATCAACCTGAGTAGAATGGAATGGATTGGAATGGAATGGAATGGAATGGAATCGAATGGAATCGAATGGAATGGAATGGAATGGAATGGAATAAAATGGAATGGAATGGAATGGAATGGAATGGAATGGAATGGAATGGAATGGAATGGAATGGAATGGAATGAAATCAACCCGAGTAGAACGGAATGGAATGGAATGGAATGGAATGGAATGGAATGGAATGGATTGGAATGGAATTTAATGCAATGGAATGGAATGGAATCGAATGGAATGGAATGGAATGGAATGGAATGGAATGGAATGCAATGGAATAGAATGGAATCAACCCGAGTAGAACGGACTGGAATGGAATGGAATGGAATGGAATGGAATGGAATGGAAAGGAATTGAATGGAATGGAATGGAATGGGATGGAATGGAATCGAATGGAATCGAATGGAATGGAATGGAATGGAATGGAATGGAATGGAATGGAATGGAATGGAATGGAATCGAATGGAATCGAATGGAATGGAATGGAATGGAATGGAATGGAATGGAATGGAATGGAATGGAATGGAATCAACCCGAGTAGAATGGAATGGACTGGAATGGAATGGAATGGAATGGAAAGGAATTGAATGGAATGGAATGGAATGGAATGGAATGGAATCGAATGGAATCGAATGGAATTGCATGGAATGGAATGGAATGGAATGGAATGGAATGGAATGGAATGGAATGGAATGGAATGGAATGGAATGGAATCAACCCGAGTAGAACGGAATGGAATGGAATGGAATGGAATGGAATGGAATTCAATGGAATGGAATGGAATGGAATGGAATGGAATGGAATTCAATGGAATGGAATGGAATGGATTGGAATGGAATGGAATCAACCCGAGTAGAACAGAATGGAATGGAATGGAATGGAATGGAATGGAATGGAATTCAATGGAATAGAATGGACTGGAATGGAATGGAATGGAATGAACCCGAGTAGAAAGGAATGGAATGGAATGGAATTGAATGGAATGGAATGGAATGGAATCGAATCGAATGGAATGGAATGGAATGGAATGGAATGGAATGGAATGGAATGTAATTCAATAGAATACAATGGAAGGGTATGGAAAGGAATGGAATGGAACGGAATGGAATGCAGTGAAATTTAATGGAATCAAATGGAATCGAATGGAACCGAATGGAATGGAATGGAAGGGAATGGAATGCAATGGAATGGAATGGAATGGAATGGAATCAACCCGAGTAGAATGGAATGGACTGGAATGGAATGGAATGGAATGGAATGGAATCGAATGGAATCGAATGGAATGGCATGGAATGGAATGGAATGGAATGGAATGGAATGGAATGGAATGGAATGGAATGGAATGGAATCAACCCGAGTAGAACGGAATGGAATGGAATGGAATGGAATGGAATGGAATGGCATGGAATGGAATGGAATGGAACGGAATGGAATTCAATGGAATGGAATGGAATGGAATGGAATGGAATGGAATGGAATCAACCCGAGTAGAACGGAACGGAATGGAATGGAATGGAATGGAATGGAATGGAATGGAATGGAATGGAATGGAATGGAATGGAATGGAATTTAATGGAATAGAATGGAATGGAATGGAATGGAATGGAATGGAATGGAATGAACCCGAGAAGAAAGGAATGGAATGGAATGGAATGGAATGGAATGGAATGGAATCGAATGGAATCGAATGGAATGGAATGGAATGGAATGGAATGGAATGGAATGGAATGGAATGGAATGAAATCAACCCGAGTAGAACGGAATGGAATGGAATGGAATGGAATGGAATGGAATGGAATCGAATGGAATGGAATGGAATGGAATGAAATCAACCCGAGTAGAACGGAATGGAATGGAATGGAATGGAATGGAATGGAATGGAATCGAATGGAATGGAATGGAATGGAATGGAATTTAATGGAATGGAATGGAATGGAATCGAATGGAATCGAATGGAATGGAATGGAATAGAATGGAATCAACCCGAGTAGAACGGAATGGAATGGAATGGAATGGAATCGAATGGAATGGAAAGGAATGGAACGGAATGGAAAGGAATGGAATGGAATGGAATGGAATGGAATGGAATGGAATGGAATGGAATGGAATGGAATGGAAAGGAATGGAATGGAATGGAATGGAATGGAATGGAATGGAATGGAATGGAATGGAATTCAATGGAATGGAATGGAATGGATTGGAATGGAATGGAATCAACCCGAGTAGAACAGAATGGAATGGAATGGAATGGAATGGAATGGAATGGAATGGAATGGAATGGAATGGAATGGAATGGAATTCATTGGAATAGAATGGACTGGAATGGAATGGAATGGAATGAACCCGAGTAGAAAGGAATGGAATGGAATGGAATTGAATGGAATGGAATGGAATGGAATGGAATCGAATCGAATGGAATGGAATGGAATGGAATGGAATGGAATGGAATGGAATGGAATGGAATCGAATGGAATCGAATGGAATGGAATGGAACGGAATGGAATGGAATGGAATGGAATGGAATGGAATGGAATCAACCCGAGTAGATTGGAATCGATTGGAATGGAATGAAATGGAATGGAATGGAATTCAATGGAAAAAATGAAATGGAATGGAATGGAATGGAATGGAATGGAATGGAATGGAATGGAATCGAATGGAATCGAATGGAATCGAATGGAATTGAGTGGAATAGAATGGAATCAACCCGAGTAGAATGAAATGGAATGGAACGGAACGGAACGAAACGGAAAGGAACGGAACGGAATGGAATGGAGTGAAATGGAATGGAATCGAATGGAATCTAATGGAACCGAATGGAATGGAAAGAAGGGAATGGAATGGAATGGAATGGAATGGAATGGAATGGAATGGAATCAACCCGAGTAGAATGGAAAGGATTGGAATGGAATAGAATGGAATGGAATGGAATGGAATGGAATTCAATAGAATAGAATGGAATGGAATGGAATGGAATGGAATGGAATGGAATGGAATCGAATGGAATCGAATGGAATCGAATGGAATGGAGCGGAATAGAATGGAATCAACCCGAATAGAACGGAACGGAACGGAACGGAACGGAACGGAATGGAATGGAGTGAAATGGAATGGAATCAAATGGAATCGAAAGGAACCGAATGGAATGGAATGAAAGGGAATGGAATGGAATTGAATGGAATGGAATGGAATGGAATCAACCCGAGTAGAATCAAATGGATTGGAATGGAATGGAATGGAATGGAATGGAATGGAATGGAATGGAATCGAATGGAATGGTATGGAATGGAAAGGAATGGAATGGAATGGAATGGAATGGAATGGAATGGAATCAACCCGAGTAGAACGGAATGGAATGCAATGGAATGGAATGGAATGGAATGGAATGGAATGGAATGGAATTCAATGGAATGGAATGGAATGGAATGGAATGGAATGGAATGGAATGGAATGGAATGGAATCAACCCGAGTAGAACGGAATGGAATGGAATGGAATGGAATGGAATGGAATGGAATGCAATGCAATGAAATGGAATGGAATGGAATGGAATCGAATGGATTGGACTGGAATGGAATGGAATGGAATGGAATGGAATGGAATGGAATGGAATCAACCCGAGTAGAATGGAATGGATTGGAATGGAATGGAATGGAATCGAATGGAATGGAATGGAATCGAATGGAATAGAAAGGAATGGAATGGACGCGAGTAGAACGGAATGGAATTGTATGGAATGGAATGGAATGGAATGGAATGAAATGGAATGGAATGGAATGGAATGGATGGGAATGGAATGGAATGGAATGGAATGTAATGCAGTGAAATGGAATGGAATCAAATGGAATCGAATGGAACCGAATGGAATGGAATGGAAGGGAATGGAATGCAATGGAATGGAATGGAATGGAATGGAATCAACCCGAGTAGAATGGAATGGACTGGAATGGAATGGAATGGAATGGAATCGAATGGAATCGAATGGAATGGCATGGAATGGAATGGAATGGAATGGAATGGAATGGAATGGAATGGAATGGAATCAACCCGAGTAGAACGGAATGGAATGGAATGGAATGGAATGGAATGGAATGGAATGGAATGGAATGGAATGGAATGGAACGGAATGGAATTCAATGGAATGGAATGGAATGGAATGGAATGGAATGGAATCAACCCGAGTAGAACGGAACGGAATGGAATGGAATGGAATGGAATGGAATGGAATGGAATGGAATGGAATTTAATGGAATAGAATGGAATGGAATGGAATGGAATGGAATGGAATGGAATGAACCCGAGAAGAAAGGAATGGAATGGAAGGGAATGGAATGGAATGGAATGGAATGGAATCGAATGGAATCGAATGGAATGGAATGGAATGGAATGGAATGGAATGGAATGGAATGGAATGGAATGGAATGAAATCAACCCGAGTAGAACGGAATGGAATGGAATGGAATGGAATGGAATGGAATGGAATGGAATGGAATCGAATGGAATGGAATGGAATGGAATGAAATCAACCCGAGTAGAACGGAATGGAATGGAATGGAATGGAATGGAATGGAATGGAATGGAATGGAATGGAATGGAATGGAATGGAATGGAATTTAATGGAATGGAATGGAATGGAATCGAATGGAATCGAATGGAATGGAATGGAATAGAATGGAATCAACCCGAGTAGAACGGAATGGAATGGAATGGAATGGAATCGAATGGAATGGAAAGGAATGGAACGGAACGGAAAGGAATGGAATGGAACGGAATGGAATGGAATGGAATGGAATGGAATGGAATGGAATGGAATGGAATGGAATGGAAAGGAATGGAATGGAATGGAATGGAATGGAATGGAATGGAATGGAATGGAATGGAATGGAATGGAAAGGAATGGAATGGAATGGAATGGAATCGAATGGAATGGAATGGAATGGAATGGAATGGAATGGAATGGAATGGAATGGAATGGAATGGAATCAACCCGAGTAGAATGGAATGGATTGGCATGGAACGGAATGGAATGGAATGGAATGGAATGGAATGGAATGGAATGAAATCAACCCGAGTAGAATGGAATGGAATGGAATGGAATGGAATGGAATGGAATGGAATCGAATGGAATGTAATGTAATGGAATGGAATGGAATGGAATCGAATGGAATCGAATGAAATCGAATGGAATGGAATGGAATAGAATGGAATCAACCCGAGTAAAACGGAATGGAATGGAATGGAATGGAATGGAATGGAATGGAATGGAATGGAATGGAATGGAATGGAAAGGAATGGAATGGAATGGAATGGAATGGAATCGAATGGAATCGAATGAAATCGAATGGAATGGAATGGAATAGAATGGAATCAACCCGAGTAGAATGGAAAGGATTGGAATGGAATGGAATGGAATGGAATGGAATGGAATGGAATGGAATCAACCCGAGTAGAATGGAATGGATTGGAATGGACTGGAAAGGAATGGAATGGAATGGAATCAATCCGAGTAGAATGGAATGGAATGGAATGGAATGGAATTCAATGAAATAGAATGGAATTGAATCAACCCGCGTGGAACGGAATGGAACGGAAAGGAAAGGAACGGAATGGAATGGAACGAAATCACCCCGTGCAGAACGGAATGGAATGGGACGGGACGGGACGGTACGGGACGGGGCGGGATGGAACGGAATGGAACGGAACGGAACGGCATGGAATCAACCAGAGTGGAATGGAATTTAATGGAATGGAATGGAATGGAATAGAATAGAATGGAATGGAATGGAATGGAATGGAATGGAATGGAATGGAATCAACCCGAGTAGAATGGAATGGATTGGATTGGAATGGAATGGAATGGAGTCGAAAGGAATGGAATGGAATGGAATGGAATGGAATTGAATGGAATGGAATCAACCAGAGTAGAGTGGAATGGATTGGAATGGAATCGAATGGAATGGAATGGAATGGAATGCAATGGAATGGAATGGAACGGAATGGAATGGAATGGAATGGAATGGAATGGAATCGAATGGAATCGAATGGAATGGAAAGGAATGGAATGGAATGGAATGGAATGGAATTGAATGGAATGGAATCAACCCGAGTAGATTGGAATGGATTGGAATGGAATGAAATGGAATGGAATGGAATTCAATGGAAAAAATGAAATGGAATGGAATGGAATAGAATGGAATGGAATGGAATGGAATGGAATCGAATGGAATCGAATGGAAGTGAGTGGAATAGAATGGAATCAACCCGAGTAGAATGAAATGGAATGGACCGGAACGGAACGGAACGGAAAGGAACGGAACGGAATGGAATGGAGTGAAATGGAATGGAATCGAATGGAATCTAATGGAACCGAATGGAATGGAAAGAAGGGAATGGAATGGAATGGAATGGAATGGAATGGAATGGAATGGAATCAACCCGAGTAGAATGGAATGGATTGGATTGGAATGGAATGGAATGGAGTCGAAAGGAATGGAATGGAATGGAATGGAATGGAATTGAATGGAATGGAATCAACCAGAGTAGAGTGGAATGGATTGGAATGGAATCGAATGGAATGGAATGGAATGGAATGCAATGGAATGGAATGGAACGGAATGGAATGGAATGGAATGGAATGGAATGGAATCGAATGGAATCGAATGGAATGGAAAGGAATGGAATGGAATGGAATGGAATGGAATTGAATGGAATGGAATCAACCCGAGTAGATTGGAATGGATTGGAATGGAATGAAATGGAATGGAATGGAATTCAATGGAAAAAATGAAATGGAATGGAATGGAATAGAATGGAATGGAATGGAATGGAATGGAATCGAATGGAATCGAATGGAAGTGAGTGGAATAGAATGGAATCAACCCGAGTAGAATGAAATGGAATGGACCGGAACGGAACGGAACGGAAAGGAACGGAACGGAATGGAATGGAGTGAAATGGAATGGAATCGAATGGAATCTAATGGAACCGAATGGAATGGAAAGAAGGGAATGGAATGGAATGGAATGGAACGGAATGGAATGGAATGGAATCAACCCGAGTAGAATGGAAAGGATTGGAATGGAATAGAATGGAATGGAATGGAATGGAATGGAATTCAATAGAATAGAATGGAATGGAATGGAATGGAATGGAATGGAATGGAATGGAAGGGAATGGAATGGAATGGAATGGAATCGAATGGAATCGAATGGAATCGAATGGAATGGAGTGGAATAGAATGGAATCAACCCGAATAGAACGGAACGGAACGGAACGGAACGGAACGGAATGGAATGGAGTGAAATGGAATGGAATCAAATGGAATCGAAAGGAACCGAATGGAATGGAATGAAAGGGAATGGAATGGAATTGAATGGAATGGAATGGAATGGAATCAACCCGAGTAGAATCAAATGGATTGGAATGGAATGGAATGGAATGGAATGGAATGGAATGGAATCGAATGGAATGGTATGGAATGGAATGGAATGGAATGGAATGGAATGGAATGGAATGGAATCATCCCGAGTAGAACGGAATGGAATGCAATGGAATGGAATGGAATGGAATGGAATGGAATGGAATGGCATTCAATGGAATGGAATGGAATGGAATGGAATGGAATGGAATGGAATGGAATGCAATGCAATGAAATGGAATGGAATGGAATGGAATCGAATGGATTGGACTGGAATGGAATGGAATGGAATGGAATGGAATGGAATGGAATGGAATCAACCCGAGTAGAATGGAATGGATTGGAATGGAATGGAATGGAATCGAATGGAATGGAATCGAATCGAATGGAATAGAAAGGAATGGAATGGACGCGAGTAGAACGGAATGGAATTGAATGGAATGGAATGGAATGGAATGGAATGAAATGGAATGGAATGGAATGGAATGGATAGGAATGGAATGGAATGGAATGGAATGTAATTCAACAGAATACAATGGAAGCGTATGGAAAGGAATGGAATGGAACGGAATGGAATGCAGTGAAATGGAATGGAATCAAATGGAATCGAATGGAACCGAATGGAATGGAATGGAAGGGAATGGAATGCAATGGAATGGAATGGAATGGAATGGAATGGAATCAACCCGAGTAGAATGGAATGGACTGGAATGGAATGGAATGGAATGGAATGGAATCGAATGGAATCGAATGGAATGGCATGGAATGGAATGGAATGGAATGGAATGGAATGGAATGGAATGGAATGGAATGGAATGGAATGGAATGGAATGGCATGGAATGGAATCAACCCGAGTAGAACGGAATGGAATGGAATGGAATGGAATGGAATGGAATGGCATGGAATGGAATGGAATGGAACGGAATGGAATTCAATGGAATGGAATGGAATGGAATGGAATCAACCCGAGTAGAACGGAACGGAATGGAATGGAATGGAATGGAATGGAATGGAATGGAATGGAATGGAATGGAATGGAATGGAATGGAATGGAATTTAATGGAATAGAATGGAATGGAATGGAATGGAATGGAATGGAATGAACCCGAGAAGAAAGGAGTGGAATGGAATGGAATGGAATGGAATGGAATGGAATGGAATGGAATGGAATCGAATGGAATCGAATGGAATGGAATGGAATGGAATGGAATGGAATGGAATGGAATGGAATGGAATGGAATGGAATGAAATCAACCCGAGTAGAACGGAATGGAATGGAATGGAATGGAATGGAATGGAATGGAATCGAATGGAATGGAATGGAATGGAATGAAATCAACCCGAGTAGAACGGAATGGAATGGAATGGAATGGAATGGAATGGAATGGAATCGAATGGAATGGAATGGAATGGAATGGAATTTAATGGAATGGAATGGAATGGAATCGAATGGAATCGAATGGAATGGAATGGAATAGAATGGAATCAACCCGAGTAGAACGGAATGGAATGGAATGGAATGGAATCGAATGGAATGGAAAGGAATGGAACGGAATGGAAAGGAATGGAATGGAATGGAATGGAATGGAATGGAATGGAATGGAATGGAATGGAATGGAAAGGAATGGAATGGAATGGAATGGAATCGAATGGAATGGAATGGAATGGAATGGAATGGAATGGAATGGAATGGAATGGAATGGAATGGAATCAACCCGAGTAGAATGGAATGGATTGGAATGGAACGGAATGGAATGGAATGGAATGGAATGGAATGGAATGAAATCAACCCGAGTAGAATGGAATGGAATGGAATGGAATGGAATGGAATGGAATGGAATTTAAATTAATGGATTGGAATGGAATAGAATGGAATCGAATGGAATCGAATGGAATGGAATGGAATAGAATGGTATCAACCCGAGTAGAACGGAATGGAATGTAATGGAAAGGAAAGGAATGGAATGGAATGGAATGGAAAGGAATGGAATGGAATGGAATGGAATGGAATGGAATGGAATGGAAAGGAATGGAATGGAATGGAATGGAATGGAATGGAATGGAATGGAATGGAATGGAATGGAATCAACCAGAGTAGAATGGAATGGATTGGAATGGAATGGAATGGAATGGAATGGAATGGAATGGAATGAAATCAACCCGAGTAGAACGGAATGGAATGGAATGGAATGGAATGGAATAGAAAGGAATCGAATGGAATCGAATGGAATCGAATGGAATGGAATGGAATAGAATGGAATCAACCCGAGTAAAAAGGAATGGAATGGAGTGGAATGGAATGGAAAGGAACGGAAAGGAATGGAATGGAATGGAATGGAATGGAATAGAATGGAATGGAATGGAATGGAATGGAATAGAATGGAATGGAATGGAATGGAATGGAATGGAATTGAATGGAAACAACCCGAGTAGAATGGAATTTATTCGAATGGAATGGAATGGAATGGAATGGAATGGAATGGAATGGAATGGAATGGAATGGAATCAACCCGAGTAGAATGGAATGGATTGGAATGGACTGGAATGGAAAGGAATGGAATGGAATGGAATGGAATCAACCAGAGTAGATTGGAATGGATTGGAATGGAATGGAATGCAATGGAATGGCATGGAATGGAATGGAATGGAATGGAATGGAATCAACCCGAGTAGAATGGAATGGATTGGATTGGAATGGAATGGAATGGAGTCGAAAGGAATGGAATGGAATGGAATGGAATGGAATGGAATGGAATGGAATCAACACGAGTAGAACAGAATGGAATGGAATGGAATGGAATGGAATGGAATGGAATGGAATGGAATGGAATGGAATGGAATGGAATGGAATTTAATGGAATGGAATGGAATCGAATCGAATGGAATCGAATGGAATCGAATGGAATGGAATGGAATAGAATGGAATCAACCCGAGTAGAACGGAATGGAATGGAATGGAATGGAAAGGATTGGAATGGAATGGAATGGAATGGAATGGAATCGAATGGAATGGAATGGAATGAAAGGAATGGAATGGAATTGAATGGAATGGAAAGGAATGGAATGGAATGGAATGGAATGGAATGGAATGGAATGTAAAGGAATGGAATGGAAAGGAATGGAATGGAATGGAATGGAATGGAACGGAATCAACCTGAGTAGAATGGAATGGAATGGAATGGAATGGAATGGAATCGAACGGAATGGAATGGAATGGAATGGAATGGAATGGAATGGAATGGAATTTAAATTAATGGAATGGAATTGAATAGAATGGAATCGAATGGAATCGAATGGAATGGAATGGAATAGAATGGAATCAACCCGAGTAGAACGCAATGGAATGGAATGGAAAGGAAAGGAATGGAATGGAATGGAATGGAATGGAATGGAATGGAATGGAATGGAATGGAATGGAATCAACCCGAGTAGAACGGAATGGAATGGAATGGAATGGAATGGAATGGAATGGAATGGAATGGAATGGAATGGAATGGAATGGAATTCAATGGAATGGAATGGAATGGAATGGAATGGAATGGAATCAACCCGAGTAGAACGGAATGGAATGGAATGGAATGGAATGGAATGGAATGGAATGGAATGGAAGGGAATGGAATGGAATGGAATGGAATTCAATGGAATAGAATGGAATGGAATGGAATGGAATGGAATGGAATGAACCCGAGTAGAAAGGAATGGAATGGAATGGAATTGAATGGAATGGAATGGAATGGAATGGAATCGAATCGAATGGAATCGAATGGAATGGAATGGAATGGAATGGAATGGAATGGAATGGAATGGAATGGAATCGAATGGAATCGAATGGAATGGAATGGAATGGAATGGAATGGAATGGAATGGAATGGAATGGAATGGAATGGAATGGAATGGAATGGAATCAACCCGAGTAGATTGGAATGGATTGGAATGGAATGAAATGGAATGGAATGGAATTCAATGGAAAAAATGAAATGGAATGGAATGGAATGGAATGGAATGGAATGGAATGGAATCGAATGGAATCGAATGGAATCGAATGGAATTGAGTGGAATAGAAAGGAATCAACCCGAGTAGAATGAAATGGAATGGAACGGAACGGAACGGAACGGAACGGAACGGAACGGAATGGAATGGAGTGAAATGGAATGGAATCGAATGGAATCTAATGGAACCGAATGGAATGGAAAGAAGGGAATGGAATGGAATGGAATGGAATGGAATGGAATGGAATGGAATGGAATGGAATCAACCCGAGTAGAATGGAAAGGATTTGAATGGAATAGAATGGAATGGAATGGAATGGAATGGAATTCAATAGAATAGAATGGAATGGAATGGAATGGAATGGAATGGAATGGAATGGAATCGAATGGAATCGAAAGGAATCGAATGGAATGGAGTGGAATAGAATGGAATCAACCCGAATAGAATGGAACGGAACGGAACGGAACGGAACGGAATGGAATGGAGTGAAATGGAATGGAATCGAATGGAATCGAAAGGAACCGAATGGAATGGAATGAAAGGAAATGGAATGGAATTGAATGGAATGGAATGGAATGGAATCAACCCGAGTAGAATGGAATGGATTGGAATGGAATGGAATGGAATGGAATGGAATGGAATGGAATGGAATGGAATGGAATGGAATGGAATGGAATGGAATGGAATGGAATCAACCCGATTAGAACGGAATGGAATGCAATGGAATGGAATGGAATGGAATGGAATGGAATGGAATTCAATGGAATGGAATGGAATGGAATGGAATGGAATGGAATGGAATCAACCCGAGTAGAATGGAATGGATTGGAATGGAAAGGAATGGAATCGAATGGAATGGAATCGAATCGAATGGAATAGAAAGGAATGGAATGGACGCGAGTAGAACGGAATGGAATGGAATGGAATGGAAAGGAATGGAATGGAATGGAATGGAATGGAATGGAATGGAATGGAATGGAATGGAATGGAATGGAATCAACCCGAGTAGAATGGAATGGATTGGAATGGAATGGAATGGAATGGAATCAACCTGAGTAGAATGGAATGGATGGCAATGGAATGGAATGGAATGGAATCGAATGGAATCGAATGGAATGGAATGGAATGGAATAAAATGGAATGGAATGGAATGGAATGGAATGGAATGGAATGGAATGGAATGGAATGGAATGGAATGGAATGGAATGAAATCAACCCGAGTAGAACGGAATGGAATGGAATGGAATGGAATGGAATGGAATGGAATGGAATGGAATGGATTGGAATGGAATTTAATGCAATGGAATGGAATGGAATCGAATGGAATGGAATGGAATGGAATGGAATGGAATGGAATGGAATAGAATGGAATCAACCCGAGTAGAACGTACTGGAATGGAATGGAATGGAATGGAATGGAATGGAATGGAAAGGAATTGAATGGAATGGAATGGAATGGGATGGAATGGAATCGAATGGAATGGAATGGAATGGAATGGAATGGAATGGAATGGAATGGAATGGAATGGAATCAAATGGAATGGAATGGAATGGAATGGAATGGAATGGAATGGAATGGAATGGAATGGAATGGAATCAACCCGAGTAGAATGGAATGGACTGGAATGGAATGGAATGGAATGGAATCGAATGGAATCGAATGGAATGGCATGGAATGGAATGGAATGGAATGGAATGGAATGGAATGTACTGGAATGGAATGGAATGGAATGGAATGGAATCAAGCCGAGTAGAACGGAATGGAATGGAATGGAATGGAATGGAATGGAATGGAATGGAATGGAATGGAATGGAATTCAATGGAATGGAATGGAATGGAATGGAATGGAATGGAATGGAATGGAATGGAATGGAATTCAATGGAATGGAATGGAATGGATTGGAATGGAATGGAATCAACCCGAGTAGAACGGAATGGAATGGAATGGAATGGAATGGAATGGAATGGAATGGAATGGAATGGAATGGAATGGAATGGAATGGAATTCAATGGAATAGAATGGACTGGAATGGAATGGAATGGAATGAACCCGAGTAGAAAGGAATGGAAAGAAATGGAATTGAATGGAATGGAATGGAATGGAATGGAATCGAATCGAATGGAATCGAATGGAATGGAATGGAATGGAATGGAATGGAATGGAATGGAATGGAATGGAATGGAATGGAATCGAATGGAATCGAATGGAATGGAATGGAATGGAATGGAATGGATTGGGATGGAATGGAATGGAATGGAATGGAATGGAATGGAATGGAATGGAATGGAATGGAATGGAATGGAATGGAATCAACCCGAGTAGATTGGAATGGATTGGAATGGAATGAAATGGAATGGAATGGAATTCAATGGAAAAAATGAAATGGAATGGAATGGAATGGAATGGAATGGAATGGAATCGAATGGAATCGAATGGAATCGAATGGAATTGAGTGGAATAGAATGGAATCAACCCGAGTAGAATGAAATGGAATGGAACGGAATGGAACGGAACGGAATGGAATGGAGTGAAATGGAATGGAATTGAATGGAATCTAATGGAAACGAATGGAATGGAAAGAAGGGAATGGAATGGAATGGAATGGAATGGAATGGAATGGAATGGAATGGAATGGAATGGAATGGAATCAACCCGAGTAGAATGGAAAGGATTGGAATGGAATAGAATGGAATGGAATGGAATGGAACGGAATTCAATAGAATAGAATGGAATGGAATGGAATGGAATGGAATGGAATGGAATGGAATCGAATGGAATCGAATGGAATCGAATGGAATGGAGTGGAATAGAATGGAATCAACCCGAATAGAACGGAACGGAAAAACGGAACGGAACGGAATGGAATGGAGTGAAATGGAATGGAATCAAATGGAATCGAAAGGAACCGAATGGAATGGAATGAAAGGGAATGGAATGGAATTGAATGGAATGGAATGGAATGGAATCAACCCGAGTAGAATCAAATGGATTGGAATGGAATGGAATGGAATGGAATGGAATGGAATCGAATGGACTGGTATGGAATGGAATGGAATGGAATGGAATGGAATGGAATGGAATGGAATGGAATGGAATGGAATGGATTCAACCCGAGTAGAACGGAATGGAATGCAATGGAATGGAATGGAATGGAATGGAATGGAATGGAATGGAATTCAATGGAATGGAATGGAATGGAATGGAATGGAATGGAATGGAATGGAATGGAATGGAATGGAATGGAATGGAATGGAATTGAATGGAATCAACCCGAGTAGAACGGAATGGAATGGAATGGAATGGAATGGAATGGAATGGAATGGAATGGAATGGAATGGAATGCAATGAAATGGAATGGAATTCAATGGAATAGAATGGATTGGACTGGAATGAAATGGAATGGAATTCAATGGAATGGAATATAATGGAATGGAATGGAATGGAATGGAATGGAATGGAATGGAATGGAATGGAATGGAATGGAATCAACCCGAGTAGAACGGAATGGAAAGGAATGGAATGGAATGGAATGGAATGGAATGGAATGGAATGGAATGGAATGGAATGGAATGCAATGAAATGGAATGGAATTCAATGGAATAGAATGGATTGGACTGGAATGAAATGGAATGGAATGGAATGGAATGGAATGGAATGGAATGGAATGGAATGGAATGGAATCAACCCGAGTAGAATGGAATGGATTGGAATGGAATGGAATGGAATCGAATGGAATGGAATCAAATCGAATGGAATAGAAAGGAATGGAATGGACGCGAGTAGAACGGAATGGAATTGAATGGAATGGAATGGAATGGAATGGAATGAAATGGAATGGAATGGAATGGAATGGATAGGAGTGGAATGGAATGGAATGGAATGGAATTCAATAGAATACAATGGAAGGGTATGGAAAGGAATGGAATGGAACGGAATGGAATGCAGTGAAATGGAATGGAATCAAATGGAATCGAATGGAACCGAATGGAATGGAATGGAAGGGAATGGAATGCAATGGAATGGAATGGAATGGAATGGAATCAACCCGAGTAGAATGGAATGGACTGGAATGGAATGGAATGGAATGGAATGGAATCGAATGGAATCGAATGGAATGGCATGGAATGGAATGGAATGGAATGGAATGGAATAGAATGGAATGGAATGGAATGGAATGGAATGGAATCAACCCGAGTAGAACGGAATGGAATGGAATGGAATGGAATGGAATGGCATGGAATGGAGTGGAATGGAACGGAATGGAATTCAATGGAATGGAATGTAATGGAATGGAATGGAATGGAATCAACCCGAGTAGAACGGAACGGAATGGAATGGAATGGAATGGAATGGAATGGAATGGAATGGAATGGAATGGAATGGAATGGAATTTAATGGAATAGAATGGAATGGAATGGAATGGAATGGAATGGAATGAACCCGAGTAGAAAGGAATGGAATGGAATGGAATTGAATGGAATGGAATGGAATGGAATGGAATGGAATGGAATCGAATGGGATCGAATGGAATGGAATGGAATGGAATGGAATGGAATGGAATGGAATGGAATGGAATGGAATGGAACGGAATGAAATCAACCCGAGTAGAACGGAATGGAATGGAATGGAATGGAATGGAATGGAATGGAATCGAATGGAATGGAATGGAATGGAATGAAATCAAGCCGAGTAGAACGGAATGGAATGGAATGGAATGGAATGGAATGGAATGGAATGGAATCGAATGGAATGGAATGGAATGGAATGGAATTTAATGGAATGGAATGGAATGGAATCGAATGGAATCGAATGGAATGGAATGGAATAGAATGGAATCAACCCGAGTAGAACGGAACGGAATGGAATGGAATGGAATCGAATGGAATGGAAAGGAATGGAAAGGAATGGAAAGGAATGGAATGGAATGGAATGGAATGGAATGGAATGGAATGGAATGGAATGGAATGGAAAGGAATGGAATGGAATGGAATGGAATGGAATGGAATGGAATGAAAGGAATGGAATGGAATGGAATGGAATCGAATGGAATGGAATGGAATGGAATGGAATGGAATGGAATGGAATGGAATCAACCCGAGTAGAATGGAATGGATTGGAATGGAACGGAATGGAATGGAATGGAATGGAATGGAATGGAATGAAATCAACCCGAGTAGAATGGAATGGAATGGAATGGAATGGAATGGAATGGAATGGAATCGAATGGAATGTAATGTAATGGAATGGAATGGAATGGAATCGAATGGAATCGAATGAAATCGAATGGAATGGAATGGAATAGAATGGAATCAACCCGAGAAGAATGGAAAGGATTGGAATGGAATGGAATGGAATGGAATGGAATGGAATGGAATGGAATCAACCCGAGTAGAATGGAATGGATTGGAATGGACTGGAAAGGAATGGAATGGAATGGCATCAATCCGAGTAGAATGGAATGGAATGGAATGGAATGGAATTCAATGTAATAGAATGGAATTGAATCAACCCGTGTGGAACGGAATGGAACAGAACGGAAAGGATCGGAGCGGAATGGAATGGAATCAACCCGAGTACAACGGAACGGGACGGGACGGGACGGGACGGGATGGGACGGGACGGGATGGGACGGAACGGAACGGAACGGAACTCAATGGAGTCAACCATAGTAGAAAGGAACGGAATGGAATGGAATGGAATGGAATGGAATGGAATGGAATGGAATGGAATGGAATGGAATGGAATGGAATCAACCCGAGTAGAATGGAATGGATTGGAATGGAATGGAATGGAATGGAATGGAATGGAATGGAATCAACCCGAGTAGAATGGAATGGATTGGAATGGACTGGAATGGAAAGGAATGGAATGGAATGGAATGGAATGGAATGGAACGGAATGGAATGGAATGGAAAGGAATCAACCCGAGTAGAATGGAATGGAATGGAATGGAATCGAACGGAATGGAATGGAATGGAATGGAATGGAATGGAATGGAATGGAATGGAATGGAATGGAATTTAAATTAATGGATTGGAATGGAATAGAATGGAATCGAATGGAATCGAATGGAATGGAATGGAATAGAATGGAATCAACCCGAGTAGAACGGAATGGAATGGAATGGAAAGGAAAGGAATGGAATGGAATGGAATGGAATGGAAAGGAATGGAATGGAATGGAATGGAATGGAATGGAATGGAAAGGAATGGAATGGAATGGAATGGAATGGAATGGAATGGAATGGAATGGAATGGAATGGAATGGAATCAACCAGAGTAGAATGGAATGGATTGGAATGGAATGGAATGGAATGGAATGGAATGGAATGGAATGAAATCAACCCGAGTAGAACGGAATGGAATGGAATGGAATGGAATGGAATGGAATGGAAAGGAATCGAATGGAATCGAATGGAATCGAATGGAATGGAATGGAATAGAATGGAATCAACCCGAGTAAAAAGGAATGGAATGGAATGGAATGGAATGGAAAGGAACGGAGAGGAATGGAATGGAATGGAATGGAATGGAATAGAATGGAATGGAATGGAATGGAATGGAATGGAATGGAATGGAATGGAATGGAATGGAATTGAATGGAAACAACCCGAGTAGAATGGAATGGATTCGAATGGAATGGAATGGAATGGAATGGAATGGAATGGAATGGAATGGAATGGAATGGAATGGAATGGAATGGAATAAACCCGAGTAGAATGGATTGGATTGGAATGGACTGGAATGGAAAGGAATGGAATGGAATGGAATGGAATCAACCAGAGTAGATTGGAATGGATTGGAATGGAATGGAATGCAATGGAATGGAATGGAATGGAATGGAATGGAATGGAATGGAATGGAATGGAATCAACCCGAGTAGAATGGAATGGATTGGATTGGAATGGAATGGAATGGAGTCGAAAGGAATGGAATGGAATGGAATGGAATGGAATGGAATGGAATGGAATCAACACGAGTAGAACGGAATGGAATGGAATGGAATGGAATTGAATGGAATGGAATGGAATGGAATGGAATGGAATGGAATGGAATGGAGTTTAATGGAATGGAATGGAATCGAATCGAATGGAATCGAATGGAATCGAATGGAATGGAATGGAATAGAATGGAATCAACCCGAGTAGAAAGGAATGGAATGGAATGGAATGGAAAGGATTGGAATGGAATGGAATGGAATGGAATGGAATCGAATGGAATGGAATGGAATGGAAAGGAATGGAATGGAATTGAATGGAATGGAAAGGAATGGAATGGAATGGAATGTAATGGAATGGAATGGAAAGGAATGGAATGGAAAGGAATGGAATGGAATGGAATGGAATGGAATGGAATGGAATCAACCCGAGTAGAATGGAATGGAATGGAATGGAATGGAATGGAATCGAGCGGATTGGAATGGAATGGAATGGAATGGAATGGAATGGAATGAAATCAACCCGAGTAGAATGGAATGGAATGGAATGGAATGGAATGGAATGGAATGGAATGGAATCGAATGGAATGTAATGTAATGGAATCGAATGGAATGGAATCGAATGGAATCGAATGAAATCGAATGGAATGGAATGGAATAGAATGGAATCAACCCGAGTAGAATGGAAAGGATTGGAATGGAATGGAATGGAATGGAATGGAATGGAATGGAATCAACCCGAGTAGAATGGAAATGATTGGAATGGACTGGAAAGGAATGGAATGGAATGGAATCAATCCGAGTAGAATGGAATGGAATGGAATGGAATGGAATTCAATGTAATAGAATGGAATTGAATCAACCCGCGTGGAACGGAATGGAACGGAAAGGAAAGGAACGGAATGGAATGGAACGAAATCACCCGGAGCAGAACGGAATGGAATGGGAATGGACGGGACGGTACGGGACGGGGCGGGATGGAACGGAATGGAACGGAACGGAACGGCATGGAATCAACCCGAGTGGAATGGAATGGAATGGAATGGAATGGAATGGAATGGAATGGAATAGAATAGAATGGAATTGAATCAACCCGTGTGGAACGGAATGGAACAGAACGGAAAGGATCGGAGCGGAATGGAATGGAATCAACCCGAGAACAACGGCACGGGACGGGACGGGACGGGACGGGATGGGACGGGACGGGATGGGACGGAACGGAACGGAACGGAACTCAATGGAGTCAACCATAGTAGAAAGGAACGGAATGGAATGGAATGGAATGGAATGGAATGGAATGGAATGGAATCAACCCGAGTAGAATGGAATGGATTGGAATGGAATGGAATGGAATGGAATGGAATGGAATGGAATGGAATCAACCCGAGTAGAATGGAATGGATTGGAATGGACTGGAATGGAAAGGAATGGAATGGAATGGAATGGAATGGAACGGAATGGAATGGAATGGAATGGAATCAACCCGAGTAGAATGGAATGGAATGGAATGGAATCGAATGGAATGGAATGGAATAGAATGGAATCAACCCGAGTAGAACGGAATGGAATGGAATGGAATGGAAAGGAATGGAATGGAATGGAAAGCAACGGAATGGAATGGAATGGAATGGAATGGAATGGAATGGAATGGAATGGAATGGAATGTAATGGAATGGAATCAACCAGAGTAGAATGGAATGGATTGGAATGGAATGGAATGGAATGGAATGGAATGGAATGGAATGGAATGGAATGGAATGGAATGAAATCAACCCGAGTAGAACGGAATGGAATGGAATGGAATGGAATGGAATGGAAAGGAATCGAATGGAATCGAATGGAATCGAATGGAATGGAATGGAATAGAATGGAATCAACCCGAGTAAAAAGGAATGGAATGGAATGGAAAGGAATGGAAAGGAACGGAAAGGAATGGAATGCAATGGAATGGAATGGAATAGAATGGAATGGAATGGAATGGAATGGAATGGAATGGAATGGAATGGAATGGAATTGAATGGAAACAACCCGAGTAGAATGGAATGGATTCGAATGGAATGGAATGGAATGGAATGGAATGGAATGGAATGGAATGGAATGGATGGAATCAACCCGAGTAGAATGGAATGGATTGGAATGGACTGGAATGGAAAGGAATGGAATGGAATGGAATGGAATCAACCAGAGTAGATTGGAATGGATTGGAATGGAATGGAATGCAATGGAATGGAATGGAATGGAATGGAATGGAATGGAATGGAATCAACCCGAGTAGAATGGAATGGATTGGATTGGAATGGAATGGAATGGAGTCGAAAGGAATGGAATGGAATGGAATGGAATGGAATGGAATGGAATGGAATGGAATCAACACGAGTAGAACGGAATGGAATGGAATGGAATGGAATGGAATGGAATGGAATGGAATTTAATGGAACGGAATGGAATCGAATCGAATGGAATCGAATGGAATCGAATGGAATGGAATGGAATAGAATGGAATCAACCCGAGTAGAACGGAATGGAATGGAATGGAATGGAAAGGATTGGAATGGAATGGAATGGAATGGAATGGAATCGAATGGAATGGAATGGAATGGAAGGGAATGGAATGGAATTGAATGGAATGGAAAGGAATGGAATGGAATGGAATGGAATGGAATGGAATGGAATGGAATGGAATGGAAAGGAATGGAATGGAAATGAATGGAATGGAATGGAATGGAATGGAATGGAATGGAATGGAATCAACCCGAGTAGAATGGAATGGAATGGAATGGAATGGAATGGAATCGAACGGAATGGAATGCAATGGAATGGAATGGAATGGAATGGAATGGAATGGAATGGAATGGAATTTAAATTAATGGAATGGAATGGAATAGAATGGAATCGAATGGAATCGAATGGAATGGAATGGAATAGAATGGAATCAACCCGAGTAGAACGGAATGGAATGGAATGGAAAGGAAAGGAATGGAATGGAATGGAGTGGAATAGAAAGGAATGGAATGGAATGGAATGGAATGGAATGGAATGGAAAGGAATGGAATGGAATGGAATGGAATGGAATGGAATGAAATCAACCCGAGTAGAACGGAATGGAATGGAATGGAATGGAATGGAATGGAAAGGAATCGAATGGAATCGAATGGAATCGAATGGAATGGAAAGGAATAGAATGGAATCAACCCGAGTACAACGGCACGGGACGGGACTGGACGGGACGGGATGGGACGGGACGGGATGGGACGGAACGGAACGGAACGGAACTCAATGGAGTCAACCATAGTAGAAAGGAACGGAATGGAATGGAATCTAATGGAATGGAATGGAATGGAATGGAATCAACCTGAGTAGAATGGAATGGATTGGAATGGAATGGAATGGAATGGAATCGAATGGAATCGAATGGAATGGAATGGAATGGAATAAAATGGAATGGAATGGAATGGAATGGAATGGAATGGAATGGAATGGAATGGAATGGAATGAAATCAACCCGAGTAGAACGGAATGGAATGGAATGGAATGGAATGGAATGGAATGGAATGGAATGGAATGGATTGGAATGGAATTTAATGCAATGGAATGGAATGGAATCGAATGGAATGGAATGGAATGGAATGGAATGGAATGGAATGGAATGGAATGGAATGGAATGGAATGGAATAGAATGGAATCAACCCGAGTAGAACGGACTGGAATGGAATGGAATGGAATGGAATGGAATGGAATGGAATGGAATGGGATGGAATGGAATCGAATGGAATAGAATGGAATGGAATGGAATGGAATGGAATGGAATGGAATGGAATGGAAGGGAATCAAATGGAATCGAAAGGAATGGAATGGAATGGAATGGAATGGAATGGAATGGAATCGAATGGAATCGAATGGAATGGCATGGAATGGAATGGAATGGAATGGAATGGAATGGAATGGAATGGAATGGAATGGAATGGAATCAACCCGAGTAGAACGGAATGGAATGGAATGGAATGGAATGGAATGGAAAGGAATCGAATGGAATCGAATGGAATCGAATGGAATGGAATGGAATAGAATGGAATCAACCCGAGTAAAAAGGAATGGAATGGAATGGAAAGGAATGGAAAGGAACGGAAAGGAATGGAATGCAATGGAATGGAATGGAATAGAATGGAATGGAATGGAATGGAATGGAATGCAATGGAATGGAATGGAATGGAATTGAATGGAAACAACCCGAGTAGAATGGAATGGATTCGAATGGAATGGAATGGAATGGAATGGAATGGAATGGAATGGAATGGAATGGATGGAATCAACCCGAGTAGAATGGAATGGATTGGAATGGACTGGAATGGAAAGGAATGGAATGGAATGGAATGGAATCAACCCGAGTAGAACGGAATGGAATGGAATGGAATGGAAAGGAATGGAATGGAATGGAAAGGAACGGAATGGAATGGAATGGAATGGAATGGAATGGAATGGAATGGAATGGAATGGAATGGAATGTAATGGAATGGAATCAACCAGAGTAGAATGGAATGGATTGGAATGGAATGGAATGGAATGGAATGGAATGGAATGGAATGGAATGGAATGGAATGAAATCAACCCGAGTAGAACGGAATGGAATGGAATGGAATGGAATGGAATGGAAAGGAATCGAATGGAATCGAATGGAATCGAATGGAATGGAATGGAATAGAATGGAATCAACCCGAGTAAAAAGGAATGGAATGGAATGGAAAGGAATGGAAAGGAACGGAAAGGAATGGAATGCAATGGAATGGAATGGAATAGAATGGAATGGAATGGAATGGAATGGAATGGAATGGAATGGAATGGAATGGAATTGAATGGAAACAACCCGAGTAGAATGGAATGGATTCGAATGGAATGGAATGGAATGGAATGGAATGGAATGGAATGGAATGGAATGGATGGAATCAACCCGAGTAGAATGGAATGGATTGGAATGGACTGGAATGGAAAGGAATGGAATGGAATGGAATGGAATCAACCAGAGTAGATTGGAATGGATTGGAATGGAATGGAATGCAATGGAATGGAATGGAATGGAATGGAATGGAATGGAATGGAATCAACCCGAGTAGAATGGAATGGATTGGATTGGAATGGAATGGAATGGAGTCGAAAGGAATGGAATGGAATGGAATGGAATGGAATGGAATGGAATGGAATGGAATCAACACGAGTAGAACGGAATGGAATGGAATGGAATGGAATGGAATGGAATGGAATGGAATGGAATGGAATTTAATGGAACGGAATGGAATCGAATCGAATGGAATCGAATGGAATCGAATGGAATGGAATGGAATAGAATGGAATCAACCCGAGTAGAACGGAATGGAATGGAATGGAATGGAAAGGATTGGAATGGAATGGAATGGAATGGAATGGAATCGAATGGAATGGAATGGAATGGAAGGGAATGGAATGGAATTGAATGGAATGGAAAGGAATGGAATGGAATGGAATGGAATGGAATGGAATGGAATGGAAAGGAATGGAATGGAAATGAATGGAATGGAATGGAATGGAATGGAACGGAATGGAATGGAATCAACCCGAGTAGAATGGAATGGAATGGAATGGAATGGAATGGAATCGAACGGAATGGAATGGAATGGAATGGAATGGACTGGAATGGAATGGAATGGAATGGAATGGAATTTAAATTAATGGAATGGAATGGAATAGAATGGAATCGAATGGAATCGAATGGAATGGAATGGAATAGAATGGAATCAACCCGAGTAGAACGGAATGGAATGGAATGGAAAGGAAAGGAATGGAATGGAATGGAGTGGAATAGAAAGGAATGGAATGGAATGGAATGGAATGGAATGGAATGGAAAGGAATGGAATGGAATGGAATGGAATGGAATGGAATGAAATCAACCCGAGTAGAACGGAATGGAATGGAATGGAATGGAATGGAATGGAAAGGAATCGAATGGAATCGAATGGAATCGAATGGAATGGAAAGGAATAGAATGGAATCAACCCGAGTACAACGGCACGGGACGGGACGGGACGGGACGGGATGGGACGGGACGGGATGGGACGGAACGGAACGGAACGGAACTCAATGGAGTCAACCATAGTAGAAAGGAACGGAATGGAATGGAATCTAATGGAATGGAATGGAATGGAATGGAATCAACCTGAGTAGAATGGAATGGATTGGAATGGAATGGAATGGAATGGAATCGAATGGAATCGAATGGAATGGAATGGAATGGAATAAAATGGAATGGAATGGAATGGAATGGAATGGAATGGAATGGAATGGAATGAAATCAACCCGAGTAGAACGGAATGGAATGGAATGGAATGGAATGGAATGGAATGGAATGGAATGGAATGGATTGGAATGGAATTTAATGCAATGGAATGGAATGGAATCGAATGGAATGGAATGGAATGGAATGGAATGGAATGGAATGGAATGGAATGGAATGGAATGGAATAGAATGGAATCAACCCGAGTAGAACGGACTGGAATGGAATGGAATGGAATGGAATTGAATGGAATGGAATGGAATGGGATGGAATGGAATCAAATGGAATAGAATGGAATGGAATGGAATGGAATGGAATGGAATGGAATGGAATGGAAGGGAATCAAATGGAATCGAAAGGAATGGAATGGAATGGAATGGAATGGAATGGAATGGAATGGAATCGAATGGAATCGAATGGAATGGCATGGAATGGAATGGAATGGAATGGAATGGAATGGAATGGAATGGAATGGAATGGAATGGAATCAACCCGAGTAGAACGGAATGGAATGGAATGGAATGGAATGGAATGGAATGGAATGGAATGGAATGGAATGGAATGGAATTCAATGGAATGGAATGGAATGGAATGGAATGGAATGGAATCAACCCGAGTAGAACGGAATGGAATGGAATGGAATGGAATGGAATGGAATGGAATGGAAGGGAATGGAATGGAATGGAATGGAATTCAATGGAATAGAATGGAATGGAATGGAATGGAATGGAATGGAATGAACCCGATTAGAAAGGAATGGAATGGAATGGAATTGAATGGAATGGAATGGAATGGAATGGAATCGAATCGAATGGAATGGAATGGAATGGAATGGAATGGAATGGAATGGAATGGAATGGAATGGAATCGAATCGAATGGAATCGAATGGAATGGAATGGAATCAACCCGAGTAGATTGGAATGGATTGGAATGGAATGAAATGGAATGGAATGGAATTCAATGGAAAAAATGAAATGGAATGGAATGGAATGGAATGGAATAGAATGGAATCGAATGGAATCGAATGGAATTGAGTGGAATAGAATGGAATCAACCCGAGTAGAATGAAATGGAACGGAACGGAACGGAACGGAACGGAACGGAACGGAACGGAACGGAACGGAATGGAATGGAGTGAAATGGAATGGAATCGAATGGAGTCTAATGGAACCGAATGGAATGGAAAGAAGGGAATGGAATGGAATGGAATGGAATGGAATGGAATGGAATCAACCCGAGTAGAATGGAAAGGATTGGAATGGAATAGAATGGAATGGAATGGAATGGAATGGAATTTAATAGAATAGAATGGAATGGAATGGAATGGAATGGAATGGAATGGAATGGAATGGAATGGAATGGAATCGAATGGAATGGAATGGAATGGAGTGGAATAGAATGGAATCAACCCGAACAGAACGGAACGGAACGGAACGGAACGGAACGGAATGGAATGGAGTGAAATTGAATGGAATCGAATGGAATCGAAAGGAACCGAATGGAATGGAATGAAAGGGAATGGAATGGAATTGAATGGAATGGAATGGAATGGAATCAACCCGAGTAGAATGGAATGGATTGGAATGGAATGGAATGGAATGGAATGGAATGGAATCGAATGGAATGGAATGGAATGGAATGGAATGGAATGGAATGGAATGGAATGGAATGGAATGGAATGGAATGGAATCAACCCGATTAGAACGGAATGGAATGCAATGGAATGGAATGGAATGGAATGGAATGGAATGGAATGGAATGGAATGGAATGGAATGGAATGGAATGGAATCAACCCGAGTAGAATGGAATGGATTGGAATGGAAAGGAATGGAATCGAATGGAATGGAATCGAATCGAATGGAATAGAAAGGAATGGAATAGACGCGAGTAGAACGGAATGGAATGGAATGGAATGGAAAGGAATGGAATGGAATGGAATGGAATGGAATGGAATGGAATGGAATGGAATGGAATGGAATCAACCCGAGTAGAATGGAATGGATTGGAATGGAATGGAATGGAATGGAATCAACCTGAGTAGAATGGAATGGATTGGAATGGAATGGAATGGAATGGAATCGAATGGAATCGAATGGAATGGAATGGAATGGAATAAAATGGAATGGAATGGAATGGAATGGAATGGAATGGAATGGAATGGAATGGAATGGAATGGAATGGAATGGAATGGAATGAAATCAACCCGAGTAGAACGGAATGGAATGGAATGGAATGGAATGGAATGGAATGGAATGGAATGGATTGGAATGGAATTTAATGCAATGGAATGGAATGGAATCGAATGGAATGGAATGGAATGGAATGGAATGGAATGCAATGGAATAGAATGGAATCAACCCGAGTAGAACGGACTGTAATGGAATGGAATGGAATGGAATGGAATGGAATGGAAAGGAATTGAATGGAATGGAATGGAATGGGATGGAATGGAATCGAATGGAATGGAATGGAATGGAATGGAATGGAATGGAATGGAATGGAATGGAATGGAATGGAATGGAATGGAATGGAATCGAATGGAATCGAATGGAATGGAATGGAATCGAATGGAATCGAATGGAATGGAATGGAATGGAATGGAATGGAATGGAATGGAATGGAATGGAATGGAATGGAATCAACCCGAGTAGAATGGAATGGACTGGAATGGAGTGGAATGGAATGGAAAGGAATTGAATGGAATGGAATGGAATGGAATGGAATGGAATCGAATGGAATCGAATGGAATTGCATGGAATGGAATGGAATGGAATGGAATGGAATGGAATGGAATGGAATGGAATGGAATGGAATGGAATCAACCCGAGTAGAACGGAATGGAATGGAATGGAATGGAATGGAATGGAATTCAATGGAATGGAATGGAATGGAATGGAATGGAATGGAATTCAATGGAATGGAATGGAATGGATTGGAATGGAATGGAATCAACCCGAGTAGAACAGAATGGAATGGAATGGAATGGAATGGAATGGAATGGAATTCAATGGAATAGAATGGACTGGAATGGAATGGAATGGAATGAACCCGAGTAGAAAGGAATGGAATGGAATGGAATTGAATGGAATGGAATGGAATGGAATGGAATGGAATGGAATCGAATGGAATGGAATGGAATGGAATGGAATGGAATGGAATGGAATGTAATTCAATAGAATACAATGGAAGGGTATGGAAAGGAATGGAATGGAACGGAATGGAATGCAGTGAAATGGAATGGAATCAAATGGAATCGAATGGAACCGAATGGAATGGAATGGAAGGGAATGGAATGCAATGGAATGGAATGGAATGGAATGGAATCAACCCGAGTAGAATGGAATGGACTGGAATGGAATGGAATGGAATGGAATGGAATCGAATGGAATCGAATTGAATGGCATGGAATGGAATGGAATGGAATGGAATGGAATGGAATGGAATGGAATGGAATGGAATGGAATCAACCCGAGTAGAACGGAATGGAATGGAATGGAATGGAATGGAATGGAATGGCATGGAATGGAATGGAATGGAACGGAATGGAATTCAATGGAATGGAATGCAATGGAATGGAATGGAATGGAATCATCCCGAGTAGAACGGAACGGAATGGAATGGAATGGAATGGAATGGAATGGAATGGAATGGAATGGAATGGAATGGAATGGAATGGAATTTAATGGAATAGAATGGAATGGAATGGAATGGAATGGAATGGAATGAACCCGAGAAGAAAGGAATGGAATGGAATGGAATGGAATGGAATGGAATGGAATCGAATGGAATGGAATGGAATGGAATGGAATGGAATGGAATGGAATGGAATGGAATGAAATCAACCCGAGTAGAACGGAATGGAATGGAATGGAATGCAATGGAATGGAATGGAATCGAATGGAATGGAATGGAATGGAATGAAATCAACCCGAGTAGAACGGAATGGAATGGAATGGAATGGAATGGAATGGAATGGAATCGAATGGAATGGAATGGAATGGAATGGAATTTAATGGAATGGAATGGAATGGAATCGAATGGAATCGAATGGAATGGAATGGAATAGAATGGAATCAACCCGAGTAGAACGGAATGGAATGGAATGGAATGGAATCGAATGGAATGGAAAGGAATGGAACGGAATGGAAAGGAATGGAATGGAATGGAATGGAATGGAATGGAATGGAATGGAATGGAATGGAAAGGAATGGAATGGAATGGAATGGAATGGAATGGAATGGAATGGAATGGAATGGAATTCAATGGAATGGAATGGAATGGATTGGAATGGAATGGAATCAACCCGAGTAGAACAGAATGGAATGGAATGGAATGGAATGGAATGGAATGGAATGGAATGGAATGGAATGGAATGGAATGGAATGGAATTCATTGGAATAGAATGGACTGGAATGGAATGGAATGGAATGAACCCGAGTAGAAAGGAATGGAATGGAATGGAATTGAATGGAATGGAATGGAATGGAATGGAATCGAATCGAATGGAATGGAATGGAATGGAATGGAATGGAATGGAATGGAATGGAATCGAATGGAATCGAATGGAATGGAATGGAATGGAATGGAATGGAATGGAATGGAATGGAATGGAATGGAATCAACCCGAGTAGATTGGAATCGATTGGAATGGAATGAAATGGAATGGAATGGAATTCAATGGAAAAAATGAAATGGAATGGAATGGAATGGAATGGAATGGAATGGAATGGAATCGAATGGAATCGAATGGAATCGAATGGAATTGAGTGGAATAGAATGGAATCAACCCGAGTAGAATGAAATGGAATGGAACGGAACGGAACGAAACGGAAAGGAACGGAACGGAATGGAATGGAGTGAAATGGAATGGAATCGAATGGAATCTAATGGAACCGAATGGAATGGAAAGAAGGGAATGGAATGGAATGGAATGGAATGGAATGGAATGGAATGGAATCAACCCGAGTAGAATGGAAAGGATTGGAATGGAATAGAATGGAATGGAATGGAATGGAATGGAATTCAATAGAATAGAATGGAATGGAATGGAATGGAATGGAATGGAATGGAATGGAATCGAATGGAATCGAATGGAATCGAATGGAATGGAGTGGAATAGAATGGAATCAACCCGAATAGAACGGAACGGAACGGAACGGAACGGAACGGAATGGAATGGAGTGAAATGGAATGGAATCAAATGGAATCGAAAGGAACCGAATGGAATGGAATGAAAGGGAATGGAATGGAATTGAATGGAATGGAATGGAATGGAATCAACCCGAGTAGAATCAAATGGATTGGAATGGAATGGAATGGAATGGAATGGAATGGAATGGAATGGAATCGAATGGAATGGTATGGAATGGAAAGGAATGGAATGGAATGGAATGGAATGGAATGGAATGGAATCAACCCGAGTAGAACGGAATGGAATGCAATGGAATGGAATGGAATGGAATGGAATGGAATGGAATGGAATGGAATGGAATTCAATGGAATGGAATGGAATGGAATGGAATGGAATGGAATGGAATGGAATGGAATGGAATCAACCCGAGTAGAACGGAATGGAATGGAATGGAATGGAATGGAATGGAATGGAATGCAATGCAATGAAATGGAATGGAATGGAATGGAATCGAATGGATTGGACTGGAATGGAATGGAATGGAATGGAATGGAATGGAATGGAATGGAATCAACCCGAGTAGAATGGAATGGATTGGAATGGAATGGAATGGAATCGAATGGAATGGAATCGAATCGAATGGAATAGAAAGGAATGGAATGGACGCGAGTAGAACGGAATGGAATTGTATGGAATGGAATGGAATGGAATGGAATGAAATGGAATGGAATGGAATGGAATGGATGGGAATGGAATGGAATGGAATGGAATGGAATGCAGTGAAATGGAATGGAATCAAATGGAATCGAATGGAACCGAATGGAATGGAATGGAAGGGAATGGAATGCAATGGAATGGAATGGAATGGAATGGAATCAACCCGAGTAGAATGGAATGGACTGGAATGGAATGGAATGGAATGGAATCGAATGGAATCGAATGGAATGGCATGGAATGGAATGGAATGGAATGGAATGGAATGGAAAGGAATGGAATGGAATCAACCCGAGTAGAACGGAATGGAATGGAATGGAATGGAATGGAATGGAATGGAATGGCATGGAATGGAATGGAATGGAACGGAATGGAATTCAATGGAATGGAATGGAATGGAATGGAATGGAATGGAATCAACCCGAGTAGAACGGAACGGAATGGAATGGAATGGAATGGAATGGAATGGAATGGAATGGAATGGAATTTAATGGAATAGAATGGAATGGAATGGAATGGAATGGAATGGAATGGAATGAACCCGAGAAGAAAGGAATGGAATGGAAGGGAATGGAATGGAATGGAATGGAATGGAATCGAATGGAATCGAATGGAATGGAATGGAATGGAATGGAATGGAATGGAATGGAATGGAATGGAATGGAATGAAATCAACCCGAGTAGAACGGAATGGAATGGAATGGAATGGAATGGAATGGAATGGAATGGAATCGAATGGAATGGAATGGAATGGAATGAAATCAACCCGAGTAGAACGGAATGGAATGGAATGGAATGGAATGGAATGGAATGGAATGGAATCGAATGGAATGGAATGGAATGGAATGGAATTTAATGGAATGGAATGGAATGGAATCGAATGGAATCGAATGGAATGGAATGGAATAGAATGGAATCAACCCGAGTAGAACGGAATGGAATGGAATGGAATGGAATCGAATGGAATGGAAAGGAATGGAACGGAACGGAAAGGAATGGAATGGAACGGAATGGAATGGAATGGAATGGAATGGAATGGAATGGAATGGAATGGAATGGAATGGAATGGAATGGAAAGGAATGGAATGGAATGGAATGGAATGGAATGGAATGGAATGGAATGGAATGGAAAGGAATGGAATGGAATGGAATGGAATCGAATGGAATGGAATGGAATGGAATCGAATGGAATGGAATGGAATGGAATGGAATGGAATGGAATCAACCCGAGTAGAATGGAATGGATTGGCATGGAACGGAATGGAATGGAATGGAATGGAATGGAATGGAATGGAATGAAATCAACCCGAGTAGAATGGAATGGAATGGAATGGAATGGAATGGAATGGAATGGAATCGAATGGAATGTAATGTAATGGAATGGAATGGAATGGAATCGAATGGAATCGAATGAAATCGAATGGAATGGAATGGAATAGAATGGAATCAACCCGAGTAAAACGGAATGGAATGGAATGGAATGGAATGGAATGGAATGGAATGGAATGGAATGGAATGGAATGGAAAGGAATGGAATGGAATGGAATGGAATGGAATCGAATGGAATCGAATGAAATCGAATGGAATGGAATGGAATAGAATGGAATCAACCCGAGTAGAATGGAAAGGATTGGAATGGAATGGAATGGAATGGAATGGAATGGAATGGAATGGAATCAACCCGAGTAGAATGGAATGGATTGGAATGGACTGGAAAGGAATGGAATGGAATGGAATCAATCCGAGTAGAATGGAATGGAATGGAATGGAATGGAATTCAATGAAATAGAATGGAATGGAATCAACACGAGTAGAACGGAATGGAACGGAAAGGAAAGGAACGGAATGGAATGGAACGAAATCACCCCGAGCAGAACGGAATGGAATGGGACGGGACGGGACGGTACGGGACGGGGCGGGATGGAACGGAATGGAACGGAACGGAACGGCATGGAATCAACCAGAGTGGAATGGAATTTAATGGAATGGAATGGAATGGAATAGAATAGAATGGAATGGAATGGAATGGAATGGAATGGAATGGAATGGAATCAACCCGAGTAGAATGGAATGGATTGGATTGGAATGGAATGGAATGGAGTCGAAAGGAATGGAATGGAATGGAATGGAATGGAATGGAATGGAATCAACCCGAGTAGAACGGAATGGAATGGAATGGAATGGAATGGAATGGAATGGAATGGAATGGAATCAACCAGAGTAGAGTGGAATGGATTGGAATGGAATCGAATGGAATGGAATGGAATGGAATGGAATGGAATGGAATGGAACGGAATGGAATGGAATGGAATGGAATGGAATGGAATCGAATGGAATCGAATGGAATGGAATGGAATGGAATGGAATGGAATGGAATGGAATTGAATGGAATGGAATCAACCCGAGTAGATTGGAATGGATTGGAATGGAATGAAATGGAATGGAATGGAATTCAATGGAAAAAATGAAATGGAATGGAATGGAATAGAATGGAATGGAATGGAATGGAATGGAATCGAATGGAATCGAATGGAATTGAGTGGAATAGAATGGAATCAACCCGAGTAGAATGAAATGGAATGGAACGGAACGGAACGGAACGGAAAGGAACGGAACGGAATGGAATGGAGTGAAATGGAATGGAATCGAATGGAATCTAATGGAACCGAATGGAATGGAAAGAAGGGAATGGAATGGAATGGAATGGAATGGAATGGAATGGAATGGAATGGAATCAACCCGAGTAGAATGGAAAGGATTGGAATGGAATAGAATGGAATGGAATGGAATGGAATGGAATTCAATAGAATAGAATGGAATGGAATGGAATGGAATGGAATGGAATGGAATGGAAGGGAATGGAATGGAATGGAATGGAATCGAATGGAATCGAATGGAATCGAATGGAATGGAGTGGAATAGAATGGAATCAACCCGAATAGAACGGAACGGAACGGAACGGAACGGAACGGAATGGAATGGAGTGAAATGGAATGGAATCAAATGGAATCGAAAGGAACCGAATGGAATGGAATGAAAGGGAATGGAATGGAATTGAATGGAATGGAATGGAATGGAATCAACCCGAGTAGAATCAAATGGATTGGAATGGAATGGAATGGAATGGAATGGAATGGAATGGAATCGAATGGAATGGTATGGAATGGAATGGAATGGAATGGAATGGAATGGAATCATCCCGAGTAGAACGGAATGGAATGCAATGGAATGCAATGGAATGGAATGGAATGGAATGGAATGGCATTCAATGGAATGGAATGGAATGGAATGGAATGGAATGGAATGGAATGGAATAGAATGGAATCAACCCGAGTAGAACCGAATGGAATGGAATGGAATGGAATGGAATGGAATGGAATGCAATGCAATGAAATGGAATGGAATGGAATGGAATCGAATGGATTGGACTGGAATGGAATGGAATGGAATGGAATGGAATGGAATGGAATGGAATCAACCCGAGTAGAATGGAATGGATTGGAATGGAATGGAATGGAATCGAATGGAATGGAATCGAATCGAATGGAATAGAAAGGAATGGAATGGACGCGAGTAGAACGGAATGGAATGGAATGGAATGGAATGGAATGGAATGGAATGAAATGGAATGGAATGGAATGGAATGGATAGGAATGGAATGGAATGGAATGGAATGTAATTCAACAGAATACAATGGAAGGGTATGGAAAGGAATGGAATGGAACGGAATGGAATGCAGTGAAATGGAATGGAATCAAATGGAATCGAATGGAACCGAATGGAATGGAATGGAAGGGAATGGAATGCAATGGAATGGAATGGAATGGAATGGAATCAACCCGAGTAGAATGGAATGGACTGGAATGGAATGGAATGGAATGGAATGGAATGGAATCGAATGGAATCGAATGGAATGGCATGGAATGGAATGGAATGGAATGGAATGGAATGGAATGGAATGGAATGGAATCAACCCGAGTAGAACGGAATGGAATGGAATGGAATGCAATGGAATGGCATGGAATGGAATGGAATGGAACGGAATGGAATTCAATGGAATGGAATGTAATGGAATGGAATGGAATGGAATCAACCCGAGTAGAACGGAACGGAATGGAATGGAATGGAATGGAATGGAATGGAATGGAATGGAATGGAATGGAATGGAATGGAATTTAATGGAATAGAATGGAATGGAATGGAATGGAATGGAATGGAATGAACCCGAGTAGAAAGGAATGGAATGGAATGGAATTGAATGGAATGGAATGGAATGGAATGGAATGGAATGGAATCGAATGGGATCGAATGGAATGGAATGGAATGGAATGGAATGGAATGGAATGGAATGGAATGGAATGGAATGGAACGGAATGAAATCAACCCGAGTAGAACGGAATGGAATGGAATGGAATGGAATGGAATGGAATGGAATGGAATCGAATGGAATGTAATGTAATGTAATGGAATGGAATGGAATCGAATGGAATCGAATGAAATCGAATGGAATGGAATGGAATAGAATGGAATCAACCCGAGTAAAACGGAATGGAATGGAATGGAATGGAAAGGAATGGAATGGAATGGAATGGAATGGAATCGAATGGAATCGAATGAAATCGAATGGAATGGAATGGAATAGAATGGAATCAACCCGAGTAGAATGGAAAGGATTGGAATGGAATGGAATGGAATGGAATGGAATGGAATGGAATGGAATGGAATCAACCCGAGTAGAATGGAATGGATTGGAATGGACTGGAAAGGAATGGAATGGAATGGAATCAATCCGAGTAGAATGGAATGGAATGGAATGGAATGGAATTCAATGAAATAGAATGGAATTGAATCAACCCGCGTGGAACGGAATGGAACGGAAAGGAAAGGAACGGAATGGAATGGAACGAAATCACCCCGAGCAGAACGGAATGGAATGGGACGGGACGGGACGGTACGGGACGGGGCGGGATGGAACGGAATGGAACGGAACGGAACGGCATGGAATCAACCAGAGTGGAATGGAATGGAATGGAATGGAATGCAATGGAATAGAATAGAATGGAATGGAATGGAATGGAATGGAATGGAATGGAATGGAATCAACCCGAGTAGAATGGAATGGATTGGATTGGAATGGAATGGAATGGAGTCGAAAGGAATGGAATGGAATGGAATGGAATGGAATGGAATGGAATCAACCCGAGTAGAACGGAATGGAATGGAATGGAATGGAATGGAATGGAATGGAATGGAATGGAATGGAATGGAATCAACCAGAGTATATTGGAATGGATTGGAATGGAATCGAATGGAATGGAATGGAATGGAATGGAATGGAATGGAATGGAATGGAATGGAATTTAAATTAATGGATTGGAATGGAATAGAATGGAATCGAATGGAATCGAATTGAATGGAATGGAATAGAATGGAATCAACCCGAGTAGAACGGAATGGAATGGAATGGAAAGGAAAGGAATGGAATGGAATGGAATGGAATGGAAAGGAATGGAATGGAATGGAATGGAATGGAATGGAATGGAATGGAATGGAATGGAATGGAATGGAATGGAATGGAATGGAATGGAATGGAATCAACCAGAGTAGAATGGAATGGATTGGAATGGAATGGAATGGAATGGAATGGAATGGAATGGAATGGAATGGAATGAAATCAACCCGAGTAGAACGGAATGGAATGGAATGGAATGGAATGGAATGGAATGGAAAGGAATCGAATGGAATCGAATGGAATCGAATGGAATGGAATGGAATAGAATGGAATCAACCCGAGTAAAAAGGAATGGAATGGAATGGAATGGAATGGAAAGGAACGGAATGGAATGGAATGGAAAAGAACGGAAAGGAATGGAATGGAATGGAATGGAATGGAATGGAATAGAATGGAATGGAATGGAATGGAATGGAATGGAATGGAATGGAATGGAATGGAATTGAATGGAAACAACCAGAGTAGAATGGAATGGATTCGAATGGAATGGAATGGAATGGAATGGAATGGAATGGAATGGAATGGAATCAACCCGAGTAGAATGGAATGGATTGGAATGGACTGGAATGGAAAGGAATGGAATGGAATGGAATGGAATCAACCAGAGTAGATTGGAATGGATTGGAATGGAATGGAATGGAATGGAAT
Organism: Gorilla gorilla gorilla; assembly: GCF_029281585.2. NCBI lineage: Eukaryota > Metazoa > Chordata > Mammalia > Primates > Hominidae > Gorilla > Gorilla gorilla. The sequence goes on along the minus strand of NC_073237.2, from coordinate 8,028,795 downwards.
GGAATGGAATGGAATGGAATCAACCCGAGTAGAACGGAATGGAATGGAATGGAATGGAATGGAATGGCATGGAATGGAATGGAATGGAACGGAATGGAATTCAATAGAATGGAATGGAATGGAATGGAATGGAATGGAATGAACCCGAGTAGAAAGGAATGGAATGGAATGGAATTGAATGGAATGGAATGGAATGGAATGGAATGGAATCGAATGGAATCGAAAGGAATCGAATGGAATGGAATGGAATGAAATCAACCCAAGTAGAACGGAATGGAATGGAATGGAATGGAATGGAATGGAATGGAATCGAATGGAATGGAATGGAATGGAATGAAATCAACCCGAGTAGAACGGAATGGAATGGAATGGAATGGAATGGAATGGAATGGAATCGAATGGAATGGAATGGAATGGAATGGAATTTAATGGAATGGAATGGAATGGAATCGAATGGAATCGAATGGAATCGAATGGAATAGAATGGAATCAACCCGAGTAGAACGGAATGGAATGGAATGGAATGGAATCGAATGGAATGGAAAGGAATGGAACGGAATGGAAAGGAATGGAATGGAATGGAATGGAATGGAATGGAATGGAATGGAATGGAATGGAATGAAAAGGAATGGAATGGAATGGAATGGAATGGAATGGAATGGAATGGAAAGGAATGGAATGGAATGGAATGGAATCGAATGGAATGGAATGGAATGGAATGGAATGGAATGGAATGGAATGGAATGGAATGGAATCAACCCGAGTAGAATGGAATGGATTGGAATGGAACGGAATGGAATGGAATGGAATGGAATGGAATGGAATGAAATCAACCCGAGTAGAATGGAATGGAATGGAATGGAATGGAATGGAATGGAATGGAATGGAATCGAATGGAATGTAATGTAATGGAATGGAATGGAATGGAATCGAATGGAATCGAATGAAATCGAATGGAATGGAATGGAATAGAATGGAATCAACCCGAGTAAAACGGAATGGAATGGAATGGAATGGAATGGAATGGAATGGAATGGAAAGGAATGGAATGGAATGGAATGGAATGGAATGGAATAGAATGGAATCGAATGAAATCGAATGGAATGGAATGGAATAGAATGGAGTCAACCCGAGTAGAATGGAAAGGATTGGAATGGAATGGAATGGAATGGAATGGAATGGAATGGAATGGAATGGAATCAACCCGAGTAGAATGGAATGGATTGGAATGGACTGGAAAGGAATGGAATGGAATGGAATCAATCCGAGTAGAATGGAATGGAATGGAATGGAATGGAATTCAATGTAATAGAATGGAATTGAATCAACTCGCGTGGAACGGAATGGAACGGAAAGGAAAGGAACGGAATGGAATGGAACGAAATCACCCGGAGCAGAACAGAATGGAATGGGAAGGGACGGGACGGTACGGGACGGGGCGGGATGGAACGGAATGGAACGGAACGGAACGGCATGGAATCAACCCGAGTGGAATGGAATGGAATGGAATGGAATGGAATGGAATGGAATGGAATAGAATAGAATGGAATTGAATCAACCCGTGTGGAACGGAATGGAACAGAACGGAAAGGATCGGAGCGGAATGGAATGGAATCAACCCGAGAACAACGGCACGGGACGGGACGGGACGGGACGGGATGGGACGGGACGGGATGGGACGGAACAGAACGGAACGGAACTCAGTGGAGTCAACCATAGTAGAAAGGAACGGAATGGAATGGAATGGAATGGAATGGAATGGAATGGAATGGAATGGAATGGAATGGAATGGAATGGAATGGAATTTAATGGAATGGAATGGAATCGAATCGAATGGAATCGAATGGAATCGAATGGAATGGAATGGAATAGAATGGAATCAACCCGAGTAGAACGGAAGGGAATGGAATGGAATGGAAAGGATTGGAATGGAGTGGAATGGAATGGAATGGAATCGAATGGAATGGAATGGAATGGAAAGGAATGGAATGGAATTGAATGGAATGGAAAGGAATGGAATGGAATGGAATGGAATGGAATGGAAAGGAATGGAATGGAAAGGAATAGAATGGAATGGAATGGAATGGAATGGAATGGAATGGAATGGAATGGAATGGAATGGAATGGAATTTAAATTAATGGAATGGAATGGAATAGAATGGAATCGAATGGAATCGAATGGAATGGAATGGAATAGAATGGAATCAACCCGAGTAGAAAGGAATGGAATGGAATGGAAAGGAAAGGAATGGAATGGAATGGAATGGAATAGAAAGGAATGGAATGGAATGGAATGGAATGGAAAGGAATGGAATGGAATGGAATGGAATGGAATGGAATGGAATGGAATGGAATGGAATCAACCAGAGTAGAATGGAATGGATTGGAATGGAATGGAATGGAATGGAATGGAATGGAATGGAATGGAATGAAATCAACCCGAGTAGAACGGAATGGAATGGAATGGAATGGAATGGAATGGAATGGAAAGGAATCGAATGGAATCGAACGGAATCGAATGGAATGGAATGGAATAGAATGGAATCAACCCGAGTACAACGGCACGGGACGGGACGGGACGGGACGGGATGGGACGGGACGGGATTGGACGGAACGGAACGGAACGGAACTCAATGGAGTCAACCATAGTAGAAAGGAACGGAATGGAATGGAATCTAATGGAATGGAATGGAATGGAATGGAATGGAATCAACCTGAGTAGAATGGAATGGATTGGAATGGAATGGAATGGAATGGAATCGAATGGAATCGAATGGAATGGAATGGAATGGAATAAAATGGAATGGAATGGAATGGAATGGAATGGAATGGAATGGAATGGAATGGAATGAAATCAACCCGAGTAGATCGGAATGGAATGGAATGGAATGGAATGGAATGGAATGGAATGGATTGGAATGGAATGGAATGGAATTCAATGGAATAGAATGGACTGGAAAGGAATGGAATGGAATGAACTCGAGTAGAAAGGAATGGAATGGAATGGAATGGAATGGAATGGAATGGAATGGAATGGAATGGAATGGAATTCAATGGAATGGAATGGAATGGAATGGAATGGAATGGAATTCAATGGAATGGAATGGAATGGATTGGAATGGAATGGAATCAACCCGAGTGGAACGGAATGGAATGGAATGGAATGGAATGGAATGGAATGGAATGGAATGGAATGGAATTCAATGGAATAGAATGGACTGGAATGGAATGGAATGGAATGAACCCGAGTAGAAAGGAATGGAATGGAATGGAATTGAATGGAATGGAATGGAATGGAATGGAATCGAATCGAATGGAATCGAATGGAATGGAATGGAATGGAATGGAATGGAATGGAATGGAATGGAATGGAATGGAATCGAATGGAATGGAATGGAATGGAATGGAATGGAATGGAATGGAATGGAATGGAATGGAATGGAATGGAATGGAATGGAATCAACCCGAGTAGATTGGAATGGATTGGAATGGAATGAAATGGAATGGAATGGAATTCAATGGAAAAAATGAAATGGAATGGATTGGAATGGAATGGAATGGAATGGAATGGAATCGAATGGAATCGAATGGAATCGAATGGAATTGAGTGGAATAGAATGGAATCAACCCGAGTAGAATGAAATGGAATGGAACGGAACGGAACGGAACGGAACGGAACGGAACGGAATGGAATGGAGTGAAATGGAATGGAATCGAATGGAATCTAATGGAACCGAATGGAATGGAAAGAAGGGAATGGAATGGAATGGAATGGAATGGAATGGAATGGAATGGAATCAACCCGAGTAGAATGGAAAGGATTGGAATGGAATAGAATGGAATGGAATGGAATGGAATGGAATTCAATAGAATAGAATGGAATGGAATGGAATGGAATGGAATGGAATGGAATCGAATGGAATCGAATGGAATCGAATGGAATGGAGTGGAATAGAATGGAATCAACCCGAATAGAACGGAACGGAACGGAACGGAACGGAACGGAATGGAATGGAGTGTAATGGAATGGAATCGAATGGAATCGAAAGGAACCGAATGGAATGGAATGAAAGGGAATGGAATGGAATTGAATGGAATGGAATGGAATGGAATCAACCCGAGTAGAATGGAATGGATTGGCATGGAATGGAATGGAATGGAATGGAATGGAATCGAATGGAATGGAATGGAATGGAATGGAATGGAATGGAATGGAATCAACCCGATTAGAACGGAATGGAATGCAATGGAATGGAATGGAATGGAATGGAATGGAATGGAATTCAATGGAATGGAATGGAATGGAATGGAATGGAATGGAATGGAATCAACCCGAGTAGAATGGAATGGATTGGAATGGAAAGGAATGGAATCGAATGGAATGGAATCGAATCGAATGGAATAGAAAGGAATGGAATGGACGCGAGTAGAACGGAATGGAATGGAAAGGAATGGAATGGAATGGAATGGAATGGAATGGAATGGAATGGAATGGAATGGAATGGAATGGAATGGAATGGAATCAACCCGAGTAGAATGGAATGGATTGGAATGGAATGGAATGGAAAGGAATCAACCTGAGTAGAATGGAATGGATTGGAATGGAATGGAATGGAATGGAATCGAATGGAATCGAATGGAATGGAATGGAATGGAATAAAATGGAATGGAATGGAATGGAATGGAATGGAATGGAATGGAATGGAATGGAATGGAATGGAATGGAATGAAATCAACCCGAGTAGAACGGAATGGAATGGAATGGAATGGAATGGAATGGAATGGAATGGAATGGATTGGAATGGAATTTAATGCAATGGAATGGAATGGAATAGAATGGAATGGAATGGAATGGAATGGAATGGAATGGAATGGAATGGAATGGAATGGAATGGAATAGAATGGAATCAACCCGAGTAGAACGGACTGGAATGGAATGGAATGAAATGGAATGGAATGGAATGGAAAGGAATTGAATGGAATGGAATGGAATGGGATGGAATGGAATCGAATGGAATCGAATGGAATGGAATGGAATGGAATGGAATGGAATGGAATGGAATGGAATCAAATGGAATCGAATGGAATGGAATGGAATGGAATGGAATGGAATGGAATGGAATGGAATCAACCCGAGTAGAATGGAATGGACTGGAATGGAATGGAATGGAATGGAAAGGAATTGAATGGAATGGAATGGAATGGAATGGAATGGAATCGAATGGAATCGAATGGAATGGCATGGAATGGAATGGAATGGAATGGAATGGAATGGAATGTAATGGAATGAAATGGAATGGAATGGAATGGAATGGAATCAACCCGAGTAGAACGGAATGGAATGTAATGGAATGGAATGGAATGGAATGGAATGGAATGGAATGGAATGGAATGGAATGGAATGGAATTCCATGGAATGGAATGGAATGGATTGGAATGGAATGGAATCAACCCGAGTAGAACGGAATGGAATGGAATGGAATGGAATGGAATGGAATGGAATGGAATGGAATGGAATGGAATGGAATCGAATGGAATGGAATGGAATGGAATGGAATGGAATGGAATGGAATGGAATGGAATGGAATCAACCCGAGTAGAATGGAGTGGATTGGAATGGAACGGAATGGAATGGAATGGAATGGAATGGAATGGAATGAAATCAACCCGAGTAGAATGGAATGGAATGGAATGGAATGGAATGGAATGGAATCGAATGGAATGTAATGCAATGGAATGGAATGGAATGGAATCGAATGGAATCGAATGAAATCGAATGGAATGGAATGGAATAGAATGGAATCAACCCGAGTAAAACGGAATGGAATGGAATGGAATGGAATGGAATGGAATGGAATGGAATGGAAAGGAATGGAATGGAATGGAATGGAATGGAATCGAATGGAATCGAATGAAATCGAATGGAATGGAATGGAATAGAATGGAATCAACCCGTGTAGAATGGAAAGGATTGGAATGGAATGGAATGGAATGGAATGGAATCAACCCGAGTAGAATGGAATGGATTGGAATGGACTGGAAAGGAATGGAATGGAATGGAATCAATCCGAGTAGAATGGAATGGAATGGAATGGAATGGAATTCAATGTAATAGAATGGAATTGAATCAACCCGCATGGAACGGAATGGAACGGAAAGGAAAGGAACGGAATGGAATGGAACGAAATCACCCGGAGCAGAACGGAATGGAATAGGAAGGGATGGGACGGTACGGGACGGGGCGGGATGGAACGGAATGGAACGGAACGGAACGGCATGGAATCAACCCGAGTGGAATGGAATGGAATGGAATGGAATGGAATGGAATGGAATGGAATAGAATAGAATGGAACTCAATCAACCCGTGTGGAACGGAATGGAACAGAACGGAAAGGATCGGAGCGGAATGGAATGGAATCAACCCGAGTACAACGGCACGGGACGGGACGGGACGGGACGGGATGGGACGGGACGGGATGGGACGGAACAGAACGGAACGGAACTCAATGGATTCAACCATAGTAGAAAGGAACGGAATGGAATGGAATGGAATGGAATGGAATGGAATGGAATGGAATGGAATCAACCCGAGTAGAATGGAATGGATTGGAATGGAATGGAATGGAATGGAATGGAATGGAATGGAATGGAATGGAATCAACCCGAGTAGAATGGAATGGATTGGAATGGACTGGAATGGAAAGGAATGGAATGGAATGGAATGGAATGGAATGGAACGGAACGGAATGGAATGGAATGGAATGGAATGGAATGGAATGGAATGGAATGAAATCAACCCGAGTAGAATGGAATGGAATGGAATGGAATCGAACGGAATGGAATGGAATGGAATGGAATGGAATGGAATGGAATGGAATTTAAATTAATGGATTGGAATGGAATAGAATGGAATCGAATGGAATCGAATGGAATGGAATGGAATAGAATGGAATCAACCCGAGTAGCACGGAATGGAATGGAATGGAAAGGAAAGGAATGGAATGGAATGGAATGGAATCTAAAGGAATGGAATGGAATGGAATGGAATGGAATGGAAAGGAATGAAATGGAATGGAATGGAATGGAATGGAATGGAATGGAATGGAATGGAATGGAATGGAATCAACCAGAGTAGAATGGAATGGACTGGAATGGAATGGAATGGAATGGAATGGAATGGAATGGAATGGAATGGAATGGAATGAAATCAACCCGAGTAGAACGGAATGGAATGGAATGGAATGGAATGGAATGGAATGGAAAGGAATCGAATGGAATCGAATGGAATCGAATGGAATGGAATGGAATAGAATGGAATCAACCCGAGTACAACGGCACGGGACGGGACGGGACGGGACGGGATGGGACGGGACGGGATTGGACGGAACGGAACGGAACGGAACTCAATGGAGTCAACCATAGTAGAAAGGAACGGAATGGAATGGAATCTAATGGAATGGAATGGAATGGAATCGAATCAACCTGAGTAGAATGGAATGGATTGGAATGGAATGGAATGGAATGGAATCGAAAGGAATCGAATGGAATGGAATGGAATGGAATAAAATGGAATGGAATGGAATGGAATGGAATGGAATGGAATGGAATGGAATGGAATGGAATGGAATGAAATCAACCCGAGTAGAACGGAATGGAATGGAATGGAATGGAATGGAATGGATTGGAATGGAATTTAATGCAATGGAATGGAATGGAATGGAATGGAATGGAATGGAATGGAATGGAATGGAATGGAATAGAATGGAATCAACCCGAGTAGAACGGACTGGAATGGAATGGAATGGAATGGAATTGAATGGAATGGAATGGAATGGGATGGAATGGAATCGAATGGAATCGAATGGAATGGAATGGAATGGAATGGAATGGAATAGAATGGAATCAACCCGAGTGGAACGGAATGGAATGGAATGGAATGGAATGGAATGGAATGGAATGGAATGGAATGGAATCGAATGGAATGGAATCACCCGAGTAGAATGGAATGGATTGGAATGGAATGGAATGGAATGGAATGGAATCGAATGGAATCGAATGGAATGGAGTGGAATGGAATGGAATGGAATGGAATGGAATGGAATGGAATGGAATCAACCCGAGAAGAACGGAATGGAATGGAATGGAATGGAATGGAATGGAATTCAATGGAATTCAATGGAATGGAATTCCATGGAATGGAATGGAATGGAATGGAATCAATCAGGGTAGAACGGAATGGAATGGAATGGAATGGAATGGAATTCAATGTAATAGAATGGAATTGAATCAACCCGCATGTAACGGAATGGAACGGAACGGAAAGGAACGGAACGGAATGGATCGGAATCAACCCGATCAGAACGGAACGGAATGGGACGGGACGGGACGGGACGCGTCGGGATGGGACGGAATGGAACGGAACGGAACGGCATGGAATCAACCCGAGTAGAATGGAATGGAATGGAATGGAATGGAATGGAATGGAATAGAATAGAATGGAATTGAATCAACCCGCGTGGAACTGAATGGAACGGAACGGAAAGGAAGGGAACGGAGTGGAATGGAATCAACCCGAGTACAACGGCACGGGACGGGACGGGACGGGACGGGACGGGACGTGTCGGGACGGAACGGAACGGAACGGAACGGAACTCAATGGATTCAAGCCGAGTAGAACGGAATGGAATAGAATGGAATGGAATGGAATGGAATGGAATGGAATGGAATGGAATGGAATGGAATGGAATGGAATGGAATGGAATGGAATCAACCCGAATAGAACGGAAGGGAATGGAATGGAATAGAATGGAATGGAATGGAATGGAATGGAATGGAATGGAATGGAATGGAATGGAATGGAATGGAATGGAATGGAATGGAATGGAATGGAAATCAACCTGAGTAGAACGGAATGGAATGGAATGGAATGGAATGGAATGGAATGGAATGGAATGGAATGGAATGGAATGGAATGGAATTGAATGGAATGGAATGGAATGGAATGAACCCGAGTGGAATGGAATGGAATGGAATGGAATGGAATGATGAACCCGAGTAGAATGGAATGGTTTGGAATGAAATGGAATGAAATGGAATGGAATGGAATGGAATGGAATGGAATGGAATGGAATGGAACAGAATGGAATGGAATGGAATGGAATCACCCCGAGTAGAACGGAATGGGTTGGAATGGAAAGGAATGGAATGGAATGGAATGGAATTGAATGGAATGGAATGGAGTGGAATCAACCCGATTAGAACGGAATGGAATGGAATGGAATGGAATTGAATGGAATGGAATGGAATGGAATGGAATGGAATGGAATGGAATGGAATAGAAAGGAATGGAATGGAATGGAAATGCAATGGAATGGAATGGAGCGGAATGGAATGGAATCAACCCGAGTAGAATGGAATGGATTGGAATGGAATGGAATGGAATGGAATGGAATGGAATGGAATGGAATCGAATGGAATCGAACGGAATAGAATGGAATATAATGGAATGGAATGGAATGGAATGGAATGGAATGGAATGGAATGGAGTCAACCCGAGTAGAATGGAACGGATTGGAATGGAATGGAATGGAATGGAATGGAATGGAATGGAATGGAATGGAATGAAATGGAATCAACACGAGTAGAACTAAATGGAATGGAAAGGAATGGAATGGAATGGAATTGAACGGAATGGAATGGAATTCAATGGAGTGGAATGGAATGGAATAGAATGGAATGGAATGCAATGGAATGGAATGGAATCGAATGGAATGGAATGGAATGGAATGGAATGGAATAGAATGGAATCAACCCGACTAGAACGGAATGGAATGGAATGGAATGGAATGGAATGGAATGGAATGGAATCAACCCGACTAGAACGGAATGGAATGGAATGGAATGGAATGGAATGGAACGGAACGGAACGGAAAGGAATGGAATGGAATGGAATGGAATGGAATGGAATGGAATGGAATGGAATGGAATGGAATGGAATGGAATGGAATGGAATGGAATGGAATGGAATGGAATGGAATGGAATCAACCCGAGTAGAATGGAATGGATTGGAATGGAATGGAATGGAAAGGAATCAACCTGAGTAGAATGGAATGGATTGGAATGGAATGGAATGGAATGGAATCGAATGGAATCGAATGGAATGGAATGGAATGGAATAAAATGGAATGGAATGGAATGGAATGGAATGGAATGGAATGGAATGGAACGGAATGGAATGGAATGGAATGGAATGAAATCAACCCGAGTAGAACGGAATGGAATGGAATGGAATGGAATGGAATGGAATGGAATGGAATGGATTGGAATGGAATTTAATGCAATGGAATGGAATGGAATAGAATGGAATGGAATGGAATGGAATGGAATGGAATGGAATGGAATGGAATGGAATGGAATGGAATGGAATAGAATGGAATCAACCCGAGTAGAACGGACTGGAATGGAATGGAATGAAATGGAATGGAATGGAATGGAAAGGAATTGAATGGAATGGAATGGAATGGGATGGAATGGAATCGAATGGAATGGAATGGAATGGAATGGAATGGAATGGAATGGAATGGAATGGAATGGAATCAAATGGAATCGAATGGAATGGAATGGAATGGAATGGAATGGAATGGAATGGAATCAACCCGAGTAGAATGGAATGGACTGGAATGGAATGGAATGGAATGGAAAGGAATTGAATGGAATGGAATGGAATGGAATGGAATGGAATCGAATGGAATCGAATGGAATGGCATGGAATGGAATGGAATGGAATGGAATGGAATGGAATGTAATGGAATGAAATGGAATGGAATGGAATGGAATGGAATCAACCCGAGTAGAACGGAATGGAATGGAATGGAATGGAATGGAATGGAATGGAATGGAATGGAATGGAATGGAATGGAATGGAATGGAATGGAATGGAATGGAATTCCATGGAATGGAATGGAATGGATTGGAATGGAATGGAATCAACCCGAGTAGAACGGAATGGAATGGAATGGAATGGAATGGAATGGAATGGAATGGAATGGAATGGAATGGAATGGAATGGAATGGAATGGAATCGAATGGAATGGAATGGAATGGAATGGAATGGAATGGAATGGAATGGAATGGAATGGAATCAACCCGAGTAGAATGGAGTGGATTGGAATGGAACGGAATGGAATGGAATGGAATGGAATGGAATGGAATGAAATCAACCCGAGTAGAATGGAATGGAATGGAATGGAATGGAATGGAATGGAATCGAATGGAATGTAATGTAATGGAATGGAATGGAATGGAATGGAATCGAATGGAATCGAAAGAAATCGAATGGAATGGAATGGAATAGAATGGAATCAACCCGAGTAAAACGGAATGGAATGGAATGGAATGGAATGGAATGGAATGGAATGGAATGGAAAGGAATGGAATGGAATGGAATGGAATGGAATCGAATGGAATCGAATGAAATCGAATGGAATGGAATGGAATAGAATGGAATCAACCCGTGTAGAATGGAAAGGATTGGAATGGAATGGAATGGAATGGAATGGAATCAACCCGAGTAGAATGGAATGGATTGGAATGGACTGGAAAGGAATGGAATGGAATGGAATCAATCCGAGTAGAATGGAATGGAATGGAATGGAATGGAATTCAATGTAATAGAATGGAATTGAATCAACCCGCATGGAACGGAATGGAACGGAAAGGAAAGGAACGGAATGGAATGGAACGAAATCACCCGGAGCAGAACGGAATGGAATAGGAAGGGATGGGACGGTACGGGACGGGGCGGGATGGAACGGAATGGAACGGAACGGAACGGCATGGAATCAACCCGAGTGGAATGGAATGGAATGGAATGGAATGGAATGGAATGGAATGGAATAGAATAGAATGGAACTCAATCAACCCGTGTGGAACGGAATGGAACAGAACGGAAAGGATCGGAGCGGAATGGAATGGAATCAACCCGAGTACAACGGCACGGGACGGGACGGGACGGGACGGGATGGGACGGGACGGGATGGGACGGAACAGAACGGAACGGAACTCAATGGACTCAACCATAGTAGAAAGGAACGGAATGGAATGGAATGGAATGGAATGGAATGGAATGGAATGGAATGGAATCAACCCGAGTAGAAAGGAATGGATTGGAATGGAATGGAATGGAATGGAATGGAATGGAATGGAATGGAATGGAATGGAATCAACCCGAGTAGAATGGAATGGATTGGAATGGACTGGAATGGAAAGGAATGGAATGGAATGGAATGGAATGGAATGGAACGGAATGGAATGGAATGGAATGGAATGGAATGGAATGGAATGGAATGAAATCAACCCGAGTAGAATGGAATGGAATGGAATGGAATCGAACGGAATGGAATGGAATGGAATGGAATGGAATGGAATGGAATGGAATGGAATTTAAATTAATGGATTGGAATGGAATAGAATGGAATCGAATGGAATCGAATGGAATGGAATGGAATAGAATGGAATCAACCCGAGTAGCACGGAATGGAATGGAATGGAAAGGAAAGGAATGGAATGGAATGGAATGGAATGGAAAGGAATGGAATGGAATGGAATGGAATGGAATGGAAAGGAATGAAATGGAATGGAATGGAATGGAATGGAATGGAATGGAATGGAATGGAATGGAATGGAATCAACCAGAGTAGAATGGAATGGACTGGAATGGAATGGAATGGAATGGAATGGAATGGAATGAAATCAACCCGAGTAGAACGGAATGGAATGGAATGGAATGGAATGGAATGGAATGGAAAGGAATCGAATGGAATCGAATGGAATCGAATGGAATGGAATGGAATAGAATGGAATCAACCCGAGTACAACGGCACGGGACGGGACGGGACGGGACGGGATGGGACGGGACGGGATTGGACGGAACGGAACGGAACGGAACTCAATGGAGTCAACCATAGTAGAAAGGAACGGAATGGAATGGAATCTAATGGAATGGAATGGAATGGAATCGAATCAACCTGAGTAGAATGGAATGGATTGAAATGGAATGGAATGGAATGGAATCGAAAGGAATCGAATGGAATGGAATGGAATGGAATAAAATGGAATGGAATGGAATGGAATGGAATGGAATGGAATGGAATGGAATGGAATGGAATGGAATGGAATGAAATCAACCCGAGTAGAACGGAATGGAATGGAATGGAATGGAATGGAATGGATTGGAATGGAATTTAATGCAATGGAATGGAATGGAATGGAATGGAATGGAATGGAATGGAATGGAATGGAATGGAATGGAATAGAATGGAATCAACCCGAGTAGAACGGACTGGAATGGAATGGAATGGAATGGAATTGAATGGAATGGAATGGAATGGGATGGAATGGAATCGAATGGAATCGAATGGAATGGAATGGAATGGAATGGAATGGAATAGAATGGAATCAACCCGAGTGGAACGGAATGGAATGGAATGGAATGGAATGGAATGGAATGGAATGGAATGGAATGGAATCGAATGGAATGGAATCACCCGAGTAGAATGGAATGGATTGGAATGGAATGGAATGGAATGGAATGGAATCGAATGGAATCGAATGGAATGGAGTGGAATGGAATGGAATGGAATGGAATGGAATGGAATGGAATGGAATCAACCCGAGAAGAACGGAATGGAATGGAATGGAATGGAATGGAATGGAATTCAATGGAATTCAATGGAATGGAATTCCATGGAATGGAATGGAATGGAATGGAATCAATCAGAGTAGAACGGAATGGAATGGAATGGAATGGAATGGAATTCAATGTAATAGAATGGAATTGAATCAACCCGCATGTAACGGAATGGAACGGAACGGAAAGGAACGGAACGGAATGGATCGGAATCAACCCGATCAGAACGGAACGGAATGGGACGGGACGGGACGGGACGCGTCGGGATGGGACGGAATGGAACGGAACGGAACGGCATGGAATCAACCCGAGTAGAATGGAATGGAATGGAATGGAATGGAATGGATTGGAATGGAATAGAATAGAATGGAATTGAATCAACCCGCGTGGAACTGAATGGAACGGAACGGAAAGGAAGGGAACGGAGTGGAATGGAATCAACCCGAGTACAACGGCACGGGACGGGACGGGACGGGACGGGACGGGACGTGTCGGGACGGAACGGAACGGAACGGAACTCAATGGATTCAAGCCGAGTAGAACGGAATGGAATAGAATGGAATGGAATGGAATGGAATGGAATGGAATGGAATGGAATGGAATGGAATGGAATGGAATGGAATGGAATCAACCCGAATAGAACGGAAGGGAATGGAATGGAATAGAATGGAATGGAATGGAATGGAATGGAATGGAATGGAATGGAATGGAATGGAATGGAATGGAATGGAAATCAACCTGAGTAGAACGGAATGGAATGGAATGGAATGGAATGGAATGGAATGGAATGGAATGGAATGGAATGGAATGGAATGGAATGGAATTGAATGGAATGGAATGGAATGGAATGAACCCGAGTGGAATGGAATGGAATGGAATGGAATGGAATGATGAACCCGAGTAGAATGGAATGGTTTGGAATGAAATGGAATGAAATGGAATGGAATGGAATGGAATGGAATGGAATGGAATGGAATGGAACAGAATGGAATGGAATGGAATGGAATCACCCCGAGTAGAACGGAATGGGTTGGAATGGAAAGGAATGGAATGGAATGGAATGGAATTGAATGGAATGGAATGGAGTGGAATCAACCCGATTAGAACGGAATGGAATGGAATGGAATGGAATTGAATGGAATGGAATGGAATGGAATGGAATGGAATGGAATGGAATGGAATAGAAAGGAATGGAATGGAATGGAAATGGAATGGAATGGAATGGAGCGGAATGGAATGGAATCAACCCGAGTAGAATGGAATGGATTGGAATGGAATGGAATGGAATGGAATGGAATGGAATGGAATCGAATGGAATCGAACGGAATAGAATGGAATATAATGGAATGGAATGGAATGGAATGGAATGGAATGGAATGGAGTCAACCCGAGTAGAATGGAACGGATTGGAATGGAATGGAATGGAATGGAATGGAATGGAATGGAATGGAATGGAATGAAATGGAATCAACACGAGTAGAACTAAATGGAATGGAAAGGAATGGAATGGAATGGAATTGAACGGAATGGAATGGAATTCAATGGAGTGGAATGGAATGGAATAGAATGGAATGGAATGCAATGGAATGGAATGGAATCGAATGGAATGGAATGGAATGGAATGGAATGGAATAGAATGGAATCAACCCGACTAGAACGGAATGGAATGGAATGGAATGGAATGGAATGGAATGGAATCAACCCGACTAGAACGGAATGGAATGGAATGGAATGGAATGGAATGGAACGGAATGGAATGGAATCGAATGGAATGGAATGGAATGGAATGGAATGGAATGGAATGGAATGGAATGGAATCCACCCGAGTAGAATGGAATGGATTGGAATGGAATGGAAAGGAATGGAATGGAATAGAGTGGAATCGAATGGAATGGAATGGAATGGAATGGAATGGAATGGAATGGAATGGAATGGAATGGAATCAACCTGAGTAGAATGGAATGGATTGGAATGGAATGGAATGGAATGGAATCGAATGGAATCGAAAGAAATGGAATGGAATGGAATGGAATGAAATGGAATGGAATGGAATCAACCCGAGTAGAACGGAATGGAATGGAATGGAATGGAATGGGATGGAATGGAATCGAATGATATCGAATGGAATCAAATGGAAAGGAATGGAATAGAATGGAATCAACCCGAGTGGAACGGAATGGAATGGAATGGAATGGAACGGAATGGAATGGAATGGAATCGAATGGAATGGAATCAACCCGAGTAGAATGGAATGGATTGGAATGGAATGGAATGGAATGGAATGGAATCGAATGGAATCGAATGGAATGGAGTTCAATGGAATGGAATGGAATGGAATGGAATGGAATGGAATGGAATCAACCCGAGTAGAACGGAATGGAATGGAATGGAATGGAATGGAATTCAATGGAATGGAATGGAATGGAATGGAATGGAATGGAATCAATCAGAGTAGAACGGAATGGAATGGAATGGAATGCAATGGAATGGAATTCAATGGAATAGAATGGAATGGAAGGGAATGGAATGGAATGGAATGGAATCGAATGGAATCAAATGGAATCGAACGGAATGGAATGGAATAGAATGGAATCAACCCGAGTAGAACGGAATGGAATGGAATGGAATGGAATGGAATGGAATGGAATGGAATGGAATGGAATGGAATGGAATGGAATGGAATGGAATGGAATGGAATGGAATAGAATGGAATCAACCCGAGTAGAATGGAATGGATTGGAATGGAAAGGAATGGAATGGAATGGAATGGAATGGAATGGAATGGAATGGAATGGAATGGAATCAATCCGAGTAGAATGGAATGGAATGGAATTCAATGTAACCGAAAGGATTTGAATCAACCCATGTGGAACGGAACGGGATGGGACGGGACGGGACGGGATGGGACGGGTCGGGATGGGACGGAGTGGAACGGAACGGAATGGCATGGAATCAACCCGAGTAGAATGGAATGGAATGGAACGGAATGGAAGAGAAAGGAATAGAATAGAATAGAATGGAATTGAACCAACCCGCGTGGAACGGAATGGAACGTCACGGAAACGAGCGGAACGGAATGGAAAGGAAACAACCCGAGTAAAACGGCACGGGACGGGACGGGACGGGACGGGACGGGACGGAACGGAACGGAACCAAACTCAATGGAATCAACCCGAGTAGAACGGAATGGAGTAAATGGAAAGGAATGGAATGGAATGGAATGGAATGGAATGGAATGGAATGGAATGGAATGGAATGGAATGGAATGGAATGGAATGGAATGGAATGGAATCGAATGGAATCGAATGGAATCGAATGGAATGGAATGGAATGGAATGGAATGGAATGGAATCAAACGGAATCGAATGGAATAGAATGGAATATAATGGAATGGAATGGAATGGAATGGAATGGATTGGAGTCAACCCGAGTATAATGGAATGGATTGGAATGGAATGGAATGGAAAGTAATGGAATGGAATGGAATGGAATGGAATGGAATGGAATGGAATGGAATGGAATCCACCCGAGTAGAATGGAATGGATTGGAATGGAATGGAAAGGAATGGAATGGAATAGAGTGGAATCGAATGGAATGGAATGGAATGGAATGGAATGGAATGGAATGGAATGGAATGGAATGGAGTCAACCTGAGTAGAATGGAATGGATTGGAATGGAATGGAATGGAATGGAATGGAATGGAATCGAAAGAAATGGAATGGAATGGAATGGAATGAAATGGAATGGAATGGAATCAACCCGAGTAGAACGGAATGGAATGGAATGGAATGGAATGGGATGGAATGGAATCGAATGATATCGAATGGAATCAAATGGAAAGGAATGGAATAGAATGGAATCAACCCGAGTGGAACGGAATGGAATGGAATGGAATGGAATGGAATGGAATGGAATGGAATCGAATGGAATGGAATCAACCCGAGTAGAATGGAATGGATTGGAATGGAATGGAATGGAATGGAATGGAATCGAATGGAATCGAATGGAATGGAGTTCAATGGAATGGAATGGAATGGAATGGAATGGAATGGAATGGAATCAACCCGAGTAGAACGGAATGGAATGGAATGGAATGGAATGGAATTCAATGGAATGGAATTCAATGGAATGGAATGGAATGGAATGGAATCAATCAGAGTAGAACCGAATGGAATGGAATGAAATGCAATGGAATGGAATTCAATGGAATAGAATGGAATGGAAGGGAATGGAATGGAATGGAATGGAATCGAATGGAATCAAATGGAATCGAACGGAATGGAATGGAATAGAATGGAATCAACCCGAGTAGAACGGAATGGAATGGAATGGAATGGAATGGAATGGAATGGAATGGAATGGAATGGAATGGAATGGAATGGAATGGAATGGAATGGAATGGAATGGAATAGAATGGAATCAACCCGAGTAGAATGGAATGGATTGGAATGGAAAGGAATGGAATGGAATGGAATGGAATGGAATGGAATGGAATGGAATGGAATCAATCCGAGTAGAATGGAATGGAATGGAATTCAATGTAACCGAAAGGATTTGAATCAACCCATGTGGAACGGAACGGGATGGGACGGGACGGGACGGGATGGGACGGGTCGGGATGGGACGGAATGGAACGGAACGGAATGGCATGGAATCAACCCGAGTAGAATGGAATGGAATGGAACGGAATGGAAGAGAAAGGAATAGAATAGAATAGAATGGAATTGAACCAACCCGCGTGGAACGGAATGGAACGTCACGGAAACGAGCGGAACGGAATGGAAAGGAAACAACCCGAGTAAAACGGCACGGGACGGGACGGGAAGGGACGGGACGGGACGGAACGGAACGGAACCAAACTCAATGGAATCAACCCGAGTAGAACGGAATGGAGTAAATGGAAAGGAATGGAATGGAATGGAATGGAATGGAATGGAATGGAATGGAATGGAATGGAATGGAATGGAATGGAATCGAATGGAATCGAATGGAATCGAATGGAATGGAATGGAATGGAATGGAATGGAATGGAATGGAATCAAATGGAATCGAATGGAATAGAATGGAATATAATGGAATGGAATGGAATGGAATGGAATGGATTGGAGTCAACCCGAGTAGAATGGAATGGATTGGAATGGAATGGAATGGAAAGTAATGGAATGGAATGGAATGGAATGGAATGGAATGGAATGGAATGGAATGGAATGGAATCCACCCGAGTAGAACTAAATGGAATTGAAAGGAATGGAATGGAATGGATTTGAATGGAATGGAATGGAATTCAATGGAGTAGAATGGAATGGAATAGAATGGAAAGGAATGGAATGGAATGGAATGGAATGGAATGGAATGGAATAGAATGGAATCAACCCGACTAGAACGGAATGGAATGGAATGGAATGGAATGGAATGGAATCGAAAGGAATGGAATGGAATGGAATGGAATGGAATGGAATGGAATGGAATGGAATGGAATGGAATGGAATGGAATCCACCCGAGTAGAATGGAATGGATTGGAATGGAATGGAAAGGAATGGAATGGAATAGAGTGGAATCGAATGGAATGGAATGGAATGGAATGGAATGGAATGGAATGGAATGGAATGGAATGGAATCAACCTGAGTAGAATGGAATGGATTGGAATGGAATGGAATGGAATGGAATGGAATGGAATCGAAAGAAATGGAATGGAATGGAATGGAATGAAATGGAATGGAATGGAATCAACCCGAGTAGAACGGAATGGAATGGAATGGAATGGAATGGGATGGAATGGAATCGAATGATATCGAATGGAATCAAATGGAAAGGAATGGAATAGAATGGAATCAACCCGAGTGGAACGGAATGGAATGGAATGGAATGGAATGGAATGGAATGGAATGGAATGGAATCGAATGGAATGGAATCAACCCGAGTAGAATGGAATGGATTGGAATGGAATGGAATGGAATGGAATGGAATCGAATGGAATCGAATGGAATGGAGTTCAATGGAATGGAATGGAATGGAATGGAATGGAATGGAATGGAATCAACCCGAGTAGAACGGAATGGAATGGAATGGAATGGAATGGAATTCAATGGAATGGAATTCAATGGAATGGAATGGAATGGAATGGAATCAATCAGAGTAGAACCGAATGGAATGGAATGAAATGCAATGGAATGGAATTCAATGGAATAGAATGGAATGGAAGGGAATGGAATGGAATGGAATGGAATCGAATGGAATCAAATGGAATCGAACGGAATGGAATGGAATAGAATGGAATCAACCCGAGTAGAACGGAATGGAATGGAATGGAATGGAATGGAATGGAATGGAATGGAATGGAATGGAATGGAATGGAATGGAATGGAATGGAATGGAATAGAATGGAATCAACCCGAGTAGAATGGAATGGATTGGAATGGAAAGGAATGGAATGGAATGGAATGGAATGGAATGGAATGGAATGGAATGGAATGGAATCAATCCGAGTAGAATGGAATGGAATGGAATTCAATGTAACCGAAAGGATTTGAATCAACCCATGTGGAACGGAACGGGATGGGACGGGACGGGACGGGATGGGACGGGTCGGGATGGGACGGAATGGAACGGAACGGAATGGCATGGAATCAACCCGAGTAGAATGGAATGGAATGGAACGGAATGGAAGAGAAAGGAATAGAATAGAATAGAATGGAATTGAACCAACCCGCGTGGAACGGAATGGAACGTCACGGAAACGAGCGGAACGGAATGGAAAGGAAACAACCCGAGTAAAACGGCACGGGACGGGACGGGAAGGGACGGGACGGGACGGAACGGAACGGAACCAAACTCAATGGAATCAACCCGAGTAGAACGGAATGGAGTAAATGGAAAGGAATGGAATGGAATGGAATGGAATGGAATGGAATGGAATGGAATGGAATGGAATGGAATCGAATGGAATCGAATGGAATCGAATGGAATGGAATGGAATGGAATGGAATGGAATGGAATGGAATCAAATGGAATCGAATGGAATAGAATGGAATATAATGGAATGGAATGGAATGGAATGGAATGGATTGGAGTCAACCCGAGTAGAATGGAATGGATTGGAATGGAATGGAATGGAAAGTAATGGAATGGAATGGAATGGAATGGAATGGAATGGAATGGAATGGAATGGAATGGAATCCACCCGAGTAGAACTAAATGGAATTGAAAGGAATGGAATGGAATGGATTTGAATGGAATGGAATGGAATTCAATGGAGTAGAATGGAATGGAATAGAATGGAAAGGAATGGAATGGAATGGAATGGAATGGAATGGAATGGAATAGAATGGAATCAACCCGACTAGAACGGAATGGAATGGAATGGAATGGAATGGAATGGAATCGAAAGGAATGGAATGGAATGGAATGGAATGGAATGGAATGGAATGGAATGGAATGGAATCAACCCGAGTAGAATGGAATGGATTGGAATGGAATGGAATGGAATGGAATCGAATGGAATCGAAAGAAATGGAATGGAATGGAATGGAATGGAATGGAATGAAATGGAATGGAATGGAATCAACCCGAGTAGAACGGAATGGAATGGAATGGAATGGAATGGGATGGAATGGAATCGAATGATATCGAATGGAATCGAATGGAAAGGAATGGAATAGAATGGAATCAACCCGAGTGGAACGGAATGGAATGGAAAGGAATGGAATGGAATGGAATCGAATGGAATCGAATGGAATGGAATGGAATAGAATCGAATGGAATCGAATGGAATGCAATGGAATGGAATGGAATGGAATGGAATGGAATGGAATGGAATGGAATGGAATGGAATGGAATGGAATCAACCCGAGTAGAATGGAATGGATTGGAATGGAATGGAATGGAATGGAATGGAATCAAATGGAATCAAATGGAATGGAGTGGAATGGAGTGGAATGGAGTGGAATGGAATGGAATGGAATGGAATGGAATGGAATGGAATGGAATGGAATGGAATGGAATGGAATGGAATCAACCTGAGTAGAACGGAATGGAATGGAATGGAATGGAATGGAATGGAATGGAATGGAATGGAATGGAATTCAATGGAATAGAATGGAATGGAATCGAATGGAATCGAATGGAGACGAATGGAATGGAATGGAATGGAATGGAATGGAATCCACCCGAGTAGAATGGAATGGATTGGAATGGAATGGAAAGGAATGGAATGGAATCGAGTGGAATGGAATGGAATGGAATGGAATGGAATGGAATGGAATGGAATGGAATGGAATGGAATCAACCCGAGGAGAACGGAATGGAATGGAATGGAATGGAATGGAATGGAATGGAATGGAATGGGATGGAATGGAATCGAATGATATCGAATGGAATCGAATGGAATGGAATGGAATATAATGGAATCAACCCGAGTGGAACGGAATGGAATGGAATGGAATGGATTGGAATGGAATGGAATGGAATGGAATGGAATGGAATGGAATGGAATGGAATGGAATGGAATCAACCCGAGTAGAACTAAATGGAATGGAAATGAATGGAATGGAATGGAATTGAATGGAATGGAATGGAATTCAATGGAGTAGAATGGAATGGAATAGAATGGAATCGAATGGAATGGAATCAACCCGAGTAGAATGGAATGGATTGGAATGGAATGGAATGGAATGGAATAGAATGGAATCGAAAGAAATGGAATGGAATGGAATGGATTGAAATGGAATGGAATGGAATCAACCCGAGTAGAACGGAATGGAATGGAATGGAATGGAATGGGATGAAATGGAATCGAATGATATCGAATGGAATCGAATGGAATGGAATGGAATGGAATGGAATGGAATCGAATGGAATCGAATGGAATCGAATGGAATGGAGTGGAATGGAATGGAATGGAATGGAATGGAATGGAATGGAATGGAATCAACCCGAGTAGAACGGAATGGAATGAAATGGAATGGAATGGAATGGAATGGAATGGAATGGAATGGAATGGAATGGAATGGAATGGAATGGAATGGAATTCAATGGAATGGAATGGAATGGAATGGAATCAATCAGAGTAGAACGGAATGGAATGGAATGGAATGGAATGGAATGGAATTCAATGGAATAGAATGGAATGGAAGGGAATGGAATGGAATGGAATGGAATCGAATGGAATCAAATGGAATCGAACGGAATGGAATGGAATAGAATGGAATCAACCCGAGTAGAACGGAATGGAATGGAATGGAATGGAATGGAATGGAATGGAATGGAATGGAATGGAATGGAATGGAATGGAATGGAATGGAATGGAATAGAATGGAATCAACCCGAGTAGAATGGAATGGATTGGAATGGAAAAGAATGGAATGGAATGGAAAGGAATGGAATGGAATGGAATGGAATCAATCCGAGTAGAATGGAATGGAATGGAATTCAATGTAACCGAAAGGGATTGAGTCAACCCATGTGGAACGGAACGGGATGAGACGGGACGGGACGGGATGGGACGGGTCGGGATGGGACGGAATGGTACGGAACGGAATGGCATGGAATCAACCCGAGTAGAATGGAATGGAATGGAATGGAATGGAAGGGAAAGGAATAGAATAGAATAGAATGGAATTGAACCAACCCGCGTGGAACGGAATGGAACGTAACGGAAACGAGCGGAACTGAATGGAAAGGAATCCACCCGAGTAAAACGGCACGGGACGGGACGGGACGGGACGGGACGGGACGGGACGGAACGGAACCAAACTCAATGGAATCAACCCGAGTAGAACGGAATGGAGTAAATGGAAAGGAATGGAATGGAATGGAATGGAATGGAATGGAATGGAATGGAATGGAATGGAATGGAATCGAATGGAATGGAATGGAATGGAATGGAATGGAATGGAATGGAATGGAATGGAATGGAATGGAATGGAATCGAACGGAATCGAATGGAATAGAATGGAATATAATGGAATGGAATGGAATGGAATGGAATGGAATGGAGTCAACCCAAGTAGAATGGAATGGATTGGAATGGAATGGAATGGAAAGTAATGGAATGGAATGGAATGGAATGGAATGGAATGGAATGGAATGGAATGGAATGGAATGGAATGAAATGGAATGGAATGGAATCAACCCGAGTAGAACGGAATGGAATGGAATGGAATGGAATGGGATGGAATGGAATCGAAAGATATCGAATGGAATCGAATGGAATGGAATGGAATAGAATGGAATCAACCCGAGTGGAACGGAATGGAATGGAATGGAATGGAATGGAATGGAATCGAATGGAATCGAATGGAATGGAATGGATTGGAATCGAATGGAATCGAATGGAATGCAATGGAATGGAATGGAATGGAATGGAATGGAATGGAATGGAATGGAATCAACCCGAGTAGAATGGAATGGATTGGAATGGAATGGAATGGAATGGAATGGAATCAAATGGAATCAAATGGAATGGAGTGGAATGGAATGGAATGGAATGGAATGGAATTGAATGGAATGGAATGGAATGGAATGGAATGGAATGGAATGGAATGGAAAGGAATGGAATGGAATCAACCTGAGAACGGAATGGAATGGAATGGAATGGAATGGAATGGAATGGAATGGAATGGAATGGAATGGAATGGAAAGGAATCAACCTGAGTAGAATGGAATGGATTGGAATGGAATGGAATGGAATGGAATCGAATGGAATCGAAAGAAATGGAATGGAATGGAATGGAATGAAATGGAATGGAATGGAATCAACCCGAGTAGAACGGAATGGAATGGAATGGAATGGAATGGGATGGAATGGAATCGAATGATATCGAATGGAATCGAATGGAATGGAATGGAATAGAATGGAATCAACCCGAGTGGAATGGAATGGAATGGAATGGAATGGAATGGAATGGAATGGAATGGAATGGAATCAACCTGAGTAGAATGGAATGAATTGGAATGGAATGGAATGGAATGGAATCGAATGGAATCGAAAGAAATGGAATGGAATGGAATGGAATGAAATGGAATGGAATGGAATCAACCCGAGTAGAACGGAATGGAATGGAATGGAATGGAATGGGATGGAATGGAATCGAATGATATCGAATGGAATCGAATGGAATGGAATGGAATAGAATGGAATCAACCCGAGAGGAACGGAATGGAAAGGAATGGAATGGAATGGAATGGAATGGAATGGAATGGAATGGAATCCACCCGAGTAGAACTAAATGGAATGGAATGGAATGGAATGGAATTGAATGGAATGGAATGGAATTCAATGGAGTAGAATGGAATGGAATAGAATGGAATGGAATGGAATGGAATGGAATGGAATGGAATGGAATGGAATGGAATAGAATGGAATCAACCCGACTAGAACGGAATGGAATGGAATGGAATGGAATGGAATGGAATGGAATGGAATGGAATGGAATGGAATGGAATGGAATGGAATGGAATCCACCCGAGTAGAATGGAATGGATTGGAATGGAATGGAAAGCAATGGAATGGAATCGAGTGGAATCGAATGGAATGGAATGGAATGGAATGGAATGGAATGGAATGGAATGGAATGAAATGGAATCAACCCGAGTAGAATGGAATGGATTGGAATGGAATGGAATGGAATGGAATCGGATGGAATCGAAAGAAATGGAATGGAATGGAATGGATTGAAATGGAATGGAATCAACCCGAGAAGAACGGAATGGAATGGAATGGAATGGAATGGAATGGAATGGAATGGAATGGAATCGAATGGAATCAAATGGAATCGAACGGAATGGAATGGAATAGAATGGAATCAACCCGAGTAGAACGGAATGGAATGGAATGGAATGGAATGGAATGGAATCGAATGGAATGGAATGGAATGGAATGGAATGGAATGGAATGGAATGGAATGGAATGGAATCCACCCGAGTAGAATGGAATGGATTGGAATGGAATGGAAAGGAATGGAATGGAATAGAGTGGAATGGAATGTAATGGAATGGAATGGAATGGAATGGAATGGAATGGAATGGAATGGAATCAACCTGAGTAGAATGGAATGGATTGGAATGGAATGGAATGGAATGGAATCGAATGGAATCGAAAGAAATGGAATGGAATGGAATGGAATGAAATGGAATGGAATGGAATCAACCCGAGTAGAACGGAACGGAATGGAATGGAATGGAATGGATTGGAATGGAATGGAATGGAATGGAATGGAATGGAATGGAATGGAATGGAATGGAATGGAATCAACCCGAGTAGAACTAAATGGAATGGAAATGAATGGAATGGAATGGAATTGAATGGAATGGAATGGAATTCAATGGAGTAGAATGGAATGGAATAGAATGGAATCGAATGGAATGGAATCAACCCGAGTAGAATGGAATGGATTGGAATGGAATGGAATGGAATGGAATAGAATGGAATCGAAAGAAATGGAATGGAATGGAATGGATTGAAATGGAATGGAATGGAATCAACCCGAGTAGAACGGAATGGAATGGAATGGAATGGAATGGGATGAAATGGAATCGAATGATATCGAATGGAATCGAATGGAATGGAATGGAATGGAATGGAATGGAATCGAATGGAATCGAATGGAATCGAATGGAATGGAGTGGAATGGAATGGAATGGAATGGAATGGAATGGAATGGAATGGAATCAACCCGAGTAGAACGGAATGGAATGAAATGGAATGGAATGGAATGGAATGGAATGGAATGGAATGGAATGGAATGGAATGGAATGGAATGGAATTCAATGGAATGGAATGGAATGGAATGGAATCAATCAGAGTAGAACGGAATGGAATGGAATGGAATGGAATGGAATGGAATTCAATGGAATAGAATGGAATGGAAGGGAATGGAATGGAATGGAATGGAATCGAATGGAATCAAATGGAATCGAACGGAATGGAATGGAATAGAATGGAATCAACCCGAGTAGAACGGAATGGAATGGAATGGAATGGAATGGAATGGAATGGAATGGAATGGAATGGAATGGAATGGAATGGAATGGAATAGAATGGAATCAACCCGAGTAGAATGGAATGGATTGGAATGGAAAAGAATGGAATGGAATGGAAAGGAATGGAATGGAATGGAATGGAATCAATCCGAGTAGAATGGAATGGAATGGAATTCAATGTAACCGAAAGGGATTGAGTCAACCCATGTGGAACGGAACGGGATGAGACGGGACGGGACGGGATGGGACGGGTCGGGATGGGACGGAATGGTACGGAACGGAATGGCATGGAATCAACCCGAGTAGAATGGAATGGAATGGAATGGAATGGAAGGGAAAGGAATAGAATAGAATAGAATGGAATTGAACCAACCCGCGTGGAACGGAATGGAACGTAACGGAAACGAGCGGAACTGAATGGAAAGGAATCCACCCGAGTAAAACGGCACGGGACGGGACGGGACGGGACGGGACGGGACGGGACGGAACGGAACCAAACTCAATGGAATCAACCCGAGTAGAACGGAATGGAGTAAATGGAAAGGAATGGAATGGAATGGAATGGAATGGAATGGAATGGAATGGAATGGAATGGAATGGAATGGAATCGAATGGAATGGAATGGAATGGAATGGAATGGAATGGAATGGAATGGAATGGAATGGAATGGAATCGAACGGAATCGAATGGAATAGAATGGAATATAATGGAATGGAATGGAATGGAATGGAATGGAATGGAGTCAACCCAAGTAGAATGGAATGGATTGGAATGGAATGGAATGGAAAGTAATGGAATGGAATGGAATGGAATGGAATGGAATGGAATGGAATGAAATGGAATGGAATGGAATCAACCCGAGTAGAACGGAATGGAATGGAATGGAATGGAATGGGATGGAATGGAATCGAAAGATATCGAATGGAATCGAATGGAATGGAATGGAATAGAATGGAATCAACCCGAGTGGAACGGAATGGAATGGAATGGAATGGAATGGAATGGAATCGAATGGAATCGAATGGAATGGAATGGATTGGAATCGAATGGAATCGAATGGAATGCAATGGAATGGAATGGAATGGAATGGAATGGAATGGAATGGAATGGAATCAACCCGAGTAGAATGGAATGGATTGGAATGGAATGGAATGGAATGGAATGGAATCAAATGGAATCAAATGGAATGGAGTGGAATGGAATGGAATGGAATGGAATGGAATTGAATGGAATGGAATGGAATGGAATGGAATGGAATGGAATGGAATGGAAAGGAATGGAATGGAATCAACCTGAGAACGGAATGGAATGGAATGGAATGGAATGGAATGGAATGGAATGGAATGGAATGGAATGGAATGGAAAGGAATCAACCTGAGTAGAATGGAATGGATTGGAATGGAATGGAATGGAATGGAATCGAATGGAATCGAAAGAAATGGAATGGAATGGAATGGAATGAAATGGAATGGAATGGAATCAACCCGAGTAGAACGGAATGGAATGGAATGGAATGGAATGGGATGGAATGGAATCGAATGATATCGAATGGAATCGAATGGAATGGAATGGAATAGAATGGAATCAACCCGAGTGGAATGGAATGGAATGGAATGGAATGGAATGGAATGGAATGGAACGGAATGGAATGGAATCAACCTGAGTAGAATGGAATGAATTGGAATGGAATGGAATGGAATGGAATCGAATGGAATCGAAAGAAATGGAATGGAATGGAATGGAATGAAATGGAATGGAATGGAATCAACCCGAGTAGAACGGAATGGAATGGAATGGAATGGAATGGGATGGAATGGAATCGAATGATATCGAATGGAATCGAATGGAATGGAATGGAATAGAATGGAATCAACCCGAGAGGAACGGAATGGAAAGGAATGGAATGGAATGGAATGGAATGGAATGGAATGGAATGGAATCCACCCGAGTAGAACTAAATGGAATGGAATGGAATGGAATGGAATTGAATGGAATGGAATGGAATTCAATGGAGTAGAATGGAATGGAATAGAATGGAATGGAATGGAATGGAATGGAATGGAATGGAATGGAATGGAATGGAATGGAATAGAATGGAATCAACCCGACTAGAACGGAATGGAATGGAATGGAATGGAATGGAATGGAATGGAATGGAATGGAATGGAATGGAATGGAATGGAATGGAATGGAATCCACCCGAGTAGAATGGAATGGATTGGAATGGAATGGAAAGCAATGGAATGGAATCGAGTGGAATCGAATGGAATGGAATGGAATGGAATGGAATGGAATGGAATGGAATGAAATGGAATCAACCCGAGTAGAATGGAATGGATTGGAATGGAATGGAATGGAATGGAATCGGATGGAATCGAAAGAAATGGAATGGAATGGAATGGATTGAAATGGAATGGAATCAACCCGAGAAGAACGGAATGGAATGGAATGGAATGGAATGGAATGGAATGGAATGGAATGGAATCGAATGGAATCAAATGGAATCGAACGGAATGGAATGGAATAGAATGGAATCAACCCGAGTAGAACGGAATGGAATGGAATGGAATGGAATGGAATGGAATCGAATGGAATGGAATGGAATGGAATGGAATGGAATGGAATGGAATGGAATGGAATGGAATCCACCCGAGTAGAATGGAATGGATTGGAATGGAATGGAAAGGAATGGAATGGAATAGAGTGGAATGGAATGGAATGGAATGGAATGGAATGGAATGGAATGGAATGGAATGGAATGGAATCAACCTGAGTAGAATGGAATGGATTGGAATGGAATGGAATGGAATGGAATCGAATGGAATCGAAAGAAATGGAATGGAATGGAATGGAATGAAATGGAATGGAATGGAATCAACCCGAGTAGAACGGAATGGAATGGAATGGAATGGAATGGGATGGAATGGAATCGAATGATATCGAATGGAATCAAATGGAAAGGAATGGAATAGAATGGAATCAACCCGAGTGGAACGGAATGGAATGGAATGGAATGGAATGGAATGGAATGGAATGGAATCGAATGGAATGGAATCAACCCGAGTAGAATGGAATGGATTGGAATGGAATGGAATGGAATGGAATGGAATCGAATGGAATCGAATGGAATGCAGTGCAATGGAATGGAATGGAATGGAATGGAATGGAATCAACCCGAGTAGAACGGAATGGAATGGAATGGAATGGAATGGAATGGAATTCAATGGAATGGAATGGAATGGTATGGAATGGAATGGAATGGAATCAATCAGAGCAGAACGGAATGGAATGGAATGGAATGCAATGGAATTGAATTCAATGGAATAGAATGGAATGGAAGGGAATGGAATGGAATGGAATGGAATCGAATGGAATCAAATGGAATCGAACGGAATGGAATGGAATAGAATGGAATCAACCCGAGTAGAACGGAATGGAATGGAATGGAATGGAATGGAATGGAATGGAATGGAATGGAATGGAATGGAATGGAATGGAATGGAATGGAATGGAATGGAATAGAATGGAATCAACCCGAGTAGAATGGAATGGATTGGAATGGAAAGGAATGGAATGGAATGGAATGGAATGGAATGGAATGGAATGGAATGGAATGGAATCAATCCGAGTAGAATGGAATGGAATGGAATTCAATGTAACCGAAAGGAATTGAATCAACCCATGTGGAACGGAACGGGATGGGACGGGACGGGACGGAACGGAATGGCATGGAATCAACCCGAGTAGAATGGAATGGAATGGAACGGAATGGAAGAGAAAGGAATAGAATAGAATAGAATGGAATTGAACCAACCCGCGTGGAACGGAATGGAACGTCACGGAAACGAGCGGAACGGAATGGAAAGGAAACAACCCGAGTAAAACGGCACGGGACGGGACGGGACGGGACGGGACGGGACGGAACGGAACGGAACCAAACTCAATGGAATCAACCCGAGTAGAACGGAATGGAGTAAATGGAAATTAATGGAATGGAATGGAATGGAATGGAATGGAATGGAATGGAATGGAATGGAATGGAATCGAATGGAATCGAATGGAATCGAATGGAATGGAATGGAATGGAATGGAATGGAATGGAATGGAATCAAACGGAATCGAATGGAATAGAATGGAATATAATGGAATGGAATGGAATGGATTGGAGTCAACACGAGTAGAATGGAATGGATTGGAATGGAATGGAATGGAAAGTAATGGAATGGAATGGAATGGAATGGAATGGAATGGAATGGAATGGAATGGAATGGAATGGAATGGAATGGAATCCACCCGAGTAGAACTAAATGGAATTGAAAGGAATGGAATGGAATGGATTTGAATGGAATGGAATGGAATTCAATGGAGTAGAATGGAATGGAATAGAATGGAAAGGAATGGAATGGAATGGAATGGAATGGAATGGAATAGAATGGAATCAACCCGAGTAGAACGGAATTGAATGGAATGGAATGGAATGGAATGGAATAGAAAGGAATGGAATGGAATGGAATGGAATGGAATGGAATGGAATGGAATGGAATGGAATCCACCCGAGTAGAATGGAATGGATTGGAATGGAATGGAAAGGAATGGAATGGAATCGAGTGGAATCGAATGGAATGGAATGGAATGGAATGGAATGGAATGGAATGGAATGGAATGGAATGGAATCAACCCGAGTAGAATGGAATGGATTGGAATGGAATGGAATGGAATGGAATCGAATGGAATCGAAAGAAATGGAATGGAATGGAATGGAATGAAATGGAATGGAATGGAATCAACCCGAGTAGAACGGAATGGAATGGAATGGAATGGAATGGGATGGAATGGAATCGAATGATATCGAATGGAATCGAATGGAAAGGAATGGAATAGAATGGAATCAACCCGAGTGGAACGGAATGGAATGGAATGGAATGGAATGGAATGGAATCGAATGGAATCGAATGGAATGGAATGGAATGGAATCGAATGGAATCGAATGGAATGCAATGGAATGGAATGGAATGGAATGGAATGGAATGGAATGGAATGGAATGGAATGGAATGGAATCAACCCGAGTAGAATGGAATGGATTGGAATGGAATGGAATTGAATGGAATGGAATCAAATGGAATCAAATGGAATGGAGTGGAATGGAGTGGAATGGAATGGAATGGAATGGAATGGAATGGAATGGAATCAACCTGAGTAGAACGGAATGGAATGGAATGGAATGGAATGGAATGGAATGGAATGGAATGGAATGGAATGGAATGGAATTCAATGGAATAGAATGGAATGGAATCGAATGGAATCGAATGGAGACGAATGGAATGGAATGGAATGGAATGGAATGGCATCCACCCGAGTAGAATGGAATGGATTGGAATGGAATGGAAAGGAATGGAATGGAATCGAGTTTAATGGAATGGAATGGAATGGAATGGAATGGAATGGAATGGAATTGAATGGAATGGAATGGAATGGAATCAACCTGAGTAGAATGGAATGGATTGGAATGGAGTGGAATGGAATGGAATCGAATGGAATCGAAAGAAACGGAATGGAATGGAATGGAATGAAATGGAATGGAATGGAATCAACCCGAGTAGAACGGAATGGAATGGAATGGAATGGAATGGTATGGAATAGAATCGAATGATATCGAATGGAATCGAATGGAATGGAATGGAATAGAATGGAATCAACCCTAGTGGAACGGAATGGAATGGAATGGAACGGAATGGAAAGAATTGAATCAACCCGAGTAGAACTAAATGGAATGGAAAGGAATGGAATGGAATGGAATTGAATGGAATGGAATGGAATTCAATGGAGTAGAATGGAATGGAATAGAATGGAATGGAATGAAATGGAATCAACCCGAGTAGAATGGAATGGATTTGAATGGAATGGAATGGAATGGAATAGAATGGAATGGAATTCAATGGAATAGAATGGAATGGAAGGGAATGGAATGGAATGGAATGGAATCGAATGGAATAAAATGGAATCGAACGGAATGGAATGGAATAGAATGGAATCAACCCGAGTAGAACGGAATGGAATGGAATGGAATGGAATGGAATGGAATGGAATCGAATGGAATGGAATGGAATGGAATGGAATGGAATGGAATGGAATGGAATGGAATGGAATGGAATGGAATGAAATGGAATGGAATGGAATGGAATGGAATGGAATGGAATGGAATAGAATGGAATCAACCCGAGTAGAATGGAATGGATTGGAATGGAAAGGAATGGAATGGAATGGAATGGAATGGAATGGAATGGAATGGAATGGAATGGAATGGAATCAATCCGAGTAGAATGGAATGGAATGGAATTCAATGTAACCGAAAGGGATTGAGTCAACCCATGTGGAACGGAACGGGATGAGACGGGACGGGACGGGATGGGACGGGTCGGGATGGGACGGAATGGTACGGAACGGAATGGCATGGAATCAACCCGAGTAGAATGGAATGGAATGCAATGGAATGGAAGGGAAAGGAATAGAATAGAATAGAATGGAATTGAACCAACCCGCGTGGAACGGAATGGAACGTAACGGAAACGAGCGGAACGGAATGGAAAGGAATCCACCCGAGTAAAACGGCACGGGACGGGACGGGACGGGACGGGACGGGACGGGACGGAACGGAACCAAACTCAATGGAATCAACCCGAGTAGAACGGAATGCAGTAAATGGAAAGGAATGGAATGGAATGGAATGGAATGGAATGGAATGGAATGGAATTGAATGGAATGGAATGGAATCGAATGGAATGGAATGGAATGGAATGGAATGGAATGGAATGGAATGGAATGGAATCGAACGGAATCGAATGGAATAGAATGGAATATAATGGAATGGAATGGAATGGAATGGAATGGAATGGAATGGAGTCAACGCAAGTAGAATGGAATGGATTGGAATGGAATGGAATGGAAAGTAATGGAATGGAATGGAATGGAATGGAATGGAATGGAATGGAATGAAATGGAATGGAATGGAATCAACCCGAGTAGAACGGAATGGAATGGAATGGAATGGAATGGGATGGAATGGAATCGAAAGATATCGAATGGAATCGAATGGAATGGAATGGAATAGAATGGAATCAACCCGAGTGGAACGGAACGGAATGGAATGGAATGGAATGGAATGGAATGGAATGGAATGGAATCGAATGGAATTGAATGGATTGGAATCGAATGGAATCGAATGGAATGCAATGGAATGGAATGGAATGGAATGGAATGGAATGGAATGGAATGGAATGGAATGGAATGGAATCAACCCGAGTAGAATGGAATGGATTGGAATGGAATGGAATGGAATGGAATGGAATCAAATGGAATCAAATGGAATGGAGTGGAATGGAATGGAATGGAATGGAATGGAATGGAATGGAATGGAATGGAATGGAATGGAATGGAATGGAATGGAATCAACCTGAGAACGGAATGGAATGGAATGGAATGGAATGGAATGGAATGGAATGGAATGGAATGGAATGGAAAGGAATCAACCTGAGTAGAATGGAATGGATTGGAATGGAATGGAATGGAATGGAATCGAATGGAATCGAAAGAAATGGAATGGAATGGAATGGAATGAAATGGAATGGAATGGAATCAACCCGAGTAGAACGGAATGGAATGGAATGGAATGGAATGGGATGGAATGGAATCGAATGATATCGAATGGAATCGAATGGAATGGAATGGAATAGAATGGAATCATCCCGAGTGGAACGGAATGGAATGGAATGGAATGGAATGGAATGGAATGGAATGGAATGGAATGGAATGGAATCAACCTGAGTAGAATGGAATGAATTGGAATGGAATGGAATGGAATGGAATCGAATGGAATCGAAAGAAATGGAATGGAATGGAATGGAATGAAATGGAATGGAATGGAATCAACCCGAGTAGAATGGAATGGAATGGAATGGAATGGAATTGGATGGAATGGAATCGAATGATATCGAATGGAATCGAATGGAATGGAATGGAATAGAATGGAATCAACCCGAGAGGAACGGAATGGAAAGGAATGGAATGGAATGGAATGGAATGGAATGGAATCCACCCGAGTAGAACTAAATGGAATGGAAAGGAATGGAATGGAATGGAATTGAATGGAAAGAAATGGAATTCAATGGAGTAGAATGGAATGGAATAGAATGGAATGGAATGGAATGGAATGGAATGGAATGGAATGGAATGGAATAGAATGGAATCAACACGAATAGAACGGAATGGAATGGAATGGAATGGAATGGAATGGAATGGAATGGAATGGAATGGAATGGAATGGAATCCACCCGAGTATAATGGAATGGATTGGAATGGAATGGAAAGGAATGGAATGGAATCGAGTGGAATCGAATGGAATGGAATGGAATGGAATGGAATGGAATGGAATGGAATGGAATGGAATGGAATGAAATGGAATCAACCCGAGTAGAATGGAATGGATTGGAATGGAATGGAATGGAATGGAATGGAATCGAATGGGATCGAAAGAAATGGAATGGAATGGAATGGATTGAAATGGAATGGAATGGAATCAACCCGAGTAGAACGGAATGGAATGGAATGGAATGGAATGGGATGGAATGGAATCGAATGATATCGAATGGAATGGAATGGAATGGAATGGAATGGAATGGAATGGAATGGAATCGAATGGAATCGAATGGAATGGAGTGGAATGGAATGGAATGGAATGGAATGGAATGGAATGGAATGGAATGAACCCGAGAAGAACGGAATGGAATGGAATGGAATGGAATGGAATGGAATGGAATGGAATGGAATGGAATGGAATGGAATTCAATGGAATGGAATGGAATGGAATGGAATCAATCAGAGTAGAACGGAATGGAATGGAATGGAATGGAATGGAATGGAATTCAATGGAATAGAATGGAATGGAAGGGAATGGAATGGAATGGAATGGAATCGAAAGGAATCAAATGGAATCGAAAGGAATGGAATGGAATACAATGGAATCAACCCGAGTAGAACGGAATGGAATGGAATGGAATGGAATGGAATGGAATGGAATGGAATGGAATGGAATTGAATGGAATGAAATGGAATGGAATGGAATGGAATGGAATGGAATGGAATGGAATAGAATGGAATCAACCCGAGTAGAATGGAATGGATTGGAATGGAATGGAATGGAATGGAATGGAATGGAATGGAATTCAATGGAATAGAATGGAATGGAAGGGAATGGAATGGAATGGAATGGAATCGAATGGAATCAAATGGAATCGAAGGGAATGGAATGGAATAGAATGGAATCAACCCGAGTAGAACGGAATGGAATGGAATGGAATGGAATGGAATGGAATGGAATCGAATGGAATGGAATGGAATGGAATGGAATGGAATGGAATGGAATGGAATGGAATGGAATGGAATGGAATGGAATGGAATGGAATAGAATGGAATCAACCCGAGTAGAATGGAATGGATTGGAATGGAAAGGAATGGAATGGAATGGAATGGAATGGAATGGAATGGAATGGAATGGAATGGAATCAATCCGAGTAGAATGGAATGGAATGGAATTCAATGTAACCGAAAGGGATTGAGTCAACCCATGTGGAACGGAACGGGATGAGACGGGACGGGACGGGATGGGACGGGTCGGGATGGGA
Source organism: Gorilla gorilla gorilla (assembly GCF_029281585.2). Lineage (NCBI taxonomy): Eukaryota > Metazoa > Chordata > Mammalia > Primates > Hominidae > Gorilla > Gorilla gorilla. The sequence goes on along the minus strand of NC_073237.2, from coordinate 7,992,447 downwards.
CGGAATGGTACGGAACGGAATGGCATGGAATCAACCCGAGTAGAATGGAATGGAATGGAATGGAATGGAAGGGAAAGGAATAGAATAGAATAGAATGGAATTGAACCAACCCGCGTGGAACGGAATGGAACGTAACGGAAACGAGCGGAACGGAATGGAAAGGAATCCACCCGAGTAAAACGGCACGGGACGGGAAGGGACGGGACGGGACGGGACGGGACGGAACGGAACCAAACTCAATGGAATCAACCCGAGTAGAACGGAATGGAGTAAATGGAAAGGAATGGAATGGAATGGAATGGAATGGAATGGAATGGAATGGAATGGAATGGAATGGAATGGAATCGAATGGAATGGAATGGAATGGAATGGAATGGAATGGAATGGAATGGAATGGAATCGAACGGAATCGAATGGAATAGAATGGAATATAATGGAATGGAATGGAATGGAATGGAATGGAATGGAATGGAATGGAGTCAACCCAAGTAGAATGGAATGGATTGGAATGGAATGGAATGGAAAGTAATGGAATGGAATGGAATGGAATGGAATGGAATGGAATGAAATGGAATGGAATGGAATCAACCCGAGTAGAACGGAATGGAATGGAATGGAATGTAATGGGATGGAATGGAATCGAAAGATATCGAATGGAATCGAATGGAATGGAATGGAATAGAATGGAATCAACCCGAGTGGAACGGAACGGAATGGAATGGAATGGAATGGAATGGAATGGAATGGAATGGAATCGAATGGAATTGAATGGATTGGAATCGAATGGAATCGAATGGAATGCAATGGAATGGAATGGAATGGAATGGAATGGAATGGAATGGAATGGAATGGAATGGAATGGAATGGAATGGAATCAACCCGAGTAGAATGGAATGGATTGGAATGGAATGGAATGGAATGGAATGGAATCAAATGGAATCAAATGGAATGGAGTGGAATGGAATGGAATGGAATGGAATGGAATGGAATGGAATGGAATCAACCTGAGAACGGAATGGAATGGAATGGAATGGAATGGAATGGAATGGAATGGAATGGAATGGAATGGAATGGAATGGAATGGAAAGGAATCAACCTGAGTAGAATGGAATGGATTGGAATGGAATGGAATGGAATGGAATCGAATGGAATCGAAAGAAATGGAATGGAATGGAATGGAATGAAATGGAATGGAATGGAATCAACCCGAGTAGAACGGAATGGAATGGAATGGAATGGAATGGGATGGAATGGAATCGAATGATATCGAATGGAATCGAATGGAATGGAATGGAATAGAATGGAATCAACACGAGTGGAACGGAATGGAATGGAATGGAATGGAATGGAATGGAATGGAATGGAATGGAATGGAATGGAATCAACCTGAGTAGAATGGAATGAATTGGAATGGAATGGAATGGAATGGAATCGAATGGAATCGAAAGAAATGGAATGGAATGGAATGGAATGAAATGGAATGGAATGGAATCAACCCGAGTAGAATGGAATGGAATGGAATGGAATGGAATTGGATGGAATGGAATCGAATGATATCGAATGGAATCGAATGGAATGGAATGGAATAGAATGGAATCAACCCGAGAGGAACGGAATGGAAAGGAATGGAATGGAATGGAATGGAATGGAATGGAATGGAATGGAATGGAATCCACCCGAGTAGAACTAAATGGAATGGAAAGGAATGGAATGGAATGGAATTGAATGGAAAGAAATGGAATTCAATGGAGTAGAATGGAATGGAATAGAATGGAATGGAATGGAATGGAATGGAATGGAATGGAATGGAATGGAATAGAATGGAATCAACCCGAATAGAACGGAATGGAATGGAATGGAATGGAATGGAATGGAATGGAATGGAATGGAATGGAATGGAATAGAATGGAATCAACCCGAATAGAACGGAATGGAATGGAATGGAATGGAATGGAATGGAATGGAATGGAATGGAATGGAATGGAATGGAATCCACCCGAGTATAATGGAATGGATTGGAATGGAATGGAAAGGAATGGAATGGAATCGAGTGGAATCGAATGGAATGGAATGGAATGGAATGGAATGGAATGGAATGGAATGGAATGGAATGAAATGGAATCAACCCGAGTAGAATGGAATGGATTGGAATGGAATGGAATGGAATGGAATCGAATGGGATCGAAAGAAATGGAATGGAATGGAATGGATTGAAATGGAATGGAATGGAATCAACCCGAGTAGAACGGAATGGAATGGAATGGAATGGAATGGGATGGAATGGAATCGAATGATATCGAATGGAATGGAATGGAATGGAATGGAATGGAATGGAATGGAATCGAATGGAATCGAATGGAATGGAGTGGAATGGAATGGAATGGAATGGAATGGAATGGAATGGAATTTAATGGAATCAACCCGAGAAGAACGGAATGGAATGGAATGGAATGGAATGGAATGGAATGGAATGGAATGGAATGGAATGGAATGGAATGGAATGGAATGGAATTCAATGGAATGGAATGGAATGGAATGGAATCAATCAGAGTAGAACGGAATGGAATGGAATGGAATGGAATGGAATGGAATTCAATGGAATAGAATGGAATGGAAGGGAATGGAATGGAATGGAATGGAATCGAATGGAATCAAATGGAATCGAAAGGAATGGAATGGAATACAATGGAATCAACCCGAGTAGAACGGAATGGAATGGAATGGAATGGAATGGAATGGAATGGAATGGAATGGAATTGAATGGAATGAAATGGAATGGAATTGAATGGAATGGAATGGAATGGAATGGAATGGAATAGAATTTAATCAACCCGAGTAGAATGGAATGGATTGGAATGGAAAGGAATGGAATGGAATGGAATGGAATGGAATGGAATGGAATGGAATGAAATGGAATGGAATCAATCCGAGTAGAATGGAATGGAATGGAATTCAATGTAACCGAAAGGGATTGAATCAACCCATGTGGAACGGAACGGGATGAGACGGGACGGGACGGGATGAGACGGGTCGGGATGGGACGGAATGGTACGGACCGGAATGGCATGGAATCAACCCGAGTAGAATGGAATGGAATGGAATGGAATGGAAGGGAAAGGAATAGAATAGAATAGAATGGAATTGAACCAACCCGCGTGGAACGGAATGGAACGTTACGGAAACGAGCGGAACGGTATGGAAAGGAATCAACCCGAGTAAAACGGCACGGGACGGGACGGGACGGGACGGGACGGAACGGAACCAAACTCAATGGAATCAACCCGAGTAGAACGGAATGGAATAAATGGAAAGGAATGGAATGGAATGGAATGGAATGGAATGGAATGGAATGGAATCTAATGGAATGGAATGGAGTGGAATGGAATGGAATGGAATGGAATGGAAATCAACCCGAGTAGAACGGAATGGAATGGAATGGAATGGAATGGAATGGAATGGAATGGAATGGAATGGAATGGAATGGAATGGAATGAGCCCGAGTGGAATGGAATGGAATGGAATGGAATGGAATGGAATGGAATGGAATGGAATGGAATGATCAACACGAGTGGAATGGAATGGAATGGAATGGAATGGAATGGAATGGAATGGAGTGGAATCAACCCGAGTAGAACGGAATGGAATGGAATGGAATGGAATGGAATGGAATGGAATGGAATGGAATGGAATGGAATGGAATGGAATGGAATTCAATGGAATAGAATGGAATGGAATGGAATGGAATAAAATGAAATGGAATGGAATGGAATCGAATGGAATAGAATGGAATCGAATGGAATGGAATGGAATAGAATGGAATGGAATGGAATGGAATGGACTGGAATCAACCCGAGTAGAACAGAATGGAATGGAATGGAATGGAATGGAATGGAATGGAATCGAATGGAATGGAATGGAATGGAATGGAATGGAATGGAATGGAATGGAATGGAATCAACCCAAGTAGAATGGAATGGATTGGAATGGAATGGAATGGAATGTAATGGAATCGAATCGAATGGAACGCAATGGAATGGAACGGAATGGAATGGAATGGAATGGAATGGAATGGAATCAACCCGAGTAGAATGGAATGGATTGGAATGGACTGGACTGGAATGGAATGGAATGCAATCAATCCGAGTAGAATTCAATGGAATGGAATGGAATGGAATTCAATGTAATAGAATGGAATTGAATCAACCCGCGTGTAACGGAATGGAATGGAACGGAAAGGAACGGAAAGGAATGGAACGGAATCAACCCGATCAGAACGGAACGGAATGGGACGGGATGGGACGGCATGGAATCAACCCGAGTAGAATGGAATGGAATGGAATGGAATGGAATGGAATGGAATGGAATGGAATAAAATAGAATGGAATTGAATCAACCCACGTGGAACTGAATGGAACGGAACGGAAAGGAACGGAACGGAGAGGAATGGAATCAACCCGAGTACAACGGCACGGGACGGGACGGGACGGGACGGGACGGGACGTGTCGGGACGGAACGGAACGGAACGGAACTCAATGGATTCAAGCCGAGTAGAACGGAATGGAATAGAATGGAATGGAATGGAATGGAATGGAATGGAATGGAATGGAATGGAATGGAATGGAATGGAATGGAATGGAATGGAATGGAATGGAATGGAATGGAATGGAATGGAATAGAAATCAACCTGAGTAGAACGGAATGGAATGGAATGGAATCGAATGGAATGGAATGGAATGGAATGGAATGGAATGGAATGGAATGAACCCGAGTGGAATGGAATGGAATGGAATGGAATGGAATGATGAACCCGAATACAATGGAATGGTTTGGAATGAAATGGAATGGAATGGAATGGAATGGAATGGAATGGAATGGAATGGAATGGAATGGAATGGAATGGAATAGAAATCAACCCGAGTAGAACGGAATGGAATGGAATGGAATGGAATGGGATGGAATGGAATCGAACGATATCGAATGGAATCGAATGGAATGGAATGGAATAGAATGGAATCAACCAGAGTGGAACGGAATGGAAAGGAATGGAATGGAATGGAATGGAATGGAATGGAATGGAATCGAATGGAATCGAAAGAAATGGAATGGAATGGAATGGATTGAAATGGAATGGAATGGAATCAACCCGAGTAGAACGGAATGGAATGGAATGGAATGGAATGGAATGGAATGGAATGGAATGGAATCGAATGGAATCGAATGGAATGGAGTGGAATGGAATGGAATGGAATGGAATGGAATGGAATGGAATCAACCCGAGAAGAACGGAATGGAATGGAATGGAATGGAATGGAATGGAATGGAATGAAATGGAATGGAATGGAATGGAATTCAATGGAATGGAATGGAATGGAATGGAAAAAATCAGAGTAGAACGGAATGGAATGGAATGGAATGGAATGGAATGGAATTCACTGGAATAGAATGGAATGGAAGGGAATGGAATGGAATGGAATGGAATCGAATGGAATCAAATGGAATCGAAAGGAATGGAATGGAATACAATGGAATCAACCCGAGTAGAACGGAATGGAATGGAATGGAATGGAATGGAATGGAATGGAATGGAATGGAATGGAATGGAATGGAATGGAATGGAATAGAATGGAATCAACCCGAGTAGAATGGAATGGATTGGAATGGAAAGGAATGGAATGGAATGGAATGGAATGGAATGGAATGAAATGGAATGGAATCAATCCGAGTAGAATGGAATGGAATGGAATTCAATGTAACCGAAAGGGATTGAATCAACCCATGTGGAACGGAACGGGATGAGACGGGACGGGACGGGATGAGACGGGTCGGGATGGGACGGAATGGTACGGAACGGAATGGCATGGAATCAACCCGAGTAGAATGGAATGGAATGGAATGGAATGGAAGGGAAAGGAATAGAATAGAATAGAATGGAATTGAACCAACCCGCGTGGAACGGAATGGAACGTAACGGAAACGAGCGGAACGGAATGGAAAGGAATCAACCCGAGTAAAACGGCACGGGACGGGACGGGACGGGACGGGACGGGACGGGACGGAACGGAACCAAACTCAATGGAATCAACCCGAGTAGAACGGAATGGAATAAATGGAAAGAATGGAATGGAATGGAATGGAATGGAATGGAATCTAATGGAATGGAATGGAGTGGAATGGAATGGAATGGAATTGAATGGAAATCAACCCGAGTAGAACGGAATGGAATAGAACGGAATGGAATGGAATGGAATGGAATGGAATGGAATGGAATGAAATGGAATGAGCCCGAGTGGAATGGAATGGAATGGAATGGAATGGAAAGGAATGGAATGGAATGGAATGATCAACACGAGTGGAATGGAATGGAATGGAATGGAATGGAATGCAATGGAATGGAATGGAGTGGAATCAACCCGAGTAGAACGGAATGGAATTGAATGGAATGGAATGGAATGGAATGGAATGGAATGGAATGGAATGGAGTGGAATGGAATGGAATTCAATGGAATAGAATGGAATGGAATGGAATGCAATAAAATGAAATGGAATGGAATGGAATCGAATGGAATAGAATGGAATCGAATGGAATCGAATGGAATAGAATGGAATGGAATGGAATGGAATGGAGTGGAATCAACCCGAGTAGAACAGAATGGAATGGAATGGAATGGAATGGAATGGAATGGAATGGAATCGAATGGAATGGAATGGAATGGAATGGAATGGAATCAACCCAAGTAGAATGGAATTGATTGGAATGGAATGGAATGGAATGGAATGGAATCGAATCGAATGGAACGCAATGGAATGGAACGGAATGGAATGGAATGGAATGGAATGGAATGGAATCAACCCGAGTAGAATGGAATGGATTGGAATGGACTGGAATGGAATGGAATGGAATGCAATCAATCCGAGTAGAATTCAATGGAATGGAATGGAATGGAATTCAATGTAATAGAATGGAATTGAATCAACCCGCGTGTAACGGAATGGAATGGAACGGAAAGGAACGGAACGGAATGGAACGGAATCAACCCGATGAGAACGGAACGGAATGGGACGGGATGGGACGGCATGGAATCAACCCGAGTAGAATGGAATGGAATGGAATGGAATGGAATGGAATGGAATGGAATAAAATAGAATGGAATTGAATCAACCCGCGTGGAACTGAATGGAACGGAATGGAAAGGAACGGAACGGAGTGGAATGGAATCAACCCGAGTACAACGGCACGGGACGGGACGGGACGGGACGGGACTGGACGGGACGTATCGGGACGGAACGGAACGGAACGGAACTCAATGGATTCAAGCCGAGTAGAACGGAATGGAATAGAATGGAATGGAATGGAATGGAATGGAATGGAATGGAATGGAATGGAATGGAATGGAATGGAATGGAATGGAATGGAATAGAAATCAACCTGAGTAGAACGGAATGGAATGGAATGGAATGGAATGGAATGGAATGGAATGGAATGGAATGGAATGGAATGAACCCGAGTGGAATGGAATGGAATGGAATGGAATGGAATGATGAACCCGAATAGAATGGAATGGTTTGGAATGAAATGGAATGGAATGGAATGGAATGGAATCGAATGGAATCAAATGGAATGGAATGGAATGGAATGGAATGGAATGGAATGGAATGGAATGGAATGGAATCAACCCGAGTAGAACGGAATGGGTTAGAATGGAAAGGAATGGAATGGAATGGAATGGAATGGAATGGAATGGAATGGAATGGAATCGAATGGAATCGATTGGAATCGAATGGAATCGAATGGAATGGAATGGAATAGAATGGAATCAACCCGAGTAGAACGGAACGGCACGCAACGGAACGGAACGGAACGCAACGGAACGGAACGGAACGGAATGTAAAGGAATGGAACGGAATTCAATGGAATGGAATGGAATTCAATGGAATGGAATGGAATGGAATGGAATGGAATGGAATTCAATGGAACGGAATGGAATGGAATGGAATGGAATGGAATTCAATGGAATGGAATAGAATGGAATGGAATGGAATGGAATGGAATGGAATGGAATGGAATTCAATGGAATGGAATGGAATGGAATTATATGGAATGGAATGGAATGGAATGGAATTCAATGCAATGGAATGGAATGGAATCGAATGGAATCGAATGGAATCGAATGGAATCGATTGGAATCGAATGGAATCGAATGGAATGGAATGGAATAGAATGGAATCAACCCGAGTAGAACGGAACGGAACGCAACGGAAAGGAACGGAACGGAACGGGACGGAACGGAACGGAATGGAATGGAATGGAACGGAATTCAATGGAATGGAATGGAATGGAATGGAATGGAATGGAATGGAATGGAATGGACACGAGTGGAATGGAATGGAATGGAATGGAATGGAATGGAATGGAATGGAATGGAATAAAATAGAATGGAATTGAATCAACCCGCGTGGAACTGAATGGAACGGAATGGAAAGGAACGGAACGGAGTGGAATGGAATCAACCCGAGTACAACGGCACGGGACGGGACGGGACGGGACGGGACTGGACGGGACGTGTCGGGACGGAACGGAACGGAACGGAACTCAATGGATTCAAGCCGAGTAGAACGGAATGGAATAGAATGGAATGGAATGGAATGGAATGGAATGGAATGGAATGGAATGGAATGGAATGGAATGGAATGGAATAGAAATCAACCTGAGTAGAACGGAATGGAATGGAATGGAATGGAATGGAATGGAATGGAATGGAATGGAATGGAATGGAATGAACCCGAGTGGAATGGAATGGAATGGAATGGAATGGAATGATGAACCCGAATAGAATGGAATGGTTTGGAATGAAATGGAATGGAATGGAATGGAATGGAATCGAATGGAATCAAATGGAATGGAATGGAATGGAATGGAATGGAATGGAATGGAATGGAATGGAATCAACCCGAGTAGAACGGAATGGGTTAGAATGGAAAGGAATGGAATGGAATGGAATGGAATGGAATGGAATGGAATGGAATCGAATGGAATCGATTGGAATCGAATGGAATCGAATGGAATGGAATGGAATAGAATGGAATCAACCCGAGTAGAACGGAACGGCACGCAACGGAACGGAACGGAACGCAACGGAACGGAACGGAACGGAATGTAAAGGAATGGAACGGAATTCAATGGAATGGAATGGAATTCAATGGAATGGAATGGAATGGAATGGAATGGAATGGAATTCAATGGAACGGAATGGAATGGAATGGAATGGAATGGAATTCAATGGAATGGAATAGAATGGAATGGAATGGAATGGAATGGAATGGAATGGAATGGAATGGAATTCAATGGAATGGAATGGAATGGAATTATATGGAATGGAATGGAATGGAATGGAATTCAATGCAATGGAATGGAATGGAATCGAATGGAATCGAATGGAATCGAATGGAATCGATTGGAATCGAATGGAATCGAATGGAATGGAATGGAATAGAATGGAATCAACCCGAGTAGAACGGAACGGAACGCAACGGAAAGGAACGGAACGGAACGGGACGGAACGGAACGGAATGGAATGGAATGGAACGGAATTCAATGGAATGGAACGGAATGGAATGGAATGGAATGGAATGGAATGGAATGGAATGGAATGGACACGAGTGGAATGGAATGGAATGGAATGGAATGGAATGGAATGGAATGGAATGGAATGGAATGGAATGGAATGTACCAAAGTAGAACGGAATGGAATGCAATGGAATGGAATGGAATGGAATGGAATGTACCGAGTAGAAAGGAATGGAATGGAATGGAATGGAATGGAATGGAATGGAATGGAATGGAATGGAATGGAATGGAATAGAATGGAATCAACCCGAGTAGAATGGAATGGATTGGAATGGAAAAGAATGGAATGGAATGGAAAGGAATGGAATGGAATGGAATGGAATCAATCCGAGTAGAATGGAATGGAATGGAATTCAATGTAACCGAAAGGGATTGAGTCAACCCATGTGGAACGGAACGGGATGAGACGGGACGGGACGGGATGGGACGGGTCGGGATGGGACGGAATGGTACGGAACGGAATGGCATGGAATCAACCCGAGTAGAATGGAATGGAATGGAATGGAATGGAAGGGAAAGGAATAGAATAGAATAGAATGGAATTGAACCAACCCGCGTGGAACGGAATGGAACGTAACGGAAACGAGCGGAACTGAATGGAAAGGAATCCACCCGAGTAAAACGGCACGGGACGGGACGGGACGGGACGGGACGGGACGGGACGGAACGGAACCAAACTCAATGGAATCAACCCGAGTAGAACGGAATGGAGTAAATGGAAAGGAATGGAATGGAATGGAATGGAATGGAATGGAATGGAATGGAATGGAATGGAATGGAATGGAATGGAATGGAATGGAATGGAATGGAATGGAATGGAATGGAATGGAATGGAATGGAATGGAATGGAATCGAACGGAATCGAATGGAATAGAATGGAATATAATGGAATGGAATGGAATGGAATGGAATGGAATGGAGTCAACCCAAGTAGAATGGAATGGATTGGAATGGAATGGAATGGAAAGTAATGGAATGGAATGGAATGGAATGGAATGGAATGGAATGGAATGAAATGGAATGGAATGGAATCAACCCGAGTAGAACGGAATGGAATGGAATGGAATGGAATGGGATGGAATGGAATCGAAAGATATCGAATGGAATCGAATGGAATGGAATGGAATAGAATGGAATCAACCCGAGTGGAACGGAATGGAATGGAATGGAATGGAATGGAATGGAATCGAATGGAATCGAATGGAATGGAATGGATTGGAATCGAATGGAATCGAATGGAATGCAATGGAATGGAATGGAATGGAATGGAATGGAATGGAATGGAATGGAATCAACCCGAGTAGAATGGAATGGATTGGAATGGAATGGAATGGAATGGAATGGAATCAAATGGAATCAAATGGAATGGAGTGGAATGGAATGGAATGGAATGGAATGGAATTGAATGGAATGGAATGGAATGGAATGGAATGGAATGGAATGGAATGGAAAGGAATGGAATGGAATCAACCTGAGAACGGAATGGAATGGAATGGAATGGAATGGAATGGAATGGAATGGAATGGAATGGAATGGAATGGAAAGGAATCAACCTGAGTAGAATGGAATGGATTGGAATGGAATGGAATGGAATGGAATCGAATGGAATCGAAAGAAATGGAATGGAATGGAATGGAATGAAATGGAATGGAATGGAATCAACCCGAGTAGAACGGAATGGAATGGAATGGAATGGAATGGGATGGAATGGAATCGAATGATATCGAATGGAATCGAATGGAATGGAATGGAATAGAATGGAATCAACCCGAGTGGAATGGAATGGAATGGAATGGAATGGAATGGAATGGAATGGAACGGAATGGAATGGAATCAACCTGAGTAGAATGGAATGAATTGGAATGGAATGGAATGGAATGGAATCGAATGGAATCGAAAGAAATGGAATGGAATGGAATGGAATGAAATGGAATGGAATGGAATCAACCCGAGTAGAACGGAATGGAATGGAATGGAATGGAATGGGATGGAATGGAATCGAATGATATCGAATGGAATCGAATGGAATGGAATGGAATAGAATGGAATCAACCCGAGAGGAACGGAATGGAAAGGAATGGAATGGAATGGAATGGAATGGAATGGAATGGAATGGAATCCACCCGAGTAGAACTAAATGGAATGGAATGGAATGGAATGGAATTGAATGGAATGGAATGGAATTCAATGGAGTAGAATGGAATGGAATAGAATGGAATGGAATGGAATGGAATGGAATGGAATGGAATGGAATGGAATGGAATGGAATAGAATGGAATCAACCCGACTAGAACGGAATGGAATGGAATGGAATGGAATGGAATGGAATGGAATGGAATGGAATGGAATGGAATGGAATGGAATGGAATGGAATCCACCCGAGTAGAATGGAATGGATTGGAATGGAATGGAAAGCAATGGAATGGAATCGAGTGGAATCGAATGGAATGGAATGGAATGGAATGGAATGGAATGGAATGGAATGAAATGGAATCAACCCGAGTAGAATGGAATGGATTGGAATGGAATGGAATGGAATGGAATCGGATGGAATCGAAAGAAATGGAATGGAATGGAATGGATTGAAATGGAATGGAATCAACCCGAGAAGAACGGAATGGAATGGAATGGAATGGAATGGAATGGAATGGAATGGAATGGAATCGAATGGAATCAAATGGAATCGAACGGAATGGAATGGAATAGAATGGAATCAACCCGAGTAGAACGGAATGGAATGGAATGGAATGGAATGGAATGGAATCGAATGGAATGGAATGGAATGGAATGGAATGGAATGGAATGGAATGGAATGGAATGGAATCCACCCGAGTAGAATGGAATGGATTGGAATGGAATGGAAAGGAATGGAATGGAATAGAGTGGAATGGAATGGAATGGAATGGAATGGAATGGAATGGAATGGAATGGAATGGAATGGAATCAACCTGAGTAGAATGGAATGGATTGGAATGGAATGGAATGGAATGGAATCGAATGGAATCGAAAGAAATGGAATGGAATGGAATGGAATGAAATGGAATGGAATGGAATCAACCCGAGTAGAACGGAATGGAATGGAATGGAATGGAATGGGATGGAATGGAATCGAATGATATCGAATGGAATCAAATGGAAAGGAATGGAATAGAATGGAATCAACCCGAGTGGAACGGAATGGAATGGAATGGAATGGAATGGAATGGAATGGAATGGAATCGAATGGAATGGAATCAACCCGAGTAGAATGGAATGGATTGGAATGGAATGGAATGGAATGGAATGGAATCGAATGGAATCGAATGGAATGCAGTGCAATGGAATGGAATGGAATGGAATGGAATGGAATCAACCCGAGTAGAACGGAATGGAATGGAATGGAATGGAATGGAATGGAATTCAATGGAATGGAATGGAATGGTATGGAATGGAATGGAATGGAATCAATCAGAGCAGAACGGAATGGAATGGAATGGAATGCAATGGAATTGAATTCAATGGAATAGAATGGAATGGAAGGGAATGGAATGGAATGGAATGGAATCGAATGGAATCAAATGGAATCGAACGGAATGGAATGGAATAGAATGGAATCAACCCGAGTAGAACGGAATGGAATGGAATGGAATGGAATGGAATGGAATGGAATGGAATGGAATGGAATGGAATGGAATGGAATGGAATGGAATAGAATGGAATCAACCCGAGTAGAATGGAATGGATTGGAATGGAAAGGAATGGAATGGAATGGAATGGAATGGAATGGAATGGAATGGAATGGAATGGAATCAATCCGAGTAGAATGGAATGGAATGGAATTCAATGTAACCGAAAGGAATTGAATCAACCCATGTGGAACGGAACGGGATGGGACGGGACGGGACGGAACGGAATGGCATGGAATCAACCCGAGTAGAATGGAATGGAATGGAACGGAATGGAAGAGAAAGGAATAGAATAGAATAGAATGGAATTGAACCAACCCGCGTGGAACGGAATGGAACGTCACGGAAACGAGCGGAACGGAATGGAAAGGAAACAACCCGAGTAAAACGGCACGGGACGGGACGGGACGGGACGGGACGGGACGGAACGGAACGGAACCAAACTCAATGGAATCAACCCGAGTAGAACGGAATGGAGTAAATGGAAATTAATGGAATGGAATGGAATGGAATGGAATGGAATGGAATGGAATGGAATGGAATGGAATCGAATGGAATCGAATGGAATCGAATGGAATGGAATGGAATGGAATGGAATGGAATGGAATGGAATCAAACGGAATCGAATGGAATAGAATGGAATATAATGGAATGGAATGGAATGGATTGGAGTCAACACGAGTAGAATGGAATGGATTGGAATGGAATGGAATGGAAAGTAATGGAATGGAATGGAATGGAATGGAATGGAATGGAATGGAATGGAATGGAATGGAATGGAATGGAATGGAATCCACCCGAGTAGAACTAAATGGAATTGAAAGGAATGGAATGGAATGGATTTGAATGGAATGGAATGGAATTCAATGGAGTAGAATGGAATGGAATAGAATGGAAAGGAATGGAATGGAATGGAATGGAATGGAATGGAATAGAATGGAATCAACCCGAGTAGAACGGAATTGAATGGAATGGAATGGAATGGAATGGAATAGAAAGGAATGGAATGGAATGGAATGGAATGGAATGGAATGGAATGGAATGGAATGGAATCCACCCGAGTAGAATGGAATGGATTGGAATGGAATGGAAAGGAATGGAATGGAATCGAGTGGAATCGAATGGAATGGAATGGAATGGAATGGAATGGAATGGAATGGAATGGAATGGAATGGAATCAACCCGAGTAGAATGGAATGGATTGGAATGGAATGGAATGGAATGGAATCGAATGGAATCGAAAGAAATGGAATGGAATGGAATGGAATGAAATGGAATGGAATGGAATCAACCCGAGTAGAACGGAATGGAATGGAATGGAATGGAATGGGATGGAATGGAATCGAATGATATCGAATGGAATCGAATGGAAAGGAATGGAATAGAATGGAATCAACCCGAGTGGAACGGAATGGAATGGAATGGAATGGAATGGAATGGAATCGAATGGAATCGAATGGAATGGAATGGAATGGAATCGAATGGAATCGAATGGAATGCAATGGAATGGAATGGAATGGAATGGAATGGAATGGAATGGAATGGAATGGAATGGAATGGAATCAACCCGAGTAGAATGGAATGGATTGGAATGGAATGGAATTGAATGGAATGGAATCAAATGGAATCAAATGGAATGGAGTGGAATGGAGTGGAATGGAATGGAATGGAATGGAATGGAATGGAATGGAATCAACCTGAGTAGAACGGAATGGAATGGAATGGAATGGAATGGAATGGAATGGAATGGAATGGAATGGAATGGAATGGAATTCAATGGAATAGAATGGAATGGAATCGAATGGAATCGAATGGAGACGAATGGAATGGAATGGAATGGAATGGAATGGCATCCACCCGAGTAGAATGGAATGGATTGGAATGGAATGGAAAGGAATGGAATGGAATCGAGTTTAATGGAATGGAATGGAATGGAATGGAATGGAATGGAATGGAATTGAATGGAATGGAATGGAATGGAATCAACCTGAGTAGAATGGAATGGATTGGAATGGAGTGGAATGGAATGGAATCGAATGGAATCGAAAGAAACGGAATGGAATGGAATGGAATGAAATGGAATGGAATGGAATCAACCCGAGTAGAACGGAATGGAATGGAATGGAATGGAATGGTATGGAATAGAATCGAATGATATCGAATGGAATCGAATGGAATGGAATGGAATAGAATGGAATCAACCCTAGTGGAACGGAATGGAATGGAATGGAACGGAATGGAAAGAATTGAATCAACCCGAGTAGAACTAAATGGAATGGAAAGGAATGGAATGGAATGGAATTGAATGGAATGGAATGGAATTCAATGGAGTAGAATGGAATGGAATAGAATGGAATGGAATGAAATGGAATCAACCCGAGTAGAATGGAATGGATTTGAATGGAATGGAATGGAATGGAATAGAATGGAATGGAATTCAATGGAATAGAATGGAATGGAAGGGAATGGAATGGAATGGAATGGAATCGAATGGAATAAAATGGAATCGAACGGAATGGAATGGAATAGAATGGAATCAACCCGAGTAGAACGGAATGGAATGGAATGGAATGGAATGGAATGGAATGGAATCGAATGGAATGGAATGGAATGGAATGGAATGGAATGGAATGGAATGGAATGGAATGGAATGGAATGGAATGAAATGGAATGGAATGGAATGGAATGGAATGGAATGGAATGGAATAGAATGGAATCAACCCGAGTAGAATGGAATGGATTGGAATGGAAAGGAATGGAATGGAATGGAATGGAATGGAATGGAATGGAATGGAATGGAATGGAATGGAATCAATCCGAGTAGAATGGAATGGAATGGAATTCAATGTAACCGAAAGGGATTGAGTCAACCCATGTGGAACGGAACGGGATGAGACGGGACGGGACGGGATGGGACGGGTCGGGATGGGACGGAATGGTACGGAACGGAATGGCATGGAATCAACCCGAGTAGAATGGAATGGAATGCAATGGAATGGAAGGGAAAGGAATAGAATAGAATAGAATGGAATTGAACCAACCCGCGTGGAACGGAATGGAACGTAACGGAAACGAGCGGAACGGAATGGAAAGGAATCCACCCGAGTAAAACGGCACGGGACGGGACGGGACGGGACGGGACGGGACGGGACGGAACGGAACCAAACTCAATGGAATCAACCCGAGTAGAACGGAATGCAGTAAATGGAAAGGAATGGAATGGAATGGAATGGAATGGAATGGAATGGAATGGAATTGAATGGAATGGAATGGAATCGAATGGAATGGAATGGAATGGAATGGAATGGAATGGAATGGAATGGAATGGAATCGAACGGAATCGAATGGAATAGAATGGAATATAATGGAATGGAATGGAATGGAATGGAATGGAATGGAATGGAGTCAACGCAAGTAGAATGGAATGGATTGGAATGGAATGGAATGGAAAGTAATGGAATGGAATGGAATGGAATGGAATGGAATGGAATGGAATGAAATGGAATGGAATGGAATCAACCCGAGTAGAACGGAATGGAATGGAATGGAATGGAATGGGATGGAATGGAATCGAAAGATATCGAATGGAATCGAATGGAATGGAATGGAATAGAATGGAATCAACCCGAGTGGAACGGAACGGAATGGAATGGAATGGAATGGAATGGAATGGAATGGAATGGAATCGAATGGAATTGAATGGATTGGAATCGAATGGAATCGAATGGAATGCAATGGAATGGAATGGAATGGAATGGAATGGAATGGAATGGAATGGAATGGAATGGAATGGAATCAACCCGAGTAGAATGGAATGGATTGGAATGGAATGGAATGGAATGGAATGGAATCAAATGGAATCAAATGGAATGGAGTGGAATGGAATGGAATGGAATGGAATGGAATGGAATGGAATGGAATGGAATGGAATGGAATGGAATGGAATGGAATCAACCTGAGAACGGAATGGAATGGAATGGAATGGAATGGAATGGAATGGAATGGAATGGAATGGAATGGAAAGGAATCAACCTGAGTAGAATGGAATGGATTGGAATGGAATGGAATGGAATGGAATCGAATGGAATCGAAAGAAATGGAATGGAATGGAATGGAATGAAATGGAATGGAATGGAATCAACCCGAGTAGAACGGAATGGAATGGAATGGAATGGAATGGGATGGAATGGAATCGAATGATATCGAATGGAATCGAATGGAATGGAATGGAATAGAATGGAATCATCCCGAGTGGAACGGAATGGAATGGAATGGAATGGAATGGAATGGAATGGAATGGAATGGAATGGAATGGAATCAACCTGAGTAGAATGGAATGAATTGGAATGGAATGGAATGGAATGGAATCGAATGGAATCGAAAGAAATGGAATGGAATGGAATGGAATGAAATGGAATGGAATGGAATCAACCCGAGTAGAATGGAATGGAATGGAATGGAATGGAATTGGATGGAATGGAATCGAATGATATCGAATGGAATCGAATGGAATGGAATGGAATAGAATGGAATCAACCCGAGAGGAACGGAATGGAAAGGAATGGAATGGAATGGAATGGAATGGAATGGAATCCACCCGAGTAGAACTAAATGGAATGGAAAGGAATGGAATGGAATGGAATTGAATGGAAAGAAATGGAATTCAATGGAGTAGAATGGAATGGAATAGAATGGAATGGAATGGAATGGAATGGAATGGAATGGAATGGAATGGAATAGAATGGAATCAACACGAATAGAACGGAATGGAATGGAATGGAATGGAATGGAATGGAATGGAATGGAATGGAATGGAATGGAATGGAATCCACCCGAGTATAATGGAATGGATTGGAATGGAATGGAAAGGAATGGAATGGAATCGAGTGGAATCGAATGGAATGGAATGGAATGGAATGGAATGGAATGGAATGGAATGGAATGGAATGGAATGAAATGGAATCAACCCGAGTAGAATGGAATGGATTGGAATGGAATGGAATGGAATGGAATGGAATCGAATGGGATCGAAAGAAATGGAATGGAATGGAATGGATTGAAATGGAATGGAATGGAATCAACCCGAGTAGAACGGAATGGAATGGAATGGAATGGAATGGGATGGAATGGAATCGAATGATATCGAATGGAATGGAATGGAATGGAATGGAATGGAATGGAATGGAATGGAATCGAATGGAATCGAATGGAATGGAGTGGAATGGAATGGAATGGAATGGAATGGAATGGAATGGAATGGAATGAACCCGAGAAGAACGGAATGGAATGGAATGGAATGGAATGGAATGGAATGGAATGGAATGGAATGGAATGGAATGGAATTCAATGGAATGGAATGGAATGGAATGGAATCAATCAGAGTAGAACGGAATGGAATGGAATGGAATGGAATGGAATGGAATTCAATGGAATAGAATGGAATGGAAGGGAATGGAATGGAATGGAATGGAATCGAAAGGAATCAAATGGAATCGAAAGGAATGGAATGGAATACAATGGAATCAACCCGAGTAGAACGGAATGGAATGGAATGGAATGGAATGGAATGGAATGGAATGGAATGGAATGGAATTGAATGGAATGAAATGGAATGGAATGGAATGGAATGGAATGGAATGGAATGGAATAGAATGGAATCAACCCGAGTAGAATGGAATGGATTGGAATGGAATGGAATGGAATGGAATGGAATGGAATGGAATTCAATGGAATAGAATGGAATGGAAGGGAATGGAATGGAATGGAATGGAATCGAATGGAATCAAATGGAATCGAAGGGAATGGAATGGAATAGAATGGAATCAACCCGAGTAGAACGGAATGGAATGGAATGGAATGGAATGGAATGGAATGGAATCGAATGGAATGGAATGGAATGGAATGGAATGGAATGGAATGGAATGGAATGGAATGGAATGGAATGGAATGGAATGGAATGGAATAGAATGGAATCAACCCGAGTAGAATGGAATGGATTGGAATGGAAAGGAATGGAATGGAATGGAATGGAATGGAATGGAATGGAATGGAATGGAATGGAATCAATCCGAGTAGAATGGAATGGAATGGAATTCAATGTAACCGAAAGGGATTGAGTCAACCCATGTGGAACGGAACGGGATGAGACGGGACGGGACGGGATGGGACGGGTCGGGATGGGACGGAATGGTACGGAACGGAATGGCATGGAATCAACCCGAGTAGAATGGAATGGAATGGAATGGAATGGAAGGGAAAGGAATAGAATAGAATAGAATGGAATTGAACCAACCCGCGTGGAACGGAATGGAACGTAACGGAAACGAGCGGAACGGAATGGAAAGGAATCCACCCGAGTAAAACGGCACGGGACGGGAAGGGACGGGACGGGACGGGACGGGACGGAACGGAACCAAACTCAATGGAATCAACCCGAGTAGAACGGAATGGAGTAAATGGAAAGGAATGGAATGGAATGGAATGGAATGGAATGGAATGGAATGGAATGGAATGGAATGGAATGGAATCGAATGGAATGGAATGGAATGGAATGGAATGGAATGGAATGGAATGGAATGGAATCGAACGGAATCGAATGGAATAGAATGGAATATAATGGAATGGAATGGAATGGAATGGAATGGAATGGAATGGAATGGAGTCAACCCAAGTAGAATGGAATGGATTGGAATGGAATGGAATGGAAAGTAATGGAATGGAATGGAATGGAATGGAATGGAATGGAATGAAATGGAATGGAATGGAATCAACCCGAGTAGAACGGAATGGAATGGAATGGAATGTAATGGGATGGAATGGAATCGAAAGATATCGAATGGAATCGAATGGAATGGAATGGAATAGAATGGAATCAACCCGAGTGGAACGGAACGGAATGGAATGGAATGGAATGGAATGGAATGGAATGGAATGGAATCGAATGGAATTGAATGGATTGGAATCGAATGGAATCGAATGGAATGCAATGGAATGGAATGGAATGGAATGGAATGGAATGGAATGGAATGGAATGGAATGGAATGGAATGGAATGGAATCAACCCGAGTAGAATGGAATGGATTGGAATGGAATGGAATGGAATGGAATGGAATCAAATGGAATCAAATGGAATGGAGTGGAATGGAATGGAATGGAATGGAATGGAATGGAATGGAATGGAATCAACCTGAGAACGGAATGGAATGGAATGGAATGGAATGGAATGGAATGGAATGGAATGGAATGGAATGGAATGGAATGGAATGGAAAGGAATCAACCTGAGTAGAATGGAATGGATTGGAATGGAATGGAATGGAATGGAATCGAATGGAATCGAAAGAAATGGAATGGAATGGAATGGAATGAAATGGAATGGAATGGAATCAACCCGAGTAGAACGGAATGGAATGGAATGGAATGGAATGGGATGGAATGGAATCGAATGATATCGAATGGAATCGAATGGAATGGAATGGAATAGAATGGAATCAACACGAGTGGAACGGAATGGAATGGAATGGAATGGAATGGAATGGAATGGAATGGAATGGAATGGAATGGAATCAACCTGAGTAGAATGGAATGAATTGGAATGGAATGGAATGGAATGGAATCGAATGGAATCGAAAGAAATGGAATGGAATGGAATGGAATGAAATGGAATGGAATGGAATCAACCCGAGTAGAATGGAATGGAATGGAATGGAATGGAATTGGATGGAATGGAATCGAATGATATCGAATGGAATCGAATGGAATGGAATGGAATAGAATGGAATCAACCCGAGAGGAACGGAATGGAAAGGAATGGAATGGAATGGAATGGAATGGAATGGAATGGAATGGAATGGAATCCACCCGAGTAGAACTAAATGGAATGGAAAGGAATGGAATGGAATGGAATTGAATGGAAAGAAATGGAATTCAATGGAGTAGAATGGAATGGAATAGAATGGAATGGAATGGAATGGAATGGAATGGAATGGAATGGAATGGAATAGAATGGAATCAACCCGAATAGAACGGAATGGAATGGAATGGAATGGAATGGAATGGAATGGAATGGAATGGAATGGAATGGAATAGAATGGAATCAACCCGAATAGAACGGAATGGAATGGAATGGAATGGAATGGAATGGAATGGAATGGAATGGAATGGAATGGAATGGAATCCACCCGAGTATAATGGAATGGATTGGAATGGAATGGAAAGGAATGGAATGGAATCGAGTGGAATCGAATGGAATGGAATGGAATGGAATGGAATGGAATGGAATGGAATGGAATGGAATGAAATGGAATCAACCCGAGTAGAATGGAATGGATTGGAATGGAATGGAATGGAATGGAATCGAATGGGATCGAAAGAAATGGAATGGAATGGAATGGATTGAAATGGAATGGAATGGAATCAACCCGAGTAGAACGGAATGGAATGGAATGGAATGGAATGGGATGGAATGGAATCGAATGATATCGAATGGAATGGAATGGAATGGAATGGAATGGAATGGAATGGAATCGAATGGAATCGAATGGAATGGAGTGGAATGGAATGGAATGGAATGGAATGGAATGGAATGGAATTTAATGGAATCAACCCGAGAAGAACGGAATGGAATGGAATGGAATGGAATGGAATGGAATGGAATGGAATGGAATGGAATGGAATGGAATGGAATGGAATGGAATTCAATGGAATGGAATGGAATGGAATGGAATCAATCAGAGTAGAACGGAATGGAATGGAATGGAATGGAATGGAATGGAATTCAATGGAATAGAATGGAATGGAAGGGAATGGAATGGAATGGAATGGAATCGAATGGAATCAAATGGAATCGAAAGGAATGGAATGGAATACAATGGAATCAACCCGAGTAGAACGGAATGGAATGGAATGGAATGGAATGGAATGGAATGGAATGGAATGGAATTGAATGGAATGAAATGGAATGGAATTGAATGGAATGGAATGGAATGGAATGGAATGGAATAGAATTTAATCAACCCGAGTAGAATGGAATGGATTGGAATGGAAAGGAATGGAATGGAATGGAATGGAATGGAATGGAATGGAATGGAATGAAATGGAATGGAATCAATCCGAGTAGAATGGAATGGAATGGAATTCAATGTAACCGAAAGGGATTGAATCAACCCATGTGGAACGGAACGGGATGAGACGGGACGGGACGGGATGAGACGGGTCGGGATGGGACGGAATGGTACGGACCGGAATGGCATGGAATCAACCCGAGTAGAATGGAATGGAATGGAATGGAATGGAAGGGAAAGGAATAGAATAGAATAGAATGGAATTGAACCAACCCGCGTGGAACGGAATGGAACGTTACGGAAACGAGCGGAACGGTATGGAAAGGAATCAACCCGAGTAAAACGGCACGGGACGGGACGGGACGGGACGGGACGGAACGGAACCAAACTCAATGGAATCAACCCGAGTAGAACGGAATGGAATAAATGGAAAGGAATGGAATGGAATGGAATGGAATGGAATGGAATGGAATGGAATCTAATGGAATGGAATGGAGTGGAATGGAATGGAATGGAATGGAATGGAAATCAACCCGAGTAGAACGGAATGGAATGGAATGGAATGGAATGGAATGGAATGGAATGGAATGGAATGGAATGGAATGGAATGAGCCCGAGTGGAATGGAATGGAATGGAATGGAATGGAATGGAATGGAATGGAATGGAATGGAATGATCAACACGAGTGGAATGGAATGGAATGGAATGGAATGGAATGGAATGGAATGGAGTGGAATCAACCCGAGTAGAACGGAATGGAATGGAATGGAATGGAATGGAATGGAATGGAATGGAATGGAATGGAATGGAATGGAATGGAATGGAATTCAATGGAATAGAATGGAATGGAATGGAATGGAATAAAATGAAATGGAATGGAATGGAATCGAATGGAATAGAATGGAATCGAATGGAATGGAATGGAATAGAATGGAATGGAATGGAATGGAATGGACTGGAATCAACCCGAGTAGAACAGAATGGAATGGAATGGAATGGAATGGAATGGAATGGAATCGAATGGAATGGAATGGAATGGAATGGAATGGAATGGAATGGAATGGAATGGAATCAACCCAAGTAGAATGGAATGGATTGGAATGGAATGGAATGGAATGTAATGGAATCGAATCGAATGGAACGCAATGGAATGGAACGGAATGGAATGGAATGGAATGGAATGGAATGGAATCAACCCGAGTAGAATGGAATGGATTGGAATGGACTGGACTGGAATGGAATGGAATGCAATCAATCCGAGTAGAATTCAATGGAATGGAATGGAATGGAATTCAATGTAATAGAATGGAATTGAATCAACCCGCGTGTAACGGAATGGAATGGAACGGAAAGGAACGGAAAGGAATGGAACGGAATCAACCCGATCAGAACGGAACGGAATGGGACGGGATGGGACGGCATGGAATCAACCCGAGTAGAATGGAATGGAATGGAATGGAATGGAATGGAATGGAATGGAATGGAATAAAATAGAATGGAATTGAATCAACCCACGTGGAACTGAATGGAACGGAACGGAAAGGAACGGAACGGAGAGGAATGGAATCAACCCGAGTACAACGGCACGGGACGGGACGGGACGGGACGGGACGGGACGTGTCGGGACGGAACGGAACGGAACGGAACTCAATGGATTCAAGCCGAGTAGAACGGAATGGAATAGAATGGAATGGAATGGAATGGAATGGAATGGAATGGAATGGAATGGAATGGAATGGAATGGAATGGAATGGAATGGAATGGAATGGAATGGAATGGAATGGAATGGAATAGAAATCAACCTGAGTAGAACGGAATGGAATGGAATGGAATCGAATGGAATGGAATGGAATGGAATGGAATGGAATGGAATGGAATGAACCCGAGTGGAATGGAATGGAATGGAATGGAATGGAATGATGAACCCGAATACAATGGAATGGTTTGGAATGAAATGGAATGGAATGGAATGGAATGGAATGGAATGGAATGGAATGGAATGGAATGGAATGGAATGGAATAGAAATCAACCCGAGTAGAACGGAATGGAATGGAATGGAATGGAATGGGATGGAATGGAATCGAACGATATCGAATGGAATCGAATGGAATGGAATGGAATAGAATGGAATCAACCAGAGTGGAACGGAATGGAAAGGAATGGAATGGAATGGAATGGAATGGAATGGAATGGAATCGAATGGAATCGAAAGAAATGGAATGGAATGGAATGGATTGAAATGGAATGGAATGGAATCAACCCGAGTAGAACGGAATGGAATGGAATGGAATGGAATGGAATGGAATGGAATGGAATGGAATCGAATGGAATCGAATGGAATGGAGTGGAATGGAATGGAATGGAATGGAATGGAATGGAATGGAATCAACCCGAGAAGAACGGAATGGAATGGAATGGAATGGAATGGAATGGAATGGAATGAAATGGAATGGAATGGAATGGAATTCAATGGAATGGAATGGAATGGAATGGAAAAAATCAGAGTAGAACGGAATGGAATGGAATGGAATGGAATGGAATGGAATTCACTGGAATAGAATGGAATGGAAGGGAATGGAATGGAATGGAATGGAATCGAATGGAATCAAATGGAATCGAAAGGAATGGAATGGAATACAATGGAATCAACCCGAGTAGAACGGAATGGAATGGAATGGAATGGAATGGAATGGAATGGAATGGAATGGAATGGAATGGAATGGAATGGAATGGAATAGAATGGAATCAACCCGAGTAGAATGGAATGGATTGGAATGGAAAGGAATGGAATGGAATGGAATGGAATGGAATGGAATGAAATGGAATGGAATCAATCCGAGTAGAATGGAATGGAATGGAATTCAATGTAACCGAAAGGGATTGAATCAACCCATGTGGAACGGAACGGGATGAGACGGGACGGGACGGGATGAGACGGGTCGGGATGGGACGGAATGGTACGGAACGGAATGGCATGGAATCAACCCGAGTAGAATGGAATGGAATGGAATGGAATGGAAGGGAAAGGAATAGAATAGAATAGAATGGAATTGAACCAACCCGCGTGGAACGGAATGGAACGTAACGGAAACGAGCGGAACGGAATGGAAAGGAATCAACCCGAGTAAAACGGCACGGGACGGGACGGGACGGGACGGGACGGGACGGGACGGAACGGAACCAAACTCAATGGAATCAACCCGAGTAGAACGGAATGGAATAAATGGAAAGAATGGAATGGAATGGAATGGAATGGAATGGAATCTAATGGAATGGAATGGAGTGGAATGGAATGGAATGGAATTGAATGGAAATCAACCCGAGTAGAACGGAATGGAATAGAACGGAATGGAATGGAATGGAATGGAATGGAATGGAATGGAATGAAATGGAATGAGCCCGAGTGGAATGGAATGGAATGGAATGGAATGGAAAGGAATGGAATGGAATGGAATGATCAACACGAGTGGAATGGAATGGAATGGAATGGAATGGAATGCAATGGAATGGAATGGAGTGGAATCAACCCGAGTAGAACGGAATGGAATTGAATGGAATGGAATGGAATGGAATGGAATGGAATGGAATGGAATGGAGTGGAATGGAATGGAATTCAATGGAATAGAATGGAATGGAATGGAATGCAATAAAATGAAATGGAATGGAATGGAATCGAATGGAATAGAATGGAATCGAATGGAATCGAATGGAATAGAATGGAATGGAATGGAATGGAATGGAGTGGAATCAACCCGAGTAGAACAGAATGGAATGGAATGGAATGGAATGGAATGGAATGGAATGGAATCGAATGGAATGGAATGGAATGGAATGGAATGGAATCAACCCAAGTAGAATGGAATTGATTGGAATGGAATGGAATGGAATGGAATGGAATCGAATCGAATGGAACGCAATGGAATGGAACGGAATGGAATGGAATGGAATGGAATGGAATGGAATCAACCCGAGTAGAATGGAATGGATTGGAATGGACTGGAATGGAATGGAATGGAATGCAATCAATCCGAGTAGAATTCAATGGAATGGAATGGAATGGAATTCAATGTAATAGAATGGAATTGAATCAACCCGCGTGTAACGGAATGGAATGGAACGGAAAGGAACGGAACGGAATGGAACGGAATCAACCCGATGAGAACGGAACGGAATGGGACGGGATGGGACGGCATGGAATCAACCCGAGTAGAATGGAATGGAATGGAATGGAATGGAATGGAATGGAATGGAATAAAATAGAATGGAATTGAATCAACCCGCGTGGAACTGAATGGAACGGAATGGAAAGGAACGGAACGGAGTGGAATGGAATCAACCCGAGTACAACGGCACGGGACGGGACGGGACGGGACGGGACTGGACGGGACGTATCGGGACGGAACGGAACGGAACGGAACTCAATGGATTCAAGCCGAGTAGAACGGAATGGAATAGAATGGAATGGAATGGAATGGAATGGAATGGAATGGAATGGAATGGAATGGAATGGAATGGAATGGAATGGAATGGAATAGAAATCAACCTGAGTAGAACGGAATGGAATGGAATGGAATGGAATGGAATGGAATGGAATGGAATGGAATGGAATGGAATGAACCCGAGTGGAATGGAATGGAATGGAATGGAATGGAATGATGAACCCGAATAGAATGGAATGGTTTGGAATGAAATGGAATGGAATGGAATGGAATGGAATCGAATGGAATCAAATGGAATGGAATGGAATGGAATGGAATGGAATGGAATGGAATGGAATGGAATGGAATCAACCCGAGTAGAACGGAATGGGTTAGAATGGAAAGGAATGGAATGGAATGGAATGGAATGGAATGGAATGGAATGGAATGGAATCGAATGGAATCGATTGGAATCGAATGGAATCGAATGGAATGGAATGGAATAGAATGGAATCAACCCGAGTAGAACGGAACGGCACGCAACGGAACGGAACGGAACGCAACGGAACGGAACGGAACGGAATGTAAAGGAATGGAACGGAATTCAATGGAATGGAATGGAATTCAATGGAATGGAATGGAATGGAATGGAATGGAATGGAATTCAATGGAACGGAATGGAATGGAATGGAATGGAATGGAATTCAATGGAATGGAATAGAATGGAATGGAATGGAATGGAATGGAATGGAATGGAATGGAATTCAATGGAATGGAATGGAATGGAATTATATGGAATGGAATGGAATGGAATGGAATTCAATGCAATGGAATGGAATGGAATCGAATGGAATCGAATGGAATCGAATGGAATCGATTGGAATCGAATGGAATCGAATGGAATGGAATGGAATAGAATGGAATCAACCCGAGTAGAACGGAACGGAACGCAACGGAAAGGAACGGAACGGAACGGGACGGAACGGAACGGAATGGAATGGAATGGAACGGAATTCAATGGAATGGAATGGAATGGAATGGAATGGAATGGAATGGAATGGAATGGACACGAGTGGAATGGAATGGAATGGAATGGAATGGAATGGAATGGAATGGAATGGAATAAAATAGAATGGAATTGAATCAACCCGCGTGGAACTGAATGGAACGGAATGGAAAGGAACGGAACGGAGTGGAATGGAATCAACCCGAGTACAACGGCACGGGACGGGACGGGACGGGACGGGACTGGACGGGACGTGTCGGGACGGAACGGAACGGAACGGAACTCAATGGATTCAAGCCGAGTAGAACGGAATGGAATAGAATGGAATGGAATGGAATGGAATGGAATGGAATGGAATGGAATGGAATGGAATGGAATGGAATGGAATAGAAATCAACCTGAGTAGAACGGAATGGAATGGAATGGAATGGAATGGAATGGAATGGAATGGAATGGAATGGAATGGAATGAACCCGAGTGGAATGGAATGGAATGGAATGGAATGGAATGATGAACCCGAATAGAATGGAATGGTTTGGAATGAAATGGAATGGAATGGAATGGAATGGAATCGAATGGAATCAAATGGAATGGAATGGAATGGAATGGAATGGAATGGAATGGAATGGAATGGAATCAACCCGAGTAGAACGGAATGGGTTAGAATGGAAAGGAATGGAATGGAATGGAATGGAATGGAATGGAATGGAATGGAATCGAATGGAATCGATTGGAATCGAATGGAATCGAATGGAATGGAATGGAATAGAATGGAATCAACCCGAGTAGAACGGAACGGCACGCAACGGAACGGAACGGAACGCAACGGAACGGAACGGAACGGAATGTAAAGGAATGGAACGGAATTCAATGGAATGGAATGGAATTCAATGGAATGGAATGGAATGGAATGGAATGGAATGGAATTCAATGGAACGGAATGGAATGGAATGGAATGGAATGGAATTCAATGGAATGGAATAGAATGGAATGGAATGGAATGGAATGGAATGGAATGGAATGGAATGGAATTCAATGGAATGGAATGGAATGGAATTATATGGAATGGAATGGAATGGAATGGAATTCAATGCAATGGAATGGAATGGAATCGAATGGAATCGAATGGAATCGAATGGAATCGATTGGAATCGAATGGAATCGAATGGAATGGAATGGAATAGAATGGAATCAACCCGAGTAGAACGGAACGGAACGCAACGGAAAGGAACGGAACGGAACGGGACGGAACGGAACGGAATGGAATGGAATGGAACGGAATTCAATGGAATGGAACGGAATGGAATGGAATGGAATGGAATGGAATGGAATGGAATGGAATGGAATGGACACGAGTGGAATGGAATGGAATGGAATGGAATGGAATGGAATGGAATGGAATGGAATGGAATGGAATGGAATGTACCAAAGTAGAACGGAATGGAATGCAATGGAATGGAATGGAATGGAATGGAATGTACCGAGTAGAAAGGAATGGAATGGAATGGAATGGAATGGAATGGAATGGAATGGAATGGAATGGAATGTAACCGAGTAGAACGGAATGGAATGGAATAGAATGGAATATAATGGCATGGAATGGAATGGAATGGAATGGAATGGAGTCATCCCGAGTAGAATGGAATGAATTGGAATGGAATGGAATGGAAAGTAATGGAAAGGAATGGAATGGAATGGAATGGAATGGAATGGAATCAACCCGAGTACAACTAAATGGAATGGAAAGGAATGGAATGGAATGGAATTGAATGGAATGGAATGGAATTCAATGGAGTAGAATGGAATGGAATAGAATGGAATGGAATGGAATGGAATGGAATGGAATGGAATGGAATGGAATAGAATGGAATCAAACCGACTAGAACGGAATGGAATGGAATGGAATGGAATGGAATGGAATGGAATGGAATGGAATGGAATGGAATTGAATGGAATGGAATGGAATGGAATGGAATGGAATGGAATGGAATGGAATGGAATGGAATCCACCCGAGTAGAATGGAATGGATTGGAATGGAATGGAAAGGAATGGAATGGAATCGAGTGGAATGGAATGGAATGGAATGGAATGGTATGGAATGGAATGGAATGGAATGGAATGAGCCCGAGTGGAATGGAATGGAATGGAATGGAATGGAATGGAATGGAATGGAATGGAATGGAATGGAATGGATTGGAATGGAATGATCAACCCGAGTGGAATGGAATGGAATGGAATGGAATGGAATGGAATGGAGTGGAATCTACCCGAGTAGAACGGAATGGAATGGAATGGAATGGAATGGAATGGAATGGAATGGAATGGAATGGAATGGAATGGAATTCAATGGAATAGAATGGAATGGAATGGAATGGAATAAAATGAAATGGAATGGAATGGAATCGAATGCAATAGAATGGAATGGAATGGAATGGAATGGAATAGAATGGAATGGAATGGAATGGAATGGAGTGGAATCAACCCGAGTAGAACAGAATGGAATGGAATGGAATGGAATGGAATGGAATGGAATGGAATGGAATGGAATGGAATCGAATGGAATCGAATGGAATCGAGTGGAATGGAATGGAATCAACCCAAGTAGAATGGAATGGATTGGAATGGAATGGAATTGAATGGAATGGAATCGAATCGAATGGAACGCAATGGAATGGAATGGAATGAAATGGAATGGAATGGAATGGAATGGAATGGAATCAACCCGAGTAGAATGGAATGGATTGGAATGGTCTGGAATGGAATGGAATGGAATGCAATCAATCCGAGTAGAATGGAATGGAATGGAATGGAATGGAATTCAATGTAATAGAATGGAATTGAATCAACCCGCGTGTAACGGAATGGAACGGAACGGAAAGGAACGGAACGGAATGAAACGGAATCAACCCGATCAGGACGGAACGGAATGGGACGGGACGGGACGGGACGGGACGCGTCGGGATGGGACTTAATGGAACGGAACGGAACGGCATGGAATCAACCCGAGTGGAATGGAATGGAATGGAATGGAATGGAATGGAATAGAATAGAATGGAATTGAATCAACCCGCATGGAACTGAATGGAACGGAACGGAAAGGAACGGAACGGAGTGGAATGGAATCAACCCGAGTACAACGGCATGGGACGGGACGGGACGGGACGGGACGGGACGGGACGGGACGTGTCGGGACGGAACGGAACGGAACGGAACTCAATGGATTCAAGCCGAGTAGAACGGAATGGAATAGAATGGAATGGAATGGAATGGAATGGAATGGAATGGAATGGAATGGAATGGAAATCAACCTGAGTAGAACGGAATGGAATGGAATGGAATGGAATGGAATGGAATGGAATGGAATGAACCCGAGTGGAATGGAATGGAATGGAAAGGAATGGAATGATGAACCCGAGTAGAATGGAATGGTTTGGAATGAAATGGAATGGAATGGAATCGAATGGAATCGAATGGAATGGAATGGAATGGAATGGAATGGAATGGAATGGAATGGAATGGAATGGAATGGAATGGAATCAACCCGAGTAGAACGGAATGGGTTGGAATGGAAAGGAATGGAATGGAATGGAATGGAATGGAATGGAATGGAATGGAATGGAATGGAGTGGAATCAACCCGAGTAGAACGGAATGGAATGGAATGGAATGGAATGGAATGGAATGGAATGGAATGGAATGGAATGGAATGGAATGGAATGGAATGGAATGGAATGGAATGGAATGGAATGGAATAGAAAGGAATGGAATGGAATGGAATGGAATGGAATGGAATGGAATGGAATGGAATGGAATGGAATCAACCCGAGTAGAATGGAATGGATTGGAATGGAATGGAAAGAATGGAATGGAATCGAGTGGAATGGAATGGAATGGAATGGAATGGAATGGAATGGAATGGAATGGAATGGAATGGAAAGGAATCAACCCGAGTAGAATGGAGTGGATTGGAATGGAATGGAATGGAATGGAATCGAATGGAATTGAATGGAATGGAATGGAATGGAATGAAATGGAATGGAATGCAATCAACACGAGTAGAACGGAATGGAATGGAAAGGAATGGAATGGGATGGAATGGAATCGAATGATCTCGAATGGAATCGAATGGAATGGAATCGAATGGAATCGAATGGAATGCAATGGAATGGAATGGAATGGAATGGAATGGAATGGAATGGAATGGAATCAACCCGAGTAGAATGGAATGGATTGGAATGGAATGGAATGGAATGGAATGGAATCGAATTGAATGGAATGGAATGGAATGGAATGGAATGGAATGGAATGGAATCAACCCGAGTAGAACGGAATGGAATGGAATGGAATGGAATGGAATGGAATGGAATGGAATTGAATGGAATGGAATGGAATGGAATGGAATGGAATGGAATTTAATGGAATGGAATTCAATGGAATATAATGGAATGGAATCGAATGGAATCGAATGGAGACGAATGGAATGGAATGGAATGGAATGGCATGGAATCAACCTGAGTAGAATGGAATGTATTGGAATGGAATGGAATGGAATGGAATGGAATGGAATGGAATGGAATGGAATGGAATGGAATCGAATGGAATGGAATGGAATGGAATAGAATGGAGTGGAATGGAATGGAATTTAATGGTATGGAATGGAATCGAAAGGAATGGAATGGAAAGAATGGAATGGAATGGAATGGAATGGAATGGAATGGAATGGAATGGAATGGAATGGAGTCAACCCGAGTAGAATGGAATGGATTGGAATGGATTGGAATGGAATGGAATGGAATGGAATGGAATCGAATGGAATGGAATGGAATCGAATGGAATGGAACGGAATGGAATGGAATGGAATGGAATCGAATGGAAACGAACGGAATCGAATGGAATGGAATGGAATATAATGGAATGGAATGGAATGGAATGGAATGGAATGGAATGGAATGGAATGGAATGGAATGGAGTCAACCCGAGTAGAATGGAATGGATTGGAATGGAATGCAATGGAAAGTAATGGAATGGAATGGAAAGTAATGGAATGGAATGGAATGGAATGGAATGGAATTGAATGGAATGGAATGGAATGGAATGGAATGGAATCAACCCGAGTAGAACTAAATGGAACGGAAAGGAATGGAATGGAATGGAATAGAATGGAATGGAATGGAATTCATTGGAGTAGAATGGAATGGAATAGAATGGAATGGAATGGAATGGAATGGAATGGAATCAACCCGACTAGAACGGAATGGAATGGAATGGAATGGAATGGAATGGAATGGAATGGAATGGAATGGAATGGAATGGAATCGAATGGAATGGAATGGAATGGAATGGAATGGAATGGAATCCACCCGAGTAGAATGGAATGGATTGGAATGGAATGGAAATAATGGAATGGAATCGAGTGGAATCGAATGGAATGGAATGGAACGGAATGGAATGGAATGGAATGGAATGGAATGGAATAAACCCGAGTAGAATGGAATGGATTGGAATGGAATGGAATGGAATGGAATGGAATCGAATGGAATCGAATGGAATGGAATGGAATGGAATGGAATGGAATGGAATGGAATGGAATCAACCCGAGGAGAACGGAATGGAATGGAATGGAATGGAATGGAATGGAATGGAATGGAATGGAATGGAATGGAATGGAATTCAATGGAATAGAATGGAATGGAATCGAATGGAATCGAATGGAGGCGAATGGAATGGAATGGAATGGAATGGAATGGAATCAACCAGAGTAGAATGGAATGTATTGGAATGGAATGGAATGGAAGGGAAAGGAATGGAATCGAATGGAATGGAATGGAATGGAATGGAATGGAATGGAATGGAATGGAATGGAGTCAATCAGAGTAGAACGGAATGGAATGGAATGGAATGGAATGGAATGGAATGGAATGGAATGGAATGAACCCGAGTGGAATGGAATGGAATGGAAAGGAATGGAATGATGAACCCGAGTAGAATGGAATGGTTTGGAATGAAATGGAATGGAATGGAATGGATTGGAATCGAATGGAATCGAATGGAATGGAATGGAATGGAATGGAATGGAATGGAATGGAATGGAATGGAATGGTATGGAATCAACCCGAGTAGAACGGAATGGGTTGGAATGGAAAGGAATGGAATGGAATGGAATGGAATGGAATGGAATGGAATGGAATGGAATGGAATGGAATGGAATCAACCCGAGGAGAACGGAATGGATTGCAATGGAATGGAATGGAATGGAATGGAATCGAATCGAATGGAAAGCAATGGAATGGAATGGAATGGAATGGAATGGAATGGAATGGAATGGAATGGAATGGATTCAACCCGAGTAGAATGGAATGGATTGGAATGGACTGGAATGGAATGGAATGGAATGCAATCAATCCGAGTAGAATGGAATGGAATGGAATGGAATGGAATTCAATGTAATAGAATGGAATTGAATCAACCCGCGTGTAACGGAATGGAACGGAACGGAAAGTAACGGAACGGAATGGATCGGAATCAACCCGATCAGAACGGAACGGAATGGGACGGGACTGGACGGGACGCGTCGGTATGGGACGGAATGGAACGGAACGGAACGGCATGGAATCAACGCGAGTGGAATGGAATGGAATGGAATGGAATGGAATGGAATGGAATGGAATGGAATGGAATAGAATAGAATGCAATTGAATCAACCCGCGTGGAACTGAATGGAATGGAATGGAAAGGAACGGAACGGAGTGGAATGGAATCAACCCGAGTACAACGGCACGGTACAGGACGGGACGGGATGGGACGGGACGTGTCGGAACGGAACGGAACGGAACTAAATGGATTCAAGCCGAGTAGAACGGAATGGAATAGAATGGAATGGAATGGAATGGAATGGAGTGGAATGGAATGGAATGGAATGGAATGGAATCAACCCGAATAGAACGGAATGGAATGGAGTGGAATGGAATGGAATGGAAAGGAATGGAATGGAATGGAATGGAATGGAATGGAATGGAATGGAATGGAATGGAAATCAACCTGAGTAGAACGTAATGGAATGGAATGGAATGGAATGGAATGGAATGGAATGGAATGGAATGGAATCAACCCGACTAGAACGGAATGGAATGGAATGGAATGGAATGGAATGGAATGGAATGGAATGGAATGGAATCGAATGGAATGGAATGGAATGGAATGGAATGGAATGGAATGGAATGGAATCCACCCGAGTAGAATGGAATGGATTGGAATGGAATGGGAAGAATGGAATGGAATCGAGTGGAATCGAATGGAATGGAATGGAATGGAATGGAATGGAATGGAATGGAATGGAATGGAATGGAATGGAATAAACCCGAGTAGAATGGAGTGGATTGGAATGGAATGGAATGGAATGGAATCGAATGGAATCGAATGGAATGGAATGGAATGGAATGAAATGGAATGGAATGGAATCAACCCGAGTAGAATGGAATGGAATGGAATGGAATGGAATGGGATGGAATGGAATCGAATGGAATGGAATGGAATGGAATGGAATGGAATGGAATCAACCCGAGTAGAATGGAATGGATTGGAATGGAATGGAATGGAATGGAATGGAATCGAATTGAATGGAATGGAATGGAATGGAATGGAATGGAATGGAATCAACCCGAGTAGAACGGAATGGAATGGAATGGAATGGAATGGAATGGAATTGAATGGAATGGAATGGAATGGAATGGAATGGAATGGAATTTAATGGAATGGAATTCAATGGAATATAATGGAATGGAATCGAATGGAATCGAATGGAGACGAATGGAATGGAATGGAATGGAATGGCATGGAATCAACCTGAGTAGAATGGAATGTATTGGAATGGAATGGAATGGAATGGAATGGAATGGAATGGAATGGAATGGAATCGAATGGAATGGAATGGAATGGAATAGAATGGAGTGGAATGGAATGGAATTTAATGGTATGGAATGGAATCGAAAGGAATGGAATGGAAAGAATGGAATGGAATGGAATGGAATGGAATGGAATGGAATGGAGTCAACCCGAGTAGAATGGAATGGATTGGAATGGATTGGAATGGAATGGAATGGAATGGAATGGAATCAAATGGAATGGAATGGAATCGAATGGAATGGAACGGAATGGAATGGAATGGAATGGAATCGAATGGAAACGAACGGAATCGAATGGAATGGAATGGAATATAATGGAATGGAATGGAATGGAATGGAATGGAATGGAATGGAATGGAATGGAATGGAATGGAGTCAACCCGAGTAGAATGGAATGGATTGGAATGGAATGCAATGGAAAGTAATGGAATGGAATGGAAAGTAATGGAATGGAATGGAATGGAATGGAATGGAATGGAATGGAATGGAATGGAATGGAATGGAATGGAATGGAATGGAATCAACCCGAGTAGAACTAAATGGAACGGAAAGGAATGGAATGGAATGGAATAGAATGGAATGGAATGGAATTCATTGGAGTAGAATGGAATGGAATAGAATGGAATGGAATGGAATGGAATGGAATGGAATGGAATGGAATGGAATGGAATGGAATCAACCCGACTAGAACGGAATGGAATGGAATGGAATGGAATGGAATGGAATGGAATGGAATGGAATGGAATGGAATCGAATGGAATGGAATGGAATGGAATGGAATGGAATGGAATGGAATGGAATCCACCCGAGTAGAATGGAATGGATTGGAATGGAATGGAAAGAATGGAATGGAATCGAGTGGAATCGAATGGAATGGAATGGAATGGAATGGAATGGAATGGAATAAACCCGAGTAGAATGGAGTGGATTGGAATGGAATGGGATGGAATGGAATCGAATGATCTCGAATGGAATCGAATGGAATGGAATCGAATGGAATTGAATGGAATGCAATGGAATGGAATGGAATGGAAAGGAACGGAACGGAGTGGAATGGAATCAACCCGAGTACAACGGCACGGTACAGGACGGGACGGGACGGGACGGGACGTGTCGGAACGGAACGGAACGGAAATAAATGGATTCAAGCCGAGTAGAACGGAATGGAATAGAATGGAATGGAATGGAATGGAATGGAGTGGAATGGAATGGAATGGAATGGAATGGAATCAACCCGAATAGAACGGAATGGAATGGAGTGGAATGGAATGGAATGGAAAGGAATGGAATGGAATGGAATGGAATGGAATGGAATGGAATGGAATGGAATGGAATGGAATGGAATGGAAATCAACCTGAGTAGAACGTAATGGAATGGAATGGAATGGAATGGAATGGAATGGAATGGAATGGAATGGAATGGAATGGAATCAACCCGACTAGAACGGAATGGAATGGAATGGAATGGAATGGAATGGAATGGAATGGAATGGAATGGAATGGAATCGAATGGAATGGAATGGAATGGAATGGAATGGAATGGAATGGAATGGAATCCACCCGAGTAGAATGGAATGGATTGGAATGGAATGGGAAGAATGGAATTGAATCGAGTGGAATCGAATGGAATCGAATGGAATGGAATGGAATGGAATGGAATGGAATGGAATGGAATGGAATAAACCCGAGTAGAATGGAGTGGATTGGAATGGAATGGAATGGAATGGAATCGAATGGAATCGAATGGAATGGAATGGAATGGAATGAAATGGAATGGAATGGAATCAACCCGAGTAGAATGGAATGGAATGGAATGGAATGGAATGGGATGGAATGGAATCGAATGGAATGGAATGGAATGGAATGGAATGGAATGGAATGGAATCAACCCGAGTAGAATGGAATGGATTGGAATGGAATGGAATGGAATGGAATGGAATCGAATTGAATGGAATGGAATGGAATGGAATGGAATGGAATGGAATGGAATCAACCCGAGTAGAACGGAATGGAATGGAATGGAATGGAATGGAATGGAATGGAATGGAATTGAATGGAATGGAATGGAATGGAATGGAATGGAATGGAATTTAATGGAATGGAATTCAATGGAATATAATGGAATGGAATCGAATGGAATCGAATGGAGACGAATGGAATGGAATGGAATGGAATGGCATGGAATCAACCTGAGTAGAATGGAATGTATTGGAATGGAATGGAATGGAATGGAATGGAATGGAATGGAATGGAATGGAATCGAATGGAATGGAATGGAATGGAATAGAATGGAGTGGAATGGAATGGAATTTAATGGTATGGAATGGAATCGAAAGGAATGGAATGGAAAGAATGGAATGGAATGGAATGGAATGGAATGGAATGGAATGGAATGGAATGGAATGGAGTCAACCCGAGTAGAATGGAATGGATTGGAATGGATTGGAATGGAATGGAATGGAATGGAATGGAATCGAATGGAATGGAATGGAATCGAATGGAATGGAACGGAATGGAATGGAATGGAATGGAATCGAATGGAAACGAACGGAATCGAATGGAATGGAATGGAATATAATGGAATGGAATGGAATGGAATGGAATGGAATGGAATGGAATGGATTGGAATGGAGTCAACCTGAGTAGAATGGAATGGATTGGAATGGAATGCAATGGAAAGTAATGGAATGGAATGGAAAGTAATGGAATGGAATGGAATGGAATGGAATGGAATGGAATGGAATGGAATGGAATGGAATGGAATGGAATGGAATCAACCCGAGTAGAACTAAATGGAACGGAAAGGAATGGAATGGAATGGAATAGAATGGAATGGAATGGAATTCATTGGAGTAGAATGGAATGGAATAGAATGGAATGGAATGGAATGGAATGGAATGGAATGGAATGGAATGGAATCAACCCGACTAGAACGGAATGGAATGGAATGGAATGGAATGGAATGGAATGGAATGGAATGGAATCGAATGGAATGGAATGGAATGGAATGGAATGGAATGGAATGGAATCCACCCGAGTAGAATGGAATGGATTGGAATGGAATGGAAAGAATGGAATGGAATCGAGTGGAATCGAATGGAATGGAATGGAATGGAATGGAATGGAATGGAATGGAATGGAATGGAATGGAATAAACCCGAGTAGAATGGAGTGGATTGGAATGGAATGGGATGGAATGGAATCGAATGATCTCGAATGGAATCGAATGGAATGGAATCGAATGGAATTGAATGGAATGCAATGGAATGGAATGGAATGGAATGGAATGGAATGGAATGGAATGGAATGGAATGGAATCAACCCGAGTAGAATGGAATGGATTGGAATGGAATGGAATGGAATGGAATGGAATCGAATGGAATCGAATGGAATGGAATGGAATGGAATGGAATGGAATGGAATGGAATGGAATCAACCCGAGGAGAACGGAATGGAATGGAATGGAATGGAATGGAATGGAATGGAATGGAATGGAATGGAATGGAATGGAATTCAATGGAATAGAATGGAATGGAATCGAATGGAATCGAATGGAGGCGAATGGAATGGAATGGAATGGAATGGAATGGAATCAACCAGAGTAGAATGGAATGTATTGGAATGGAATGGAATGGAAGGGAAAGGAATGGAATCGAATGGAATCGAATGGAATGGAATGGAATGGAATGGAATGGAATGGAATGGAGTCAATCAGAGTAGAACGGAATGGAATGGAAAGGAATGGAATGGAATGGAATGGAATGGAATGGAATGAAATGAACCCGAGTGGAATGGAATGGAATGGAAAGGAATGGAATGATGAACCCGAGTAGAATGGAATGGTTTGGAATGAAATGGAATGGAATGGAATGGATTGGAATCGAATGGAATCGAATGGAATGGAATGGAATGGAATGGAATGGAATGGAATGGAATGGAATGGAATGGTATGGAATCAACCCGAGTAGAACGGAATGGGTTGGAATGGAAAGGAATGGAATGGAATGGAAAGGAATGGAATGGAATGGAATGGAATGGAATGGAATGGAATGGAATCAACCCGAGGAGAACGGAATGGATTGCAATGGAATGGAATGGAATGGAATGGAATCGAATCGAATGGAACGCAATGGAATGGAATGGAATGGAATGGAATGGAATGGAATGGAATGGAATGGATTCAACCCGAGTAGAATGGAATGGATTGGAATGGACTGGAATGGAATGGAATGGAATGCAATCAATCCGAGTAGAATGGAATGGAATGGAATGGAATGGAATTCAATGTAATAGAATGGAATTGAATCAACCCGCGTGTAACGGAATGGAACGGAACGGAAAGTAACGGAACGGAATGGATCGGAATCAACCCGATCAGAACGGAACGGAATGGGACGGGACTGGACGGGACGCGTCGGTATGGGACGGAATGGAACGGAACGGAACGGCATGGAATCAACCCGAGTGGAATGGAATGGAATGGAATGGAATGGAATGGAATGGAATGGAATGGAATGGAATGGAATGGAATAGAATAGAATGCAATTGAATCAACCCGCGTGGAACTGAATGGAATGGAATGGAAAGGAACGGAACGGAGTGGAATGGAATCAACCCGAGTACAACGGCACGGTACAGGACGGGACGGGACAGGACGGGACGTGTCGGAACGGAACGGAACGGAACTAAATGGATTCAAGCCGAGTAGAACGGAATGGAATAGAATGGAATGGAATGGAATGGAATGGAGTGGAATGGAATGGAATGGAATGGAATGGAATGGAATGGAATGGAATGGAATCAACCCGAATAGAACGGAATGGAATGGAGTGGAATGGAATGGAATGGAAAGGAATGGAATGGAATGGAATGGAATGGAATGGAATGGAATGGAATGGAATGGAAATCAACCTGAGTAGAACGTAATGGAATGGAATGGAATGGAATGGAATGGAATGGAATGGAATGGAATGGAATCAACCCGACTAGAACGGAATGGAATGGAATGGAATGGAATGGAATGGAATGGAATGGAATGGAATGGAATCGAATGGAATGGAATGGAATGGAATGGAATGGAATGGAATGGAATGGAATCCACCCGAGTAGAATGGAATGGATTGGAATGGAATGGGAAGAATGGAATGGAATCGAGTGGAATGGAATGGAATGGAATGGAATGGAATGGAATGGAATGGAATGGAATGGAATGGAATGGAATGGAATAAACCCGAGTAGAATGGAGTGGATTGGAATGGAATGGAATGGAATGGAATCGAATGGAATCGAATGGAATGGAATGGAATGGAATGAAATGGAATGGAATGGGATCAACCCGAGTAGAATGGAATGGAATGGAATGGAATGGAATGGGATGGAATGGAATCGAATGATCTCGAATGGAATCGAATGGAATGGAATCGAATGGAATCGAATGGAATGCAATGGAATGGAATGGAATGGAATCGAATGGAATGGAATGGAATGGAATGGAATTGAATGGAATGGAATCAACCCGAGTAGAAAGGAGTGGATTGGAATGGAATGGAATGGAATGGAATCGAATGGAATTGAATGGAATGGAATGGAATGGAATCAAATGGAATTGAATGGAATGGAATGGAATTTAATGAAATGGAATGGAATGGAATCAACCTGAGTAGAACGGAATGGAATGGAATGGAATGAAATGGGATGGAATGGAATCGAATGATCTCGAATGGAATCGAATGGAATGGAATCGAATGGAATCGAACGGAATGCAATGGAATGGAATGGAACGGAATGGAATGGAATGGAATGGAATGGAATGGAATGGAATGGAATGGAATCAACCCGAGTAGAATGGAATGGATTGGAATCAAATGGAATGGAATGGAATGGAATCGAATGGAATGGAATGGAATGGAATGGAATGGAATGGAATGGAATGGAATGGAATGGAATCAACCCGAGTAGAACGGAATGGAATGGAATGGAATGGAATGGAATGGAATGGAATGGAATGGAATGGAATGGAATGGAATTCAATGGAATATAATGGAATGGAATCGAATGGAATCGAATGGAGACGAATGGAATGGAATGGAATGGAACGGAATGGAATCAACCTGAGTAGAATGGAATGTATTGGAATGGAATGGAATGGAATGGAATGGAATGGAATGGAATGGAATGGTATGGAATGGAATCGAATGGAAGGGAATGGAATGGAATAGAATGGAGTGGAATGGAATGGAATTTAATGGAATGGAATGGAATCGAAAGGAATGGAATGGAAAGAATGGAATGGAATGGAATGGAAAGGAATGGAATGGAATGGAATGGAATCAACCCGAGTAGAATGGAATGGATTGGAATGGATTGGAATGGAATGGAATGGAATGGAATGGAATCGAATGGAATGGAATGGAATCGAATGGAATGGAACGGAATGGAATGGAATGGAATGGAATCGAATGGAATCGAACGGAATCGAATGGAATGGAATGGAATATAATGGAATGGAATGGAATGGAATGGAATGGAATGGAATGGAATGGAATGGAATGGAATGGAATGGAGTCAACCCGAGTAGAATGGAATGGATTGGAATGGAATGGAATGGAAAGTAATGGAAAGGAATGGAATGGAATGGAATGGAATGGAATGGAATGGAATGGAATGGAATGGAATGGAATCAACCCGAGTAGAACTAAATGGAACGGAAAGGAATGGAATGGAATGGAATAGAATGGAATGGAATGGAATTCAGTGGAGTAGAATGGAATGGAATAGAATGGAATGGAATGGAATGGAATGGAATGGAATGGAATGGAATGGAATCAACCCGACTAGAACGGAATGGAATGGAATGGAATGGAATGGAATCAACCCGAGTAGAACTAAATGGAACGGAAAGGAATGGAATGGAATGGAATAGAATGGAATGGAATGGAATTCATTGGAGTAGAATGGAATGGAATAGAATGGAATGGAATGGAATGGAATGGAATGGAATGGAATGGAATGGAATGGAATGGAATCAACCCGACTAGAACGGAATGGAATGGAATGGAATGGAATGGAATGGAATGGAATGGAATGGAATGGAATGGAATGGAATCGAATGGAATGGAATGGAATGGAATGGAATGGAATGGAATGGAATCCACCCGAGTAGAATGGAATGGATTGGAATGGAATGGAAAGAATGGAATGGAATCGAGTGGAATCGAATGGAATGGAATGGAATGGAATGGAATGGAATGGAATGGAATGGAATGGAATAAACCCGAGTAGAATGGAGTGGATTGGAATGGAATGGGATGGAATGGAATCGAATGATCTCGAATGGAATCGAATGGAATGGAATCGAATGGAATTGAATGGAATGCAATGGAATGGAATGGAATGGAAAGGAACGGAACGGAGTGGAATGGAATCAACCCGAGTACAACGGCACGGTACAGGACGGGACGGGACGGGACGGGACGTGTCGGAACGGAACGGAACGGAACTAAATGGATTCAAGCCGAGTAGAACGGAATGGAATAGAATGGAATGGAATGGAATGGAATGGAGTGGAATGGAATGGAATGGAATGGAATGGAATCAACCCGAATAGAACGGAATGGAATGGAGTGGAATGGAATGGAATGGAAAGGAATGGAATGGAATGGAATGGAATGGAATGGAATGGAATGGAATGGAATGGAAATCAACCTGAGTAGAACGTAATGGAATGGAATGGAATGGAATGGAATGGAATGGAATGGAATGGAATGGAATGGAATGGAATCAACCCGACTAGAACGGAATGGAATGGAATGGAATGGAATGGAATGGAATGGAATGGAATGGAATGGAATCGAATGGAATGGAATGGAATGGAATGGAATGGAATGGAATGGAATCCACCCGAGTAGAATGGAATGGATTGGAATGGAATGGGAAGAATGGAATGGAATCGAGTGGAATCGAATGGAATGGAATGGAATGGAATGGAATGGAATGAAATGGAATGGAATGGAATCAACCCGAGTAGAATGGAATGGAATGGAATGGAATGGAATGGGATGGAATGGAATCGAATGGAATGGAATGGAATGGAATGAAATGGAATGGAATGGAATCAACCCGAGTAGAATGGAATGGAATGGAATGGAATGGAATGGGATGGAATGGAATCGAATGGAATGGAATGGAATGGAATGGAATGGAATGGAATCAACCCGAGTAGAATGGAATGGATTGGAATGGAATGGAATGGAATGGAATGGAATCGAATTGAATGGAATGGAATGGAATGGAATGGAATGGAATGGAATCAACCCGAGTAGAACGGAATGGAATGGAATGGAATGGAATGGAATGGAATGGAATGGAATGGAATGGAATGGAATGGAATGGAATGGAATGGAATGGAATGGAATTTAATGGAATGGAATTCAATGGAATATAATGGAATGGAATCGAATGGAATCGAATGGAGACGAATGGAATGGAATGGAATGGAATGGCATGGAATCAACCTGAGTAGAATGGAATGTATTGGAATGGAATGGAATGGAATGGAATGGAATCGAATGGAATGGAATGGAATGGAATAGAATGGAGTGGAATGGAATGGAATTTAATGGTATGGAATGGAATCGAAAGGAATGGAATGGAAAGAATGGAATGGAATGGAATGGAATGGAATGGAATGGAATGGAATGGAATGGAATGGAATGGAATGGAGTCAACCCGAGTAGAATGGAATGGATTGGAATGGATTGGAATGGAATGGAATGGAATGGAATGGAATCGAATGGAATGGAATGGAATCGAATGGAATGGAACGGAATGGAATGGAATGGAATGGAATCGAATGGAAACGAACGGAATCGAATGGAATGGAATGGAATATAATGGAATGGAATGGAATGGAATGGAATGGAATGGAATGGAATGGAATGGAATGGAGTCAACCCGAGTAGAATGGAATGGATTGGAATGGAATGCAATGGAAAGTAATGGAATGGAATGGAAAGTAATGGAATGGAATGGAATGGAATGGAATGGAATGGAATGGAATGGAATGGAATGGAATGGAATCAACCCGAGTAGAACTAAATGGAACGGAAAGGAATGGAATGGAATGGAATAGAATGGAATGGAATGGAATTCATTGGAGTATAATGGAATGGAATAGAATGGAATGGAATGGAATGGAATGGAATGGAATGGAATGGAATGGAATGGAAT
The DNA here is from genome assembly GCF_029281585.2 of Gorilla gorilla gorilla. Taxonomy (NCBI): domain Eukaryota; kingdom Metazoa; phylum Chordata; class Mammalia; order Primates; family Hominidae; genus Gorilla; species Gorilla gorilla. The sequence goes on along the minus strand of NC_073237.2, from coordinate 7,947,542 downwards.
GGAATGGAATGGAATGGAATCAACCCGACTAGAACGGAATGGAATGGAATGGAATGGAATGGAATGGAATGGAATGGAATGGAATGGAATCGAATGGAATGGAATGGAATGGAATGGAATGGAATGGAATGGAATCCACCCGAGTAGAATGGAATGGATTGGAATGGAATGGAAAGAATGGAATGGAATCGAGTGGAATTGAATGGAATGGAATGGAATGGAATGGAATGGAATGGAATGGAATGGAATGGAATGGAATAAACCCGAGTAGAATGGAGTGGATTGGAATGGAATGGGATGGAATGGAATCGAATGATCTCGAATGGAATCGAATGGAATGGAATCGAATGGAATTGAATGGAATGCAATGGAATGGAATGGAATGGAATGGAATGGAATGGAATGGAATGGAATGGAATGGAATGGAATCAACCCGAGTAGAATGGAATGGATTGGAATGGAATGGAATGGAATGGAATGGAATCGAATGGAATCGAATGGAATGGAATGGAATGGAATGGAATGGAATGGAATGGAATGGAATCAACCCGAGGAGAACGGAATGGAATGGAATGGAATGGAATGGAATGGAATGGAATGGAATGGAATGGAATGGAATTCAATGGAATAGAATGGAATGGAATCGAATGGAATCGAATGGAGGCGAATGGAATGGAATGGAATGGAATGGAATGGAATCAACCAGAGTAGAATGGAATGTATTGGAATGGAATGGAATGGAAGGGAAAGGAATGGAATCGAATGGAATGGAATGGAATGGAATGGAATGGAATGGAATGGAATGGAATGGAGTCAATCAGAGTAGAACGGAATGGAATGGAATGGAATGGAATGGAATGGAATGGAATGGAATGGAATGAACCCGAGTGGAATGGAATGGAATGGAAAGGAATGGAATGATGAACCCGAGTAGAATGGAATGGTTTGGAATGAAATGGAATGGAATGGAATGGATTGGAATCGAATGGAATCGAATGGAATGGAATGGAATGGAATGGAATGGAATGGAATGGAATGGAATGGAATGGTATGGAATCAACCCGAGTAGAACGGAATGGGTTGGAATGGAAAGGAATGGAATGGAATGGAAAGGAATGGAATGGAATGGAATGGAATGGAATGGAATGGAATGGAATGGAATGGAATCAACCCGAGGAGAACGGAATGGATTGCAATGGAATGGAATGGAATGGAATGGAATCGAATCGAATGGAACGCAATGGAATGGAATGGAATGGAATGGAATGGAATGGAATGGAATGGAATGGATTCAACCCGAGTAGAATGGAATGGATTGGAATGGACTGGAATGGAATGGAATGGAATGCAATCAATCCGAGTAGAATGGAATGGAATGGAATGGAATGGAATTCAATGTAATAGAATGGAATTGAATCAACCCGCGTGTAACGGAATGGAACGGAACGGAAAGTAACGGAACGGAATGGATCGGAATCAACCCGATCAGAACGGAACGGAATGGGACGGGACTGGACGGGACGCGTCGGTATGGGACGGAATGGAACGGAACGGAACGGCATGGAATCAACCCGAGTGGAATGGAATGGAATGGAATGGAATGGAATGGAATGGAATGGAATGGAATGGAATGGAATGGAATAGAATAGAATGCAATTGAATCAACCCGCGTGGAACTGAATGGAATGGAATGGAAAGGAACGGAACGGAGTGGAATGGAATCAACCCGAGTACAACGGCACGGTACAGGACGGGACGGGACAGGACGGGACGTGTCGGAACGGAACGGAACGGAACTAAATGGATTCAAGCCGAGTAGAACGGAATGGAATAGAATGGAATGGAATGGAATGGAATGGAGTGGAATGGAATGGAATGGAATGGAATGGAATGGAATGGAATGGAATCAACCCGAATAGAACGGAATGGAATGGAGTGGAATGGAATGGAATGGAAAGGAATGGAATGGAATGGAATGGAATGGAATGGAATGGAATGGAATGGAAATCAACCTGAGTAGAACGTAATGGAATGGAATGGAATGGAATGGAATGGAATGGAATGGAATGGAATGGAATCAACCCGACTAGAACGGAATGGAATGGAATGGAATGGAATGGAATGGAATGGAATGGAATGGAATCGAATGGAATGGAATGGAATGGAATGGAATGGAATGGAATGGAATGGAATCCACCCGAGTAGAATGGAATGGATTGGAATGGAATGGGAAGAATGGAATGGAATCGAGTGGAATGGAATGGAATGGAATGGAATGGAATGGAATGGAATGGAATGGAATGGAATGGAATAAACCCTAGTAGAATGGAGTGGATTGGAATGGAATGGAATGGAATGGAATCGAATGGAATCGAATGGAATGGAATGGAATGGAATGAAATGGAATGGAATGGAATCAACCCGAGTAGAATGGAATGGAATGGAATGGAATGGAATGGGATGGAATGGAATCGAATGATCTCGAATGGAATCGAATGGAATGGAATCGAATGGAATCGAATGGAATGCAATGGAATGGAATGGAATGGAATCGAATGGAATGGAATGGAATGGAATGGAATGGAATGGAATGGAATCAACCCGAGTAGAATGGAATGGATTGGAATGGAATGGAATGGAATGGAATGGAATGGAATGGAATCGAATGGAATGGAATGGAATGGAATGGAATGGAATGGAATGGAATGGAATGGAATCAACCCGAGGAGAACGGAATGGATTGGAATGGAATGGAATGGAATGGAATGGAATGGAATGGAATAGAAAGGAATGGAATGGAATGGAATGGAATGGAATGGAATGGAATGGAATGGAATGGAATGGAATGGAATGGAATGGAATCAACCCGAGTAGAATGGAATGGATTGGAATGGAATGGAAAGAATGGAATGGAATCGAGTGGAATGGAATGGAATGGAATGGAATGGAATGGAATGGAATGGAATGGAATGGAATGGAATGGAATGGAATGGAATCAAACCGAGTAGAAAGGAGTGGATTGGAATGGAATGGAATGGAATGGAATCGAATGGAATTGAATGGAATGGAATGGAATGGAATCAAATGGAATTGAATGGAATGGAATGGAATTTAATGAAATGGAATGGAATGGAATCAACCTGAGTAGAACGGAATGGAATGGAATTGAATGGAATGGGATGGAATGGAATCGAATGATCTCGAATGGAATCGAATGGAATGGAATCGAATGGAATCGAACGGAATGCAATGGAATGGAATGGAACGGAATGGAATGGAATGGAATGGAATGGAATGGAATGGAATGGAATGGAATCAACCCGAGTAGAATGGAATGGATTGGAATCAAATGGAATGGAATGGAATGGAATCGAATGGAATGGAATGGAATGGAATGGAATGGAATGGAATGGAATGGAATGGAATGGAATGGAATCAACCCGAGTAGAACGGAATGGAATGGAATGGAATGGAATGGAATGGAATGGAATGGAATGGAATGGAATGGAATTCAATGGAATATAATGGAATGGAATCGAATGGAATCGAATGGAGACGAATGGAATGGAATGGAATGGAACGGAATGGAATCAACCTGAGTAGAATGGAATGTATTGGAATGGAATGGAATGGAATGGAATGGAATGGAATGGAATGGAATGGAATGGTATGGAATGGAATCGAATGGAAGGGAATGGAATGGAATAGAATGGAGTGGAATGGAATGGAATTTAATGGAATGGAATGGAATCGAAAGGAATGGAATGGAAAGAATGGAATGGAATGGAATGGAAAGGAATGGAATGGAATGGAATGGAATCAACCCGAGTAGAATGGAATGGATTGGAATGGATTGGAATGGAATGGAATGGAATGGAATGGAATCGAATGGAATGGAATGGAATCGAATGGAATGGAACGGAATGGAATGGAATGGAATGGAATCGAATGGAATCGAACGGAATCGAATGGAATGGAATGGAATATAATGGAATGGAATGGAATGGAATGGAATGGAATGGAATGGAATGGAATGGAGTCAACCCGAGTAGAATGGAATGGATTGGAATGGAATGGAATGGAAAGTAATGGAATGGAATGGAATGGAATGGAATGGAATGGAATGGAATGGAATGGAATGGAATGGAATGGAATCAACCCGAGTAGAACTAAATGGAACGGAAAGGAATGGAATGGAATGGAATAGAATGGAATGGAATGGAATTCAGTGGAGTAGAATGGAATGGAATAGAATGGAATGGAATGGAATGGAATGGAATGGAATGGAATGGAATGGAATCAACCCGACTAGAACGGAATGGAATGGAATGGAATGGAATGGAATCAACCCGAGTAGAACTAAATGGAACGGAAAGGAATGGAATGGAATGGAATAGAATGGAATGGAATGGAATTCAGTGGAGTAGAATGGAATGGAATAGAATGGAATGGAATGGAATGGAATGGAATGGAATGGAATGGAATGGAATGGAATGGAATGGAATCAACCCGACTAGAACGGAATGGAATGGAATGGAATGGAATGGAATGGAATGGAATGGAATGGAATGGAATCGAATGGAATGGAATGGAATGGAATGGAATGGAATGGAATGGAATGGATTGGAATCCACCCGAGTAGAATGGAATGGATTGGAATGGAATGGGAAGAATGGAATGGAATCGAGTGGAATGGAATGGAATGGAATGGAATGGAATGGAATGGAATGGAATGGAATGGAATGGAATGGAATGGAATGGAATAAACCCGAGTAGAATGGAGTGGATTGGAATGGAATGGAATGGAATGGAATCGAATGGAATCGAATGGAATGGAATGGAATGGAATGAAATGGAATGGAATGGAATCAACCCGAGTAGAATGGAATGGAATGGAATGGAATGGAATGGGATGGAATGGAATCGAATGATCTCGAATGGAATCGAATGGAATGGAATCGAATGGAATCGAATGGAATGCAATGGAATGGAATGGAATGGAATCGAATGGAATGGAATGGAATGGAATGGAATGGAATGGAATCAACCCGAGTAGAATGGAATGGATTGGAATGGAATGGAATGGAATGGAATGGAATGGAATGGAATCGAATGGAATGGAATGGAATGGAATGGAATGGAATGGAATGGAATGGAATCAACCCGAGGAGAACGGAATGGATTGGAATGGAATGGAATGGAATGGAATGGAATGGAATGGAATAGAAAGGAATGGAATGGAATGGAATGGAATGGAATGGAATGGAATGGAATGGAATGGAATGGAATGGAATGGAATGGAATCAACCCGAGTAGAATGGAATGGATTGGAATGGAATGGAAAGAATGGAATGGAATCGAGTGGAATGGAATGGAATGTAATGGAATGGAATGGAATGGAATGGAATGGAATGGAATGGAATGGAATCAACCCGAGTAGAAAGGAGTGGATTGGAATGGAATGGAATGGAATGGAATCGAATGGAATTGAATGGAATGGAATGGAATGGAATCAAATGGAATTGAATGGAATGGAATGGAATTTAATGAAATGGAATGGAATGGAATCAACCTGAGTAGAACGGAATGGAATGGAATGGAATGGAATGGGATGGAATGGAATCGAATGATCTCGAATGGAATCGAATGGAATGGAATCGAATGGAATCGAACGGAATGCAATGGAATGGAATGGAACGGAATGGAATGGAATGGAATGGAATGGAATGGAATGGAATGGAATGGAATGGAATGGAATCAACCCGAGTAGAATGGAATGGATTGGAATCAAATGGAATGGAATGGAATGGAATCGAATGGAATGGAATGGAATGGAATGGAATGGAATGGAATGGAATGGAATGGAATGGAATGGAATCAACCCGAGTAGAACGGAATGGAATGGAATGGAATGGAATGGAATGGAATGGAATGGAATGGAATGGAATGGAATGGAATGGAATGGAATTCAATGGAATATAATGGAATGGAATCGAATGGAATCGAATGGAGACGAATGGAATGGAATGGAATGGAACGGAATGGAATCAACCTGAGTAGAATGGAATGTATTGGAATGGAATCGAATGGAATGGAATGGAATCGAATGGAATGGAACGGAATGGAATGGAATGGAATGGAATCGAATGGAATCGAACGGAATCGAATGGAATGGAATGGAATATAATGGAATGGAATGGAATGGAATGGAATGGAATGGAATGGAATGGAATTCAATGGAATAGAATGGAATGGAAGGGAATGGAATGGAATGGAATGGAATCGAATGGAATCGAATGGAATCGAACGGAATGGAATGGAATAGAATGGAATCAACCCGAGTAGAACGGAATGGAATGGAATGGAATGGAATTGAATGGAATCGAATGGAATGGAATGGAATGGAATGGAATCGAATGGAATGAAACTGAATGGAATGGAATGGAATGGAATGGAATGGAATGGAATGGAATGGAATGGAATGGAATGGAATGGAATGGAATCAAATGGAATTGAATGGAATGGAATGGAATTTAATGAAATGGAATGGAATGGAATCAACCTGAGTAGAACGGAATGGAATGGAATGGAATGGAATGGGATGGAATGGAATCGAATGATCTCGAATGGAATCGAATGGAATGGAATCGAATGGAATCGAACGGAATGCAATGGAATGGAATGGAACGGAATGGAATGGAATGGAATGGAATGGAATGGAATGGAATGGAATGGAATCAACCCGAGTAGAATGGAATGGATTGGAATCAAATGGAATGGAATGGAATGGAATCGAATGGAATGGAATGGAATGGAATGGAATGGAATGGAATGGAATGGAATGGAATGGAATGGAATAAACCCGAGTAGAACGGAATGGAATGGAATGGAATGGAATGGAATGGAATGGAATGGAATGGAATGGAATGGAATGGAATGGAATTCAATGGAATATAATGGAATGGAATCGAATGGAATCGAATGGAGACGAATGGAATGGAATGGAATGGAACGGAATGGAATCAACCTGAGTAGAATGGAATGTATTGGAATGGAATCGAATGGAATGGAATGGAATCGAATGGAATGGAACGGAATGGAATGGAATGGAATGGAATCGAATGGAATCGAACGGAATCGAATGGAATGGAATGGAATATAATGGAATGGAATGGAATGGAATGGAATGGAATGGAATGGAATGGAATTCAATGGAATAGAATGGAATGGAAGGGAATGGAATGGAATGGAATGGAATCGAATGGAATCGAATGGAATCGAACGGAATGGAATGGAATAGAATGGAATCAACCCGAGTAGAACGGAATGGAATGGAATGGAATGGAATTGAATGGAATCGAATGGAATGGAATGGAATGGAATGGAATCGAATGGAATGAAACTGAATGGAATGGAATGGAATGGAATGGAATGGAATGGAATGGAATGGAATGGAATGGAATTCAATGGAATAGAATGGAATGGAATGGAATGGAATAAAATGAAATGGAATGGAATGGAACCGAATGGAATAGAATGGAATCGAATGGAATGGAATGGAATAGAATGGAATGGAATGGTATGGAATGGAATCGAATGGAAGGGAATGGAATGGAATAGAATGGAGTGGAATGGAATGGAATTTAATGGAATGGAATGGAATCGAAAGGAATGGAATGGAAAGAATGGAATGGAATGGAATGGAAAGGAATGGAATGGAATGGAATGGAATCAACCTGAGTAGAATGGAATGGATTGGAATGGATTGGAATGGAATGGAATGGAATGGAATGGAATCGAATGGAATGGAATGGAATCGAATGGAATGGAACGGAATGGAATGGAATGGAATGGAATCGAATGGAATCGAACGGAATCGAATGGAATGGAATGGAATATAATGGAATGGAATGGAATGGAATGGAATGGAATGGAATGGAATGGAATGGAATGGAGTCAACCCGAGTAGAATGGAATGGATTGGAATGGAATGGAATGGAAAGTAATGGAATGGAATGGAATGGAATGGAATGGAATGGAATGGAATGGAATGGAATGGAATGGAATGGAATCAACCCGAGTAGAACTAAATGGAACGGAAAGGAATGGAATGGAATGGAATAGAATGGAATGGAATGGAATTCAGTGGAGTAGAATGGAATGGAATAGAATGGAATTTAATGGAATGGAATGGAATGGAATGGAATGGAATGGAATGGAATGGAATCAACCCGACTAGAACGGAATGGAATGGAATGGAATGGAATGGAATGGAATGGAATGGAATGGAATCGAATGGAATGGAATGGAATGGAATGGATTGGAATGGAATGGAATGGAATGGAATGGAATCGAATGGAATCGAATGGAATGGAATGGAATGGAATGGAATGGAATGGAATGGAATGGAATCAACCCGAGGAGAACGGAATGGAATGGAATGGAATGGAATGGGATGGAATGGAATCGAATGATATCGAATGGAATCAAATGGAAAGGAATGGAATAGAATGGAATCAACCCGAGTGGAACGGAATGGAATGGAATGGAATGGAATGGAATGGAATGGAATGGAATCGAATGGAATGGAATCAACCCGAGTAGAATGGAATGGATTGGAATGGAATGGAATGGAATGGAATGGAATCGAATGGAATCGAATGGAATGCAGTGCAATGGAATGGAATGGAATGGAATGGAATGGAATCAACCCGAGTAGAACGGAATGGAATGGAATGGAATGGAATGGAATGGAATTCAATGGAATGGAATGGAATGGTATGGAATGGAATGGAATGGAATCAATCAGAGCAGAACGGAATGGAATGGAATGGAATGCAATGGAATTGAATTCAATGGAATAGAATGGAATGGAAGGGAATGGAATGGAATGGAATGGAATCGAATGGAATCAAATGGAATCGAACGGAATGGAATGGAATAGAATGGAATCAACCCGAGTAGAACGGAATGGAATGGAATGGAATGGAATGGAATGGAATGGAATGGAATGGAATGGAATGGAATGGAATAGAATGGAATCAACCCGAGTAGAATGGAATGGATTGGAATGGAAAGGAATGGAATGGAATGGAATGGAATGGAATGGAATGGAATGGAATGGAATGGAATCAATCCGAGTAGAATGGAATGGAATGGAATTCAATGTAACCGAAAGGAATTGAATCAACCCATGTGGAACGGAACGGGATGGGACGGGACGGGACGGAACGGAATGGCATGGAATCAACCCGAGTAGAATGGAATGGAATGGAACGGAATGGAAGAGAAAGGAATAGAATAGAATAGAATGGAATTGAACCAACCCGCGTGGAACGGAATGGAACGTCACGGAAACGAGCGGAACGGAATGGAAAGGAAACAACCCGAGTAAAACGGCACGGGACGGGACGGGACGGGACGGGACGGGACGGAACGGAACGGAACCAAACTCAATGGAATCAACCCGAGTAGAACGGAATGGAGTAAATGGAAATTAATGGAATGGAATGGAATGGAATGGAATGGAATGGAATGGAATGGAATGGAATCGAATGGAATCGAATGGAATCGAATGGAATGGAATGGAATGGAATGGAATGGAATCAAACGGAATCGAATGGAATAGAATGGAATATAATGGAATGGAATGGAATGGATTGGAGTCAACACGAGTAGAATGGAATGGATTGGAATGGAATGGAATGGAAAGTAATGGAATGGAATGGAATGGAATGGAATGGAATGGAATGGAATGGAATGGAATGGAATGGAATGGAATCCACCCGAGTAGAACTAAATGGAATTGAAAGGAATGGAATGGAATGGATTTGAATGGAATGGAATGGAATTCAATGGAGTAGAATGGAATGGAATAGAATGGAAAGGAATGGAATGGAATGGAATGGAATGGAATGGAATAGAATGGAATCAACCCGAGTAGAACGGAATTGAATGGAATGGAATGGAATGGAATGGAATAGAAAGGAATGGAATGGAATGGAATGGAATGGAATGGAATGGAATGGAATGGAATGGAATCCACCCGAGTAGAATGGAATGGATTGGAATGGAATGGAAAGGAATGGAATGGAATCGAGTGGAATCGAATGGAATGGAATGGAATGGAATGGAATGGAATGGAATGGAATGGAATGGAATGGAATCAACCCGAGTAGAATGGAATGGATTGGAATGGAATGGAATGGAATGGAATCGAATGGAATCGAAAGAAATGGAATGGAATGGAATGGAATGGAATGAAATGGAATGGAATGGAATCAACCCGAGTAGAACGGAATGGAATGGAATGGAATGGAATGGGATGGAATGGAATCGAATGATATCGAATGGAATCGAATGGAAAGGAATGGAATAGAATGGAATCAACCCGAGTGGAACGGAATGGAATGGAATGGAATGGAATGGAATGGAATCGAATGGAATCGAATGGAATGGAATGGAATGGAATCGAATGGAATCGAATGGAATGCAATGGAATGGAATGGAATGGAATGGAATGGAATGGAATGGAATGGAATGGAATGGAATGGAATGGAATCAACCCGAGTAGAATGGAATGGATTGGAATGGAATGGAATTGAATGGAATGGAATCAAATGGAATCAAATGGAATGGAGTGGAATGGAGTGGAATGGAATGGAATGGAATGGAATGGAATGGAATGGAATCAACCTGAGTAGAACGGAATGGAATGGAATGGAATGGAATGGAATGGAATGGAATGGAATGGAATGGAATGGAATGGAATGGAATTCAATGGAATAGAATGGAATGGAATCGAATGGAATCGAATGGAGACGAATGGAATGGAATGGAATGGAATGGAATGGCATCCACCCGAGTAGAATGGAATGGATTGGAATGGAATGGAAAGGAATGGAATGGAATCGAGTTTAATGGAATGGAATGGAATGGAATGGAATGGAATGGAATGGAATTGAATGGAATGGAATGGAATGGAATCAACCTGAGTAGAATGGAATGGATTGGAATGGAGTGGAATGGAATGGAATCGAATGGAATCGAAAGAAACGGAATGGAATGGAATGGAATGAAATGGAATGGAATGGAATCAACCCGAGTAGAACGGAATGGAATGGAATGGAATGGAATGGTATGGAATAGAATCGAATGATATCGAATGGAATCGAATGGAATGGAATGGAATAGAATGGAATCAACCCTAGTGGAACGGAATGGAATGGAATGGAACGGAATGGAATGGAATGGAATCAACCCGAGTAGAACTAAATGGAATGGAAAGGAATGGAATGGAATGGAATTGAATGGAATGGAATGGAATTCAATGGAGTAGAATGGAATGGAATAGAATGGAATGGAATGGAATGGAATCAACCCGAGTAGAATGGAATGGATTTGAATGGAATGGAATGGAATGGAATAGAATGGAATGGAATTCAATGGAATAGAATGGAATGGAAGGGAATGGAATGGAATGGAATGGAATCGAATGGAATAAAATGGAATCGAACGGAATGGAATGGAATAGAATGGAATCAACCCGAGTAGAACGGAATGGAATGGAATGGAATGGAATGGAATGGAATGGAATCGAATGGAATGGAATGGAATGGAATGGAATGGAATGGAATGGAATGGAATGGAATGGAATGGAATGGAATGAAATGGAATGGAATGGAATGGAATGGAATGGAATGGAATGGAATAGAATGGAATCAACCCGAGTAGAATGGAATGGATTGGAATGGAAAGGAATGGAATGGAATGGAATGGAATGGAATGGAATGGAATGGAATGGAATGGAATCAATCCGAGTAGAATGGAATGGAATGGAATTCAATGTAACCGAAAGGGATTGAGTCAACCCATGTGGAACGGAACGGGATGAGACGGGACGGGACGGGATGGGACGGGTCGGGATGGGACGGAATGGTACGGAACGGAATGGCATGGAATCAACCCGAGTAGAATGGAATGGAATGGAATGGAATGGAAGGGAAAGGAATAGAATAGAATAGAATGGAATTGAACCAACCCGCGTGGAACGGAATGGAACGTAACGGAAACGAGCGGAACGGAATGGAAAGGAATCCACCCGAGTAAAACGGCACGGGACGGGACGGGACGGGACGGGACGGGACGGAACGGAACCAAACTCAATGGAATCAACCCGAGTAGAACGGAATGCAGTAAATGGAAAGGAATGGAATGGAATGGAATGGAATGGAATGGAATGGAATGGAATGGAATGGAATGGAATCGAATGGAATGGAATGGAATGGAATGGAATGGAATGGAATGGAATGGAATGGAATCGAACGGAATCGAATGGAATAGAATGGAATATAATGGAATGGAATGGAATGGAATGGAATGGAATGGAATGGAATGGAATGGAGTCAACCCAAGTAGAATGGAATGGATTGGAATGGAATGGAATGGAAAGTAATGGAATGGAATGGAATGGAATGGAATGGAATGGAATGGAATGAAATGGAATGGAATGGAATCAACCCGAGTAGAACGGAATGGAATGGAATGGGATGGAATGGAATCGAAAGATATCGAATGGAATCGAATGGAATGGAATGGAATAGAATGGAATCAACCCGAGTGGAACGGAACGGAATGGAATGGAATGGAATGGAATGGAATGGAATGGAATGGAATGGAATCGAATGGAATTGAATGGATTGGAATCGAATGGAATCGAATGGAATGCAATGGAATGGAATGGAATGGAATGGAATGGAATGGAATGGAATGGAATGGAATGGAATCAACCCGAGTAGAATGGAATGGATTGGAATGGAATGGAATGGAATGGAATGGAATCAAATGGAATCAAATGGAATGGAGTGGAATGGAATGGAATGGAATGGAATGGAATGGAATGGAATGGAATGGAATGGAATCAACCTGAGAACGGAATGGAATGGAATGGAATGGAATGGAATGGAATGGAATGGAATGGAATGGAATGGAAAGGAATCAACCTGAGTAGAATGGAATGGATTGGAATGGAATGGAATGGAATGGAATCGAATGGAATCGAAAGAAATGGAATGGAATGGAATGGAATGAAATGGAATGGAATGGAATCAACCCGAGTAGAACGGAATGGAATGGAATGGAATGGAATGGGATGGAATGGAATCGAATGATATCGAATGGAATCGAATGGAATGGAATGGAATAGAATGGAATCAACCCGAGTGGAACGGAATGGAATGGAATGGAATGGAATGGAATGGAATGGAATGGAATGGAATGGAATCAACCTGAGTAGAATGGAATGAATTGGAATGGAATGGAATGGAATGGAATCGAATGGAATCGAAAGAAATGGAATGGAATGGAATGGAATGAAATGGAATGGAATGGAATCAACCCGAGTAGAATGGAATGGAATGGAATGGAATGGAATTGGATGGAATGGAATCAAATGATATCGAATGGAATCGAATGGAATGGAATGGAATAGAATGGAATCAACCCGAGAGGAACGGAATGGAAAGGAATGGAATGGAATGGAATGGAATGGAATGGAATCCACCCGAGTAGAACTAAATGGAATGGAAAGGAATGGAATGGAATGGAATTGAATGGAAAGAAATGGAATTCAATGGAGTAGAATGGAATGGAATAGAATGGAATGGAATGGAATGGAATGGAATGGAATGGAATGGAATGGAATGGAATAGAATGGAATCAACACGAATAGAACGGAATGGAATGGAATGGAATGGAATGGAATGGAATGGAATGGAATGGAATGGAATGGAATGGAATCCACCCGAGTATAATGGAATGGATTGGAATGGAATGGAAAGGAATGGAATGGAATCGAGTGGAATCGAATGGAATGGAATGGAATGGAATGGAATGGAATGGAATGGAATGGAATGGAATGGAATGGAATGAAATGGAATCAACCCGAGTAGAATGGAATGGATTGGAATGGAATGGAATGGAATGGAATGGAATCGAATGGGATCGAAAGAAATGGAATGGAATGGAATGGATTGAAATGGAATGGAATGGAATCAACCCGAGTAGAACGGAATGGAATGGAATGGAATGGAATGGGATGGAATGGAATCGAATGATATCGAATGGAATGGAATGGAATGGAATGGAATGGAATGGAATGGAATCGAATGGAATCGAATGGAATGGAGTGGAATGGAATGGAATGGAATGGAATGGAATGGAATGGAATGGAATGAACCTGAGAAGAACGGAATGGAATGGAATGGAATGGAATGGAATGGAATGGAATGGAATGGAATGGAATGGAATTCAATGGAATGGAATGGAATGGAATGGAATCAATCAGAGTAGAACGGAATGGAATGGAATGGAATGGAATGGAATGGAATTCAATGGAATAGAATGGAATGGAAGGGAATGGAATGGAATGGAATGGAATCGAAAGGAATCAAATGGAATCGAAAGGAATGGAATGGAATACAATGGAATCAACCCGAGTAGAACGGAATGGAATGGAATGGAATGGAATGGAATGGAATGGAATGGAATGGAATGGAATTGAATGGAATGAAATGGAATGGAATGGAATGGAATGGAATGGAATGGAATGGAATAGAATGGAATCAACCCGAGTAGAATGGAATGGATTGGAATGGAATGGAATGGAATGGAATGGAATGGAATGGAATTCAATGGAATAGAATGGAATGGAAGGGAATGGAATGGAATGGAATGGAATCGAATGGAATCAAATGGAATCGAAGGGAATGGAATGGAATAGAATGGAATCAACCCGAGTAGAACGGAATGGAATGGAATGGAATGGAATGGAATGGAATGGAATCGAATGGAATGGAATGGAATGGAATGGAATGGAATGGAATGGAATGGAATGGAATGGAATGGAATGGAATGGAATGGAATAGAATGGAATCAACCCGAGTAGAATGGAATGGATTGGAATGGAAAGGAATGGAATGGAATGGAATGGAATGGAATGGAATGGAATGGAATGGAATCAATCCGAGTAGAATGGAATGGAATGGAATTCAATGTAACCGAAAGGGATTGAGTCAACCCATGTGGAACGGAACGGGATGAGACGGGACGGGACGGGATGGGACGGGTCGGGATGGGACGGAATGGTACGGAACGGAATGGCATGGAATCAACCCGAGTAGAATGGAATGGAATGGAATGGAATGGAAGGGAAAGGAATAGAATAGAATAGAATGGAATTGAACCAACCCGCGTGGAACGGAATGGAACGTAACGGAAACGAGCGGAACGGAATGGAAAGGAATCCACCCGAGTAAAACGGCACGGGACGGGAAGGGACGGGACGGGACGGGACGGGACGGAACGGAACCAAACTCAATGGAATCAACCCGAGTAGAACGGAATGGAGTAAATGGAAAGGAATGGAATGGAATGGAATGGAATGGAATGGAATGGAATGGAATGGAATGGAATGGAATCGAATGGAATGGAATGGAATGGAATGGAATGGAATGGAATGGAATGGAATGGAATCGAATGGAATCGAATGGAATAGAATGGAATATAATGGAATGGAATGGAATGGAATGGAATGGAATGGAATGGAATGGAGTCAACCCAAGTAGAATGGAATGGATTGGAATGGAATGGAATGGAAAGTAATGGAATGGAATGGAATGGAATGGAATGGAATGGAATGAAATGGAATGGAATGGAATCAACCCGAGTAGAACGGAATGGAATGGAATAGAATGTAATGGGATGGAATGGAATCGAAAGATATCGAATGGAATCGAATGGAATGGAATGGAATAGAATGGAATCAACCCGAGTGGAACGGAACGGAATGGAATGGAATGGAATGGAATGGAATGGAATGGAATGGAATCGAATGGAATTGAATGGATTGGAATCGAATGGAATCGAATGGAATGCAATGGAATGGAATGGAATGGAATGGAATGGAATGGAATGGAATGGAATGGAATGGAATGGAATGGAATCAACCCGAGTAGAATGGAATGGATTGGAATGGAATGGAATGGAATGGAATGGAATCAAATGGAATCAAATGGAATGGAGTGGAATGGAATGGAATGGAATGGAATGGAATGGAATGGAATGGAATCAACCTGAGAACGGAATGGAATGGAATGGAATGGAATGGAATGGAATGGAATGGAATGGAATGGAAAGGAATCAACCTGAGTAGAATGGAATGGATTGGAATGGAATGGAATGGAATGGAATCGAATGGAATCGAAAGAAATGGAATGGAATGGAATGGAATGAAATGGAATGGAATGGAATCAACCCGAGTAGAACGGAATGGAATGGAATGGAATGGAATGGGATGGAATGGAATCGAATGATATCGAATGGAATCGAATGGAATGGAATGGAATAGAATGGAATCAACACGAGTGGAACGGAATGGAATGGAATGGAATGGAATGGAATGGAATGGAATGGAATGGAATGGAATGGAATCAACCTGAGTAGAATGGAATGAATTGGAATGGAATGGAATGGAATGGAATCGAATGGAATCGAAAGAAATGGAATGGAATGGAATGGAATGAAATGGAATGGAATGGAATCAACCCGAGTAGAATGGAATGGAATGGAATGGAATGGAATTGGATGGAATGGAATCGAATGATATCGAATGGAATCGAATGGAATGGAATGGAATAGAATGGAATCAACCCGAGAGGAACGGAATGGAAAGGAATGGAATGGAATGGAATGGAATGGAATGGAATGGAATGGAATGGAATCCACCCGAGTAGAACTAAATGGAATGGAAAGGAATGGAATGGAATGGAATTGAATGGAAAGAAATGGAATTCAATGGAGTAGAATGGAATGGAATAGAATGGAATGGAATGGAATGGAATGGAATGGAATGGAATAGAATGGAATCAACCCGAATAGAACGGAATGGAATGGAATGGAATGGAATGGAATGGAATGGAATGGAATGGAATAGAATGGAATCAACCCGAATAGAACGGAATGGAATGGAATGGAATGGAATGGAATGGAATGGAATGGAATGGAATGGAATGGAATCCACCCGAGTATAATGGAATGGATTGGAATGGAATGGAAAGGAATGGAATGGAATCGAGTGGAATCGAATGGAATGGAATGGAATGGAATGGAATGGAATGGAATGGAATGGAATGGAATGAAATGGAATCAACCCGAGTAGAATGGAATGGATTGGAATGGAATGGAATGGAATGGAATCGAATGGGATCGAAAGAAATGGAATGGAATGGAATGGATTGAAATGGAATGGAATGGAATCAACCCGAGTAGAACGGAATGGAATGGAATGGAATGGAATGGGATGGAATGGAATCGAATGATATCGAATGGAATGGAATGGAATGGAATGGAATGGAATGGAATGGAATCGAATGGAATCGAATGGAATGGAGTGGAATGGAATGGAATGGAATGGAATGGAATGGAATGGAATTTAATGGAATCAACCCGAGAAGAACGGAATGGAATGGAATGGAATGGAATGGAATGGAATGGAATGGAATGGAATGGAATGGAATGGAATGGAATGGAATGGAATTCAATGGAATGGAATGGAATGGAATGGAATCAATCAGAGTAGAACGGAATGGAATGGAATGGAATGGAATGGAATGGAATTCAATGGAATAGAATGGAATGGAAGGGAATGGAATGGAATGGAATGGAATCGAATGGAATCAAATGGAATCGAAAGGAATGGAATGGAATACAATGGAATCAACCCGAGTAGAACGGAATGGAATGGAATGGAATGGAATGGAATGGAATGGAATGGAATGGAATTGAATGGAATGAAATGGAATGGAATTGAATGGAATGGAATGGAATGGAATGGAATGGAATAGAATTTAATCAACCCGAGTAGAATGGAATGGATTGGAATGGAAAGGAATGGAATGGAATGGAATGGAATGGAATGGAATGGAATGGAATGGAATGAAATGGAATGGAATCAATCCGAGTAGAATGGAATGGAATGGAATTCAATGTAACCGAAAGGGATTGAATCAACCCATGTGGAACGGAACGGGATGAGACGGGACGGGACGGGATGAGACGGGTCGGGATGGGACGGAATGGTACGGACCGGAATGGCATGGAATCAACCCGAGTAGAATGGAATGGAATGGAATGGAATGGAAGGGAAAGGAATAGAATAGAATAGAATGGAATTGAACCAACCCGCGTGGAACGGAATGGAACGTTACGGAAACGAGCGGAACGGTATGGAAAGGAATCAACCCGAGTAAAACGGCACGGGACGGGACGGGACGGGACGGGACGGGACGGGACGGAACGGAACCAAACTCAATGGAATCAACCCGAGTAGAACGGAATGGAATAAATGGAAAGGAATGGAATGGAATGGAATGGAATGGAATGGAATGGAATGGAATCTAATGGAATGGAATGGAGTGGAATGGAATGGAATGGAATGGAATGGAAATCAACCCGAGTAGAACGGAATGGAATGGAATGGAATGGAATGGAATGGAATGGAATGGAATGGAATGGAATGGAATGGAATGGAATGAGCCCGAGTGGAATGGAATGGAATGGAATGGAATGGAATGGAATGGAATGGAATGGAATGGAATGATCAACACGAGTGGAATGGAATGGAATGGAATGGAATGGAATGGAATGGAATGGAGTGGAATCAACCCGAGTAGAACGGAATGGAATGGAATGGAATGGAATGGAATGGAATGGAATGGAATGGAATGGAATGGAATGGAATGGAATTCAATGGAATAGAATGGAATGGAATGGAATGGAATAAAATGAAATGGAATGGAATGGAATCGAATGGAATAGAATGGAATCGAATGGAATGGAATGGAATAGAATGGAATGGAATGGAATGGAATGGACTGGAATCAACCCGAGTAGAACAGAATGGAATGGAATGGAATGGAATGGAATGGAATGGAATCGAATGGAATGGAATGGAATGGAATGGAATGGAATGGAATGGAATGGAATCAACCCAAGTAGAATGGAATGGATTGGAATGGAATGGAATGGAATGTAATGGAATCGAATCGAATGGAACGCAATGGAATGGAACGGAATGGAATGGAATGGAATGGAATGGAATGGAATCAACCCGAGTAGAATGGAATGGATTGGAATGGACTGGACTGGAATGGAATGGAATGCAATCAATCCGAGTAGAATTCAATGGAATGGAATGGAATGGAATTCAATGTAATAGAATGGAATTGAATCAACCCGCGTGTAACGGAATGGAATGGAACGGAAAGGAACGGAAAGGAATGGAACGGAATCAACCCGATCAGAACGGAACGGAATGGGACGGGATGGGACGGCATGGAATCAACCCGAGTAGAATGGAATGGAATGGAATGGAATGGAATGGAATGGAATGGAATGGAATAAAATAGAATGGAATTGAATCAACCCACGTGGAACTGAATGGAACGGAACGGAAAGGAACGGAACGGAGAGGAATGGAATCAACCCGAGTACAACGGCACGGGACGGGACGGGACGGGACGGGACGGGACGTGTCGGGACGGAACGGAACGGAACGGAACTCAATGGATTCAAGCCGAGTAGAACGGAATGGAATAGAATGGAATGGAATGGAATGGAATGGAATGGAATGGAATGGAATGGAATGGAATGGAATGGAATGGAATGGAATGGAATGGAATGGAATGGAATAGAAATCAACCTGAGTAGAACGGAATGGAATGGAATGGAATCGAATGGAATGGAATGGAATGGAATGGAATGGAATGGAATGGAATGAACCCGAGTGGAATGGAATGGAATGGAATGGAATGGAATGATGAACCCGAATACAATGGAATGGTTTGGAATGAAATGGAATGGAATGGAATGGAATGGAATGGAATGGAATGGAATGGAATGGAATGGAATGGAATGGAATAGAAATCAACCCGAGTAGAACGGAATGGAATGGAATGGAATGGAATGGGATGGAATGGAATCGAACGATATCGAATGGAATCGAATGGAATGGAATGGAATAGAATGGAATCAACCAGAGTGGAACGGAATGGAAAGGAATGGAATGGAATGGAATGGAATGGAATGGAATCGAATGGAATCGAAAGAAATGGAATGGAATGGAATGGATTGAAATGGAATGGA
This sequence comes from Gorilla gorilla gorilla, assembly GCF_029281585.2. Taxonomy (NCBI): domain Eukaryota; kingdom Metazoa; phylum Chordata; class Mammalia; order Primates; family Hominidae; genus Gorilla; species Gorilla gorilla. The sequence goes on along the minus strand of NC_073237.2, from coordinate 7,927,343 downwards.
ATGGAATCAACCCGAGTAGAACGGAATGGAATGGAATGGAATGGAATGGAATGGAATGGAATGGAATGGAATGGAATCGAATGGAATCGAATGGAATGGAGTGGAATGGAATGGAATGGAATGGAATGGAATGGAATGGAATCAACCCGAGAAGAACGGAATGGAATGGAATGGAATGGAATGGAATGGAATGGAATGGAATGGAATGGAATGGAATTCAATGGAATGGAATGGAATGGAATGGAAAAAATCAGAGTAGAACGGAATGGAATGGAATGGAATGGAATGGAATGGAATTCACTGGAATAGAATGGAATGGAAGGGAATGGAATGGAATGGAATGGAATCGAATGGAATCAAATGGAATCGAAAGGAATGGAATGGAATACAATGGAATCAACCCGAGTAGAACGGAATGGAATGGAATGGAATGGAATGGAATGGAATGGAATGGAATGGAATGGAATGGAATGGAATGGAATGGAATGGAATGGAATAGAATGGAATCAACCCGAGTAGAATGGAATGGATTGGAATGGAAAGGAATGGAATGGAATGGAATGGAATGGAATGGAATGAAATGGAATGGAATCAATCCGAGTAGAATGGAATGGAATGGAATTCAATGTAACCGAAAGGGATTGAATCAACCCATGTGGAACGGAACGGGATGAGACGGGACGGGACGGGATGAGACGGGTCGGGATGGGACGGAATGGTACGGAACGGAATGGCATGGAATCAACCCGAGTAGAATGGAATGGAATGGAATGGAATGGAAGGGAAAGGAATAGAATAGAATAGAATGGAATTGAACCAACCCGCGTGGAACGGAATGGAACGTAACGGAAACGAGCGGAACGGAATGGAAAGGAATCAACCCGAGTAAAACGGCACGGGACGGGACGGGACGGGACGGGACGGGACGGGACGGAACGGAACCAAACTCAATGGAATCAACCCGAGTAGAACGGAATGGAATAAATGGAAAGAATGGAATGGAATGGAATGGAATGGAATGGAATGGAATGGAATCTAATGGAATGGAATGGAGTGGAATGGAATGGAATGGAATTGAATGGAAATCAACCCGAGTAGAACGGAATGGAATAGAATGGAATGGAATGGAATGGAATGGAATGGAATGGAATGGAATGAAATGGAATGAGCCCGAGTGGAATGGAATGGAATGGAATGGAATGGAAAGGAATGGAATGGAATGGAATGATCAACACGAGTGGAATGGAATGGAATGGAATGGAATGCAATGGAATGGAATGGAGTGGAATCAACCCGAGTAGAACGGAATGGAATGGAATGGAATGGAATGGAATGGAATGGAATGGAATGGAATGGAATGGAGTGGAATGGAATGGAATTCAATGGAATAGAATGGAATGGAATGGAATGCAATAAAATGAAATGGAATGGAATGGAATCGAATGGAATAGAATGGAATCGAATGGAATCGAATGGAATAGAATGGAATGGAATGGAATGGAATGGAGTGGAATCAACCCGAGTAGAACAGAATGGAATGGAATGGAATGGAATGGAATGGAATGGAATGGAATCGAATGGAATGGAATGGAATGGAATGGAATGGAATCAACCCAAGTAGAATGGAATGGATTGGAATGGAATGGAATGGAATGGAATGGAATCGAATCGAATGGAACGCAATGGAATGGAACGGAATGGAATGGAATGGAATGGAATGGAATGGAATCAACCCGAGTAGAATGGAATGGATTGGAATGGACTGGAATGGAATGGAATGGAATGCAATCAATCCGAGTAGAATTCAATGGAATGGAATGGAATGGAATTCAATGTAATAGAATGGAATTGAATCAACCCGCGTGTAACGGAATGGAATGGAACGGAAAGGAACGGAACGGAATGGAACGGAATCAACCCGATGAGAACGGAACGGAATGGGACGGGATGGGACGGCATGGAATCAACCCGAGTAGAATGGAATGGAATGGAATGGAATGGAATGGAATGGAATGGAATAAAATAGAATGGAATTGAATCAACCCGCGTGGAACTGAATGGAACGGAATGGAAAGGAACGGAACGGAGTGGAATGGAATCAACCCGAGTACAACGGCACGGGACGGGACGGGACGGGACGGGACTGGACGGGACGTATCGGGACGGAACGGAACTCAATGGATTCAAGCCGAGTAGAACGGAATGGAATAGAATGGAATGGAATGGAATGGAATGGAATGGAATGGAATGGAATGGAATGGAATGGAATGGAATGGAATAGAAATCAACCTGAGTAGAACGGAATGGAATGGAATGGAATGGAATGGAATGGAATGGAATGGAATGGAATGGAATGGAATGAACCCGAGTGGAATGGAATGGAATGGAATGGAATGGAATGATGAACCCGAATAGAATGGAATGGTTTGGAATGAAATGGAATGGAATGGAATGGAATGGAATCGAATGGAATCAAATGGAATGGAATGGAATGGAATGGAATGGAATGGAATGGAATGGAATGGAATGGAATCAACCCGAGTAGAACGGAATGGGTTAGAATGGAAAGGAATGGAATGGAATGGAATGGAATGGAATGGAATGGAATGGAATCAACCCAAGTAGAATGGAATGGATTGGAATGGAATGGAATGGAATGTAATGGAATCGAATCGAATGGAACGCAATGGAATGGAACGGAATGGAATGGAATGGAATGGAATGGAATGGAATCAACCCGAGTAGAATGGAATGGATTGGAATGGACTGGACTGGAATGGAATGGAATGCAATCAATCCGAGTAGAATTCAATGGAATGGAATGGAATGGAATTCAATGTAATAGAATGGAATTGAATCAACCCGCGTGTAACGGAATGGAATGGAACGGAAAGGAACGGAAAGGAATGGAACGGAATCAACCCGATCAGAACGGAACGGAATGGGACGGGATGGGACGGCATGGAATCAACCCGAGTAGAATGGAATGGAATGGAATGGAATGGAATGGAATGGAATGGAATGGAATAAAATAGAATGGAATTGAATCAACCCACGTGGAACTGAATGGAACGGAACGGAAAGGAACGGAACGGAGAGGAATGGAATCAACCCGAGTACAACGGCACGGGACGGGACGGGACGGGACGGGACGGGACGTGTCGGGACGGAACGGAACGGAACGGAACTCAATGGATTCAAGCCGAGTAGAACGGAATGGAATAGAATGGAATGGAATGGAATGGAATGGAATGGAATGGAATGGAATGGAATGGAATGGAATGGAATGGAATGGAATGGAATGGAATGGAATGGAATGGAATGGAATGGAATGGAATAGAAATCAACCTGAGTAGAACGGAATGGAATGGAATGGAATGGAATGGAATGGAATGGAATGGAATGGAATGGAATGAACCCGAGTGGAATGGAATGGAATGGAATGGAATGGAATGATGAACCCGAATACAATGGAATGGTTTGGAATGAAATGGAATGGAATGGAATGGAATGGAATGGAATGGAATGGAATGGAATGGAATGGAATGGAATAGAAATCAACCCGAGTAGAACGGAATGGAATGGAATGGAATGGAATGGGATGGAATGGAATCGAACGATATCGAATGGAATCGAATGGAATGGAATGGAATAGAATGGAATCAACCAGAGTGGAACGGAATGGAAAGGAATGGAATGGAATGGAATGGAATGGAATGGAATCGAATGGAATCGAAAGAAATGGAATGGAATGGAATGGATTGAAATGGAATGGAATGGAATCAACCCGAGTAGAACGGAATGGAATGGAATGGAATGGAATGGAATGGAATGGAATGGAATGGAATGGAATCGAATGGAATCGAATGGAATGGAGTGGAATGGAATGGAATGGAATGGAATGGAATGGAATGGAATCAACCCGAGAAGAACGGAATGGAATGGAATGGAATGGAATGGAATGGAATGGAATGGAATTCAATGGAATGGAATTCAATGGAATGGAATGGAATGGAATGGAAAAAATCAGAATAGAACGGAATGGAATGGAATGGAATGGAATGGAATGGAATTCACTGGAATAGAATGGAATGGAAGGGAATGGAATGGAATGGAATGGAATCGAATGGAATCAAATGGAATCGAAAGGAATGGAATGGAATACAATGGAATCAACCCGAGTAGAACGGAATGGAATGGAATGGAATGGAATGGAATGGAATGGAATGGAATGGAATGGAATGGAATGGAATGGAATGGAATAGAATGGAATCAACCCGAGTAGAATGGAATGGATTGGAATGGAAAGGAATGGAATGGAATGGAATGGAATGGAATGGAATGAAATGGAATGGAATCAATCCGAGTAGAATGGAATGGAATGGAATTCAATGTAACCGAAAGGGATTGAATCAACCCATGTGGAACGGAACGGGATGAGACGGGACGGGACGGGATGAGACGGGTCGGGATGGGACGGAATGGTACGGAACGGAATGGCATGGAATCAACCCGAGTAGAATGGAATGGAATGGAATGGAATGGAAGGGAAAGGAATAGAATAGAATAGAATGGAATTGAACCAACCCGCGTGGAACGGAATGGAACGTAACGGAAACGAGCGGAACGGAATGGAAAGGAATCAACCCGAGTAAAACGGCACGGGACGGGACGGGACGGGACGGGACGGGACGGGACGGAACGGAACCAAACTCAATGGAATCAACCCGAGTAGAACGGAATGGAATAAATGGAAAGAATGGAATGGAATGGAATGGAATGGAATGGAATGGAATGGAATCTAATGGAATGGAATGGAGTGGAATGGAATGGAATGGAATTGAATGGAAATCAACCCGAGTAGAACGGAATGGAATAGAATGGAATGGAATGGAATGGAATGGAATGGAATGGAATGGAATGAAATGGAATGAGCCCGAGTGGAATGGAATGGAATGGAATGGAATGGAAAGGAATGGAATGGAATGGAATGATCAACAGGAGTGGAATGGAATGGAATGGAATGGAATGGAATGCAATGGAATGGAATGGAGTGGAATCAACCCGAGTAGAACGGAATGGAATGGAATGGAATGGAATGGAATGGAATGGAATGGAATGGAATGGAATGGAGTGGAATGGAATGGAATTCAATGGAATAGAATGGAATGGAATGGAATGCAATAAAATGAAATGGAATGGAATGGAATCGAATGGAATAGAATGGAATCGAATGGAATCGAATGGAATAGAATGGAATGGAATGGAATGGAATGGAGTGGAATCAACCCGAGTAGAACAGAATGGAATGGAATGGAATGGAATGGAATGGAATGGAATGGAATCGAATGGAATGGAATGGAATGGAATGGAATGGAATCAACCCAAGTAGAATGGAATGGATTGGAATGGAATGGAATGGAATGGAATGGAATCGAATCGAATGGAACGCAATGGAATGGAACGGAATGGAATGGAATGGAATGGAATGGAATGGAATCAACCCGAGTAGAATGGAATGGATTGGAATGGACTGGAATGGAATGGAATGGAATGCAATCAATCCGAGTAGAATTCAATGGAATGGAATGGAATGGAATTCAATGTAATAGAATGGAATTGAATCAACCCGCGTGTAACGGAATGGAATGGAACGGAAAGGAACGGAACGGAATGGAACGGAATCAACCCGATGAGAACGGAACGGAATGGGACGGGATGGGACGGCATGGAATCAACCCGAGTAGAATGGAATGGAATGGAATGGAATGGAATGGAATGGAATGGAATAAAATAGAATGGAATTGAATCAACCCGCGTGGAACTGAATGGAACGGAATGGAAAGGAACGGAACGGAGTGGAATGGAATCAACCCGAGTACAACGGCACGGGACGGGACGGGACGGGACGGGACTGGACGGGACGTATCGGGACGGAACGGAACGGAACGGAACTCAATGGATTCAAGCCGAGTAGAACGGAATGGAATAGAATGGAATGGAATGGAATGGAATGGAATGGAATGGAATGGAATGGAATGGAATGGAATGGAATGGAATGGAATGGAATAGAAATCAACCTGAGTAGAACGGAATGGAATGGAATGGAATGGAATGGAATGGAATGGAATGGAATGGAATGGAATGGAATGAACCCGAGTGGAATGGAATGGAATGGAATGGAATGGAATGATGAACCCGAATAGAATGGAATGGTTTGGAATGAAATGGAATGGAATGGAATGGAATGGAATCGAATGGAATCAAATGGAATGGAATGGAATGGAATGGAATGGAATGGAATGGAATGGAATGGAATGGAATCAACCCGAGTAGAACGGAATGGGTTAGAATGGAAAGGAATGGAATGGAATGGAATGGAATGGAATGGAATGGAATGGAATGGAATCGAATGGAATCGATTGGAATCGAATGGAATCGAATGGAATGGAATGGAATAGAATGGAATCAACCCGAGTAGAACGGAACGGCACGCAACGGAACGGAACGGAACGCAACGGAACGGAACGGAACGGAATGTAAAGGAATGGAACGGAATTCAATGGAATGGAATGGAATTCAATGGAATGGAATGGAATGGAATGGAATGGAATGGAATTCAATGGAACGGAATGGAATGGAATGGAATGGAATGGAATTCAATGGAATGGAATAGAATGGAATGGAATGGAATGGAATGGAATGGAATGGAATGGAATTCAATGGAATGGAATGGAATGGAATTATATGGAAAGGAATGGAATGGAATGGAATTCAATGCAATGGAATGGAATGGAATCGAATGGAATCGAATGGAATCGAATGGAATCGATTGGAATCGAATGGAATCGAATGGAATGGAATGGAATAGAATGGAATCAACCCGAGTAGAACGGAACGGAACGCAACGGAAAGGAACGGAACGGAACGGGACGGAACGGAACGGAATGGAATGGAATGGAACGGAATTCAATGGAATGGAATGGAATGGAATGGAATGGAATGGAATGGAATGGAATGGAATGGAATGGACACGAGTGGAATGGAATGGAATGGAATGGAATGGAATGGAATGGAATGGAATGGAATAAAATAGAATGGAATTGAATCAACCCGCGTGGAACTGAATGGAACGGAATGGAAAGGAACGGAACGGAGTGGAATGGAATCAACCCGAGTACAACGGCACGGGACGGGACGGGACGGGACGGGACTGGACGGGACGTGTCGGGACGGAACGGAACGGAACGGAACTCAATGGATTCAAGCCGAGTAGAACGGAATGGAATAGAATGGAATGGAATGGAATGGAATGGAATGGAATGGAATGGAATGGAATGGAATGGAATGGAATGGAATGGAATAGAAATCAACCTGAGTAGAACGGAATGGAATGGAATGGAATGGAATGGAATGGAATGGAATGGAATGGAATGGAATGGAATGAACCCGAGTGGAATGGAATGGAATGGAATGGAATGGAATGATGAACCCGAATAGAATGGAATGGTTTGGAATGAAATGGAATGGAATGGAATGGAATGGAATCGAATGGAATCAAATGGAATGGAATGGAATGGAATGGAATGGAATGGAATGGAATGGAATGGAATCAACCCGAGTAGAACGGAATGGGTTAGAATGGAAAGGAATGGAATGGAATGGAATGGAATGGAATGGAATGGAATGGAATCGAATGGAATCGATTGGAATCGAATGGAATCGAATGGAATGGAATGGAATAGAATGGAATCAACCCGAGTAGAACGGAACGGCACGCAACGGAACGGAACGGAACGCAACGGAACGGAACGGAACGGAATGTAAAGGAATGGAACGGAATTCAATGGAATGGAATGGAATTCAATGGAATGGAATGGAATGGAATGGAATTCAATGGAACGGAATGGAATGGAATGGAATGGAATGGAATTCAATGGAATGGAATAGAATGGAATGGAATGGAATGGAATGGAATGGAATGGAATGGAATGGAATGGAATTCAATGGAATGGAATGGAATGGAATTATATGGAATGGAATGGAATGGAATGGAATTCAATGCAATGGAAGGGAATGGAATCGAATGGAATCGAATGGAATCGAATGGAATCGATTGGAATCGAATGGAATCGAATGGAATGGAATGGAATAGAATGGAATCAACCCGAGTAGAACGGAACGGAACGCAACGGAAAGGAACGGAACGGAACGGGACGGAACGGAACGGAATGGAATGGAATGGAACGGAATTCAATGGAATGGAACGGAATGGAATGGAATGGAATGGAATGGAATGGAATGGAATGGAATGGACACGAGTGGAATGGAATGGAATGGAATGGAATGGAATAGAATGGAATGGAATGGAATGGAATGTACCAAAGTAGAACGGAATGGAATGCAATGGAATGGAATGGAATGGAATGGAATGTACCGAGTAGAAAGGAATGGAATGGAATGGAATGGAATAGAATGGAATGGAATGGAATGGAATGGAATGGAATGTAACCGAGTAGAACGGAATGGAATGGAATAGAATGGAATATAATGGCATGGAATGGAATGGAATGGAATGGAATGGAGTCATCCCGAGTAGAATGGAATGAATTGGAATGGAATGGAATGGAAAGTAATGGAAAGGAATGGAATGGAATGGAATGGAATGGAATGGAATCAACCCGAGTACAACTAAATGGAATGGAAAGGAATGGAATGGAATGGAATTGAATGGAATGGAATGGAATTCAATGGAGTAGAATGGAATGGAATAGAATGGAATGGAATGGAATGGAATGGAATGGAATGGAATGGAATGGAATAGAATGGAATCAAACCGACTAGAACGGAATGGAATGGAATGGAATGGAATGGAATGGAATGGAATGGAATGGAATGGAATGGAATCGAATTGAATGGAATGGAATGGAATGGAATGGAATGGAATGGAATGGAATGGAATGGAATGGAATCCACCCGAGTAGAATGGAATGGATTGGAATGGAATGGAAAGGAATGGAATGGAATCGAGTGGAATGGAATGGAATGGAATGGAATGGTATGGAATGGAATGGAATGGAATGGAATGAGCCCGAGTGGAATGGAATGGAATGGAATGGAATGGAATGGAATGGAATGGAATGGAATGGAATGGAATGGAATGGATTGGAATGGAATGATCAACCCGAGTGGAATGGAATGGAATGGAATGGAATGGAATGGAATGGAGTGGAATCTACCCGAGTAGAACGGAATGGAATGGAATGGAATGGAATGGAATGGAATGGAATGGAATGGAATGGAATGGAATGGAATTCAATGGAATAGAATGGAATGGAATGGAATGGAATAAAATGAAATGGAATGGAATGGAATCGAATGCAATAGAATGGAATGGAATGGAATGGAATGGAATAGAATGGAATGGAATGGAATGGAATGGAGTGGAATCAACCCGAGTAGAACAGAATGGAATGGAATGGAATGGAATGGAATGGAATGGAATGGAATGGAATGGAATGGAATGGAATCGAATGGAATCGAATGGAATCGAGTGGAATGGAATGGAATCAACCCAAGTAGAATGGAATGGATTGGAATGGAATGGAATTGAATGGAATGGAATCGAATCGAATGGAACGCAATGGAATGGAATGGAATGAAATGGAATGGAATGGAATGGAATGGAATGGAATCAACCCGAGTAGAATGGAATGGATTGGAATGGTCTGGAATGGAATGGAATGGAATGCAATCAATCCGAGTAGAATGGAATGGAATGGAATGGAATGGAATTCAATGTAATAGAATGGAATTGAATCAACCCGCGTGTAACGGAATGGAACGGAACGGAAAGGAACGGAACGGAATGAAACGGAATCAACCCGATCAGGACGGAACGGAATGGGACGGGACGGGACGGGACGGGACGCGTCGGGATGGGACTTAATGGAACGGAACGGAACGGCATGGAATCAACCCGAGTGGAATGGAATGGAATGGAATGGAATGGAATGGAATAGAATAGAATGGAATTGAATCAACCCGCATGGAACTGAATGGAACGGAACGGAAAGGAACGGAACGGAGTGGAATGGAATCAACCCGAGTACAACGGCATGGTACGGGACGGGACGGGACGGGACGGGACGGGACGGGACGTGTCGGGACGGAACGGAACGGAACGGAACTCAATGGATTCAAGCCGAGTAGAACGGAATGGAATAGAATGGAATGGAATGGAATGGAATGGAATGGAATGGAATGGAATGGAATGGAATGGAATGGAATGGAATGGAAATCAACCTGAGTAGAACGGAATGGAATGGAATGGAATGGAATGGAATGGAATGGAATGGAATGGAATGAACCCGAGTGGAATGGAATGGAATGGAAAGGAATGGAATGATGAACCCGAGTAGAATGGAATGGTTTGGAATGAAATGGAATGGAATGGAATCGAATGGAATCGAATGGAATGGAATGGAATGGAATGGAATGGAATGGAATGGAATGGAATGGAATGGAATGGAATGGAATCAACCCGAGTAGAACGGAATGGGTTGGAATGGAAAGGAATGGAATGGAATGGAATGGAATGGAATGGAATGGAATGGAATGGAGTGGAATCAACCCGAGTAGAACGGAATGGAATGGAATGGAATGGAATGGAATGGAATGGAATGGAATGGAATGGAATGGAATGGAATGGAATAGAAAGGAATGGAATGGAATGGAATGGAATGGAATGGAATGGAATGGAATGGAATGGAATGGAATCAACCCGAGTAGAATGGAATGGATTGGAATGGAATGGAAAGAATGGAATGGAATCGAGTGGAATCGAATGGAATGGAATGGAATGGAATGGAATGGAATGGAATGGAATGGAATGGAAAGGAATCAACCCGAGTAGAATGGAGTGGATTGGAATGGAATGGAATGGAATGGAATCGAATGGAATTGAATGGAATGGAATGGAATGGAATGAAATGGAATGGAATGCAATCAACACGAGTAGAACGGAATGGAATGGAAAGGAATGGAATGGGATGGAATGGAATCGAATGATCTCGAATGGAATCGAATGGAATGGAATCGAATGGAATCGAATGGAATGCAATGGAATGGAATGGAATGGAATGGAATGGAATGGAATGGAATGGAATCAACCCGAGTAGAATGGAATGGATTGGAATGGAATGGAATGGAATGGAATGGAATCGAATTGAATGGAATGGAATGGAATGGAATGGAATGGAATGGAATGGAATCAACCCGAGTAGAACGGAATGGAATGGAATGGAATGGAATGGAATGGAATGGAATTGAATGGAATGGAATGGAATGGAATGGAATGGAATGGAATTTAATGGAATGGAATTCAATGGAATATAATGGAATGGAATCGAATGGAATCGAATGGAGACGAATGGAATGGAATGGAATGGAATGGCATGGAATCAACCTGAGTAGAATGGAATGTATTGGAATGGAATGGAATGGAATGGAATGGAATGGAATGGAATGGAATGGAATCGAATGGAATGGAATGGAATGGAATAGAATGGAGTGGAATGGAATGGAATTTAATGGTATGGAATGGAATCGAAAGGAATGGAATGGAAAGAATGGAATGGAATGGAATGGAATGGAATGGAATGGAATGGAATGGAATGGAATGGAGTCAACCCGAGTAGAATGGAATGGATTGGAATGGATTGGAATGGAATGGAATGGAATGGAATGGAATCGAATGGAATGGAATGGAATCGAATGGAATGGAACGGAATGGAATGGAATGGAATGGAATCGAATGGAAACGAACGGAATCGAATGGAATGGAATGGAATATAATGGAATGGAATGGAATGGAATGGAATGGAATGGAATGGAATGGAATGGAATGGAGTCAACCCGAGTAGAATGGAATGGATTGGAATGGAATGCAATGGAAAGTAATGGAATGGAATGGAAAGTAATGGAATGGAATGGAATGGAATGGAATGGAATTGAATGGAATGGAATGGAATGGAATGGAATGGAATCAACCCGAGTAGAACTAAATGGAACCGAAAGGAATGGAATGGAATGGAATAGAATGGAATGGAATGGAATTCATTGGAGTAGAATGGAATGGAATAGAATGGAATGGAATGGAATGGAATGGAATGGAATCAACCCGACTAGAACGGAATGGAATGGAATGGAATGGAATGGAATGGAATGGAATGGAATGGAATGGAATGGAATCGAATGGAATGGAATGGAATGGAATGGAATGGAATGGAATCCACCCGAGTAGAATGGAATGGATTGGAATGGAATGGAAATAATGGAATGGAATCGAGTGGAATCGAATGGAATGGAATGGAATGGAATGGAATGGAATGGAATGGAATGGAATGGAATAAACCCGAGTAGAATGGAATGGATTGGAATGGAATGGAATGGAATGGAATGGAATCGAATGGAATCGAATGGAATGGAATGGAATGGAATGGAATGGAATGGAATGGAATGGAATCAACCCGAGGAGAACGGAATGGAATGGAATGGAATGGAATGGAATGGAATGGAATGGAATGGAATGGAATGGAATGGAATGGAATTCAATGGAATAGAATGGAATGGAATCGAATGGAATCGAATGGAGGCGAATGGAATGGAATGGAATGGAATGGAATGGAATCAACCAGAGTAGAATGGAATGTATTGGAATGGAATGGAATGGAAGGGAAAGGAATGGAATCGAATGGAATGGAATGGAATGGAATGGAATGGAATGGAATGGAATGGAGTCAATCAGAGTAGAACGGAATGGAATGGAATGGAATGGAATGGAATGGAATGGAATGGAATGGAATGAACCCGAGTGGAATGGAATGGAATGGAAAGGAATGGAATGATGAACCCGAGTAGAATGGAATGGTTTGGAATGAAATGGAATGGAATGGAATGGATTGGAATCGAATGGAATCGAATGGAATGGAATGGAATGGAATGGAATGGAATGGAATGGAATGGAATGGAATGGAATGGAATGGTATGGAATCAACCGGAGTAGAACGGAATGGGTTGGAATGGAAAGGAATGGAATGGAATGGAAAGGAATGGAATGGAATGGAATGGAATGGAATGGAATGGAATGGAATGGAATGGAATGGAATCAACCCGAGGAGAACGGAATGGATTGCAATGGAATGGAATGGAATGGAATGGAATCGAATCGAATGGAAAGCAATGGAATGGAATGGAATGGAATGGAATGGAATGGAATGGAATGGAATGGAATGGATTCAACCCGAGTAGAATGGAATGGATTGGAATGGACTGGAATGGAATGGAATGGAATGCAATCAATCCGAGTAGAATGGAATGGAATGGAATTCAATGTAATAGAATGGAATTGAATCAACCCGCGTGTAACGGAATGGAACGGAACGGAAAGTAACGGAACGGAATGGATCGGAATCAACCCGATCAGAACGGAACGGAATGGGACGGGACTGGACGGGACGCGTCGGTATGGGACGGAATGGAACGGAACGGAACGGCATGGAATCAACGCGAGTGGAATGGAATGGAATGGAATGGAATGGAATGGAATGGAATGGAATGGAATGGAATAGAATAGAATGCAATTGAATCAACCCGCGTGGAACTGAATGGAATGGAATGGAAAGGAACGGAACGGAGTGGAATGGAATCAACCCGAGTACAACGGCACGGTACAGGACGGGACGGGACGGGACGGGACGTGTCGGAACGGAACGGAACGGAACTAAATGGATTCAAGCCGAGTAGAACGGAATGGAATAGAATGGAATGGAATGGAATGGAATGGAATGGAATGGAATGGAATGGAATGGAAATCAACCTGAGTAGAACGGAATGGAATGGAATGGAATGGAATGGAATGGAATGGAATGGAATGAACCCGAGTGGAATGGAATGGAATGGAAAGGAATGGAATGATGAACCCGAGTAGAATGGAATGGTTTGGAATGAAATGGAATGGAATGGAATCGAATGGAATCGAATGGAATGGAATGGAATGGAATGGAATGGAATGGAATGGAATGGAATGGAATGGAATGGAATCAACCCGAGTAGAACGGAATGGGTTGGAATGGAAAGGAATGGAATGGAATGGAATGGAATGGAATGGAATGGAATGGAATGGAGTGGAATCAACCCGAGTAGAACGGAATGGAATGGAATGGAATGGAATGGAATGGAATGGAATGGAATGGAATGGAATGGAATGGAATAGAAAGGAATGGAATGGAATGGAATGGAATGGAATGGAATGGAATGGAATGGAATGGAATGGAATCAACCCGAGTAGAATGGAATGGATTGGAATGGAATGGAAAGAATGGAATGGAATCGAGTGGAATCGAATGGAATGGAATGGAATGGAATGGAATGGAATGGAATGGAATGGAATGGAATGGAAAGGAATCAACCCGAGTAGAATGGAGTGGATTGGAATGGAATGGAATGGAATGGAATCGAATGGAATTGAATGGAATGGAATGGAATGGAATGAAATGGAATGGAATGCAATCAACACGAGTAGAACGGAATGGAATGGAAAGGAATGGAATGGGATGGAATGGAATCGAATGATCTCGAATGGAATCGAATGGAATGGAATCGAATGGAATCGAATGGAATGCAATGGAATGGAATGGAATGGAATGGAATGGAATGGAATGGAATGGAATCAACCCGAGTAGAATGGAATGGATTGGAATGGAATGGAATGGAATGGAATGGAATCGAATTGAATGGAATGGAATGGAATGGAATGGAATGGAATGGAATGGAATCAACCCGAGTAGAACGGAATGGAATGGAATGGAATGGAATGGAATGGAATGGAATGGAATTGAATGGAATGGAATGGAATGGAATGGAATGGAATGGAATTTAATGGAATGGAATTCAATGGAATATAATGGAATGGAATCGAATGGAATCGAATGGAGACGAATGGAATGGAATGGAATGGAATGGCATGGAATCAACCTGAGTAGAATGGAATGTATTGGAATGGAATGGAATGGAATGGAATGGAATGGAATGGAATGGAATGGAATCGAATGGAATGGAATGGAATGGAATAGAATGGAGTGGAATGGAATGGAATTTAATGGTATGGAATGGAATCGAAAGGAATGGAATGGAAAGAATGGAATGGAATGGAATGGAATGGAATGGAATGGAATGGAATGGAATGGAATGGAATGGAGTCAACCCGAGTAGAATGGAATGGATTGGAATGGATTGGAATGGAATGGAATGGAATGGAATGGAATCGAATGGAATGGAATGGAATCGAATGGAATGGAACGGAATGGAATGGAATGGAATGGAATCGAATGGAAACGAACGGAATCGAATGGAATGGAATGGAATATAATGGAATGGAATGGAATGGAATGGAATGGAATGGAATGGAATGGAATGGAATGGAGTCAACCCGAGTAGAATGGAATGGATTGGAATGGAATGCAATGGAAAGTAATGGAATGGAATGGAAAGTAATGGAATGGAATGGAATGGAATGGAATGGAATTGAATGGAATGGAATGGAATGGAATGGAATGGAATCAACCCGAGTAGAACTAAATGGAACGGAAAGGAATGGAATGGAATGGAATAGAATGGAATGGAATGGAATTCATTGGAGTAGAATGGAATGGAATAGAATGGAATGGAATGGAATGGAATGGAATGGAATCAACCCGACTAGAACGGAATGGAATGGAATGGAATGGAATGGAATGGAATGGAATGGAATGGAATGGAATGGAATGGAATGGAATGGAATCGAATGGAATGGAATGGAATGGAATGGAATGGAATGGAATCCACCCGAGTAGAATGGAATGGATTGGAATGGAATGGAAATAATGGAATGGAATCGAGTGGAATGGAATGGAATGGAATGGAATGGAATGGAATGGAATGGAATGGAATGGAATGGAATGGAATAAACCCGAGTAGAATGGAATGGATTGGAATGGAATGGAATGGAATGGAATGGAATCGAATGGAATCGAATGGAATGGAATGGAATGGAATGGAATGGAATGGAATGGAATGGAATCAACCCGAGGAGAACGGAATGGAATGGAATGGAATGGAATGGAATGGAATGGAATGGAATGGAATGGAATGGAATGGAATGGAATTCAATGGAATAGAATGGAATGGAATCGAATGGAATCGAATGGAGGCGAATGGAATGGAATGGAATGGAATGGAATGGAATCAACCAGAGTAGAATGGAATGTATTGGAATGGAATGGAATGGAAGGGAAAGGAATGGAATCGAATGGAATGGAATGGAATGGAATGGAATGGAATGGAATGGAATGGAATGGAGTCAATCAGAGTAGAACGGAATGGAATGGAATGGAATGGAATGGAATGGAATGGAGTGGAATGGAATGAACCCGAGTGGAATGGAATGGAATGGAAAGGAATGGAATGATGAACCCGAGTAGAATGGAATGGTTTGGAATGAAATGGAATGGAATGGAATGGATTGGAATCGAATGGAATCGAATGGAATGGAATGGAATGGAATGGAATGGAATGGAATGGAATGGAATGGAATGGAATGGTATGGAATCAACCCGAGTAGAACGGAATGGGTTGGAATGGAAAGGAATGGAATGGAATGGAAAGGAATGGAATGGAATGGAATGGAATGGAATGGAATGGAATGGAATGGAATGGAATGGAATCAACCCGAGGAGAACGGAATGGATTGCAATGGAATGGAATGGAATGGAATGGAATCGAATCGAATGGAAAGCAATGGAATGGAATGGAATGGAATGGAATGGAATGGAATGGAATGGAATGGAATGGATTCAACCCGAGTAGAATGGAATGGATTGGAATGGACTGGAATGGAATGGAATGGAATGCAATCAATCCGAGTAGAATGGAATGGAATGGAATGGAATGGAATTCAATGTAATAGAATGGAATTGAATCAACCCGCGTGTAACGGAATGGAACGGAACGGAAAGTAACGGAACGGAATGGATCGGAATCAACCCGATCAGAACGGAACGGAATGGGACGGGACTGGACGGGACGCGTCGGTATGGGACGGAATGGAACGGAACGGAACGGCATGGAATCAACGCGAGTGGAATGGAATGGAATGGAATGGAATGGAATGGAATGGAATGGAATGGAATGGAATAGAATAGAATGCAATTGAATCAACCCGCGTGGAACTGAATGGAATGGAATGGAAAGGAACGGAACGGAGTGGAATGGAATCAACCCGAGTACAACGGCACGGTACAGGACGGGACGGGACGGGACGGGACGTGTCGGAACGGAACGGAACGGAAATAAATGGATTCAAGCCGAGTAGAACGGAATGGAATAGAATGGAATGGAATGGAATGGAATGGAGTGGAATGGAATGGAATGGAATGGAATGGAATCAACCCGAATAGAACGGAATGGAATGGAGTGGAATGGAATGGAATGGAAAGGAATGGAATGGAATGGAATGGAATGGAATGGAATGGAATGGAATGGAATGGAAATCAACCTGAGTAGAACGTAATGGAATGGAATGGAATGGAATGGAATGGAATGGAATGGAATGGAATGGAATGGAATGGAATCAACCCGACTAGAACGGAATGGAATGGAATGGAATGGAATGGAATGGAATGGAATGGAATGGAATGGAATGGAATGGAATGGAATGGAATGGAATGGAATGGAATGGAATGGAATGGAATCCACCCGAGTAGAATGGAATGGATTGGAATGGAATGGGAAGAATGGAATGGAATCGAGTGGAATCGAATGGAATGGAATGGAATGGAATGGAATGGAATGGAATGGAATGGAATGGAATGGAATGGAATAAACCCGAGTAGAATGGAGTGGATTGGAATGGAATGGAATGGAATGGAATCGAATGGAATCGAATGGAATGGAATGGAATGGAATGAAATGGAATGGAATGGAATCAACCCGAGTAGAATGGAATGGAATGGAATGGAATGGAATGGGATGGAATGGAATCGAATGGAATGGAATGGAATGGAATGGAATGGAATGGAATCAACCCGAGTAGAATGGAATGGATTGGAATGGAATGGAATGGAATGGAATGGAATCGAATTGAATGGAATGGAATGGAATGGAATGGAATGGAATGGAATCAACCCGAGTAGAACGGAATGGAATGGAATGGAATGGAATGGAATGGAATGGAATGGAATTGAATGGAATGGAATGGAATGGAATGGAATGGAATGGAATTTAATGGAATGGAATTCAATGGAATATAATGGAATGGAATCGAATGGAATCGAATGGAGACGAATGGAATGGAATGGAATGGAATGGCATGGAATCAACCTGAGTAGAATGGAATGTATTGGAATGGAATGGAATGGAATGGAATGGAATGGAATGGAATGGAATGGAATGGAATCGAATGGAATGGAATGGAATGGAATAGAATGGAGTGGAATGGAATGGAATTTAATGGTATGGAATGGAATCGAAAGGAATGGAATGGAAAGAATGGAATGGAATGGAATGGAATGGAATGGAATGGAATGGAATGGAGTCAACCCGAGTAGAATGGAATGGATTGGAATGGATTGGAATGGAATGGAATGGAATGGAATGGAATCGAATGGAATGGAATGGAATCGAATGGAATGGAACGGAATGGAATGGAATGGAATGGAATCGAATGGAAACGAACGGAATCGAATGGAATGGAATGGAATATAATGGAATGGAATGGAATGGAATGGAATGGAATGGAATGGAATGGAGTCAACCCGAGTAGAATGGAATGGATTGGAATGGAATGCAATGGAAAGTAATGGAATGGAATGGAAAGTAATGGAATGGAATGGAATGGAATGGAATGGAATGGAATGGAATGGAATGGAATGGAATGGAATGGAATGGAATGGAATGGAATCAACCCGAGTAGAACTAAATGGAACGGAAAGGAATGGAATGGAATGGAATAGAATGGAATGGAATGGAATTCATTGGAGTAGAATGGAATGGAATAGAATGGAATGGAATGGAATGGAATGGAATGGAATGGAATGGAATGGAATGGAATGGAATCAACCCGACTAGAACGGAATGGAATGGAATGGAATGGAATGGAATGGAATGGAATGGAATGGAATGGAATCGAATGGAATGGAATGGAATGGAATGGAATGGAATGGAATGGAATCCACCCGAGTAGAATGGAATGGATTGGAATGGAATGGAAAGAATGGAATGGAATCGAGTGGAATCGAATGGAATGGAATGGAATGGAATGGAATGGAATGGAATGGAATAAACCCGAGTAGAATGGAGTGGATTGGAATGGAATGGGATGGAATGGAATCGAATGATCTCGAATGGAATCGAATGGAATGGAATCGAATGGAATTGAATGGAATGCAATGGAATGGAATGGAATGGAAAGGAACGGAACGGAGTGGAATGGAATCAACCCGAGTACAACGGCACGGTACAGGACGGGACGGGACGGGACGGGACGTGTCGGAACGGAACGGAACGGAAATAAATGGATTCAAGCCGAGTAGAACGGAATGGAATAGAATGGAATGGAATGGAATGGAATGGAGTGGAATGGAATGGAATGGAATGGAATGGAATCAACCCGAATAGAACGGAATGGAATGGAGTGGAATGGAATGGAATGGAAAGGAATGGAATGGAATGGAATGGAATGGAATGGAATGGAATGGAATGGAATGGAATGGAATGGAATGGAAATCAACCTGAGTAGAACGTAATGGAATGGAATGGAATGGAATGGAATGGAATGGAATGGAATGGAATGGAATGGAATCAACCCGACTAGAACGGAATGGAATGGAATGGAATGGAATGGAATGGAATGGAATGGAATGGAATGGAATCGAATGGAATGGAATGGAATGGAATGGAATGGAATGGAATGGAATGGAATCCACCCGAGTAGAATGGAATGGATTGGAATGGAATGGGAAGAATGGAATTGAATCGAGTGGAATCGAATGGAATGGAATGGAATGGAATGGAATGGAATGGAATGGAATGGAATGGAATGGAATAAACCCGAGTAGAATGGAGTGGATTGGAATGGAATGGAATGGAATGGAATCGAATGGAATCGAATGGAATGGAATGGAATGGAATGAAATGGAATGGAATGGAATCAACCCGAGTAGAATGGAATGGAATGGAATGGAATGGAATGGGATGGAATGGAATCGAATGGAATGGAATGGAATGGAATGGAATGGAATGGAATGGAATCAACCCGAGTAGAATGGAATGGATTGGAATGGAATGGAATGGAATGGAATGGAATCGAATTGAATGGAATGGAATGGAATGGAATGGAATGGAATGGAATGGAATCAACCCGAGTAGAACGGAATGGAATGGAATGGAATGGAATGGAATGGAATGGAATGGAATTGAATGGAATGGAATGGAATGGAATGGAATGGAATGGAATTTAATGGAATGGAATTCAATGGAATATAATGGAATGGAATCGAATGGAATCGAATGGAGACGAATGGAATGGAATGGAATGGAATGGCATGGAATCAACCTGAGTAGAATGGAATGTATTGGAATGGAATGGAATGGAATGGAATGGAATGGAATGGAATGGAATGGAATCGAATGGAATGGAATGGAATGGAATAGAATGGAGTGGAATGGAATGGAATTTAATGGTATGGAATGGAATCGAAAGGAATGGAATGGAAAGAATGGAATGGAATGGAATGGAATGGAATGGAATGGAATGGAATGGAATGGAATGGAGTCAACCCGAGTAGAATGGAATGGATTGGAATGGATTGGAATGGAATGGAATGGAATGGAATGGAATCGAATGGAATGGAATGGAATCGAATGGAATGGAACGGAATGGAATGGAATGGAATGGAATCGAATGGAAACGAACGGAATCGAATGGAATGGAATGGAATATAATGGAATGGAATGGAATGGAATGGAATGGAATGGAATGGAATGGAATGGAGTCAACCCGAGTAGAATGGAATGGATTGGAATGGAATGCAATGGAAAGTAATGGAATGGAATGGAAAGTAATGGAATGGAATGGAATGGAATGGAATGGAATGGAATGGAATGGAATGGAATGGAATGGAATGGAATGGAATCAACCCGAGTAGAACTAAATGGAACGGAAAGGAATGGAATGGAATGGAATAGAATGGAATGGAATGGAATTCATTGGAGTAGAATGGAATGGAATAGAATGGAATGGAATGGAATGGAATGGAATGGAATGGAATGGAATGGAATCAACCCGACTAGAACGGAATGGAATGGAATGGAATGGAATGGAATGGAATGGAATGGAATGGAATGGAATCGAATGGAATGGAATGGAATGGAATGGAATGGAATGGAATGGAATCCACCCGAGTAGAATGGAATGGATTGGAATGGAATGGACAGAATGGAATGGAATCGAGTGGAATCGAATGGAATGGAATGGAATGGAATGGAATGGAATGGAATGGAATGGAATGGAATGGAATAAACCCGAGTAGAATGGAGTGGATTGGAATGGAATGGGATGGAATGGAATCGAATGATCTCGAATGGAATCGAATGGAATGGAATCGAATGGAATTGAATGGAATGCAATGGAATGGAATGGAATGGAATGGAATGGAATGGAATGGAATGGAATGGAATGGAATGGAATGGAATCAACCCGAGTAGAATGGAATGGATTGGAATGGAATGGAATGGAATGGAATGGAATCGAATGGAATCGAATGGAATGGAATGGAATGGAATGGAATGGAATGGAATGGAATGGAATGGAATCAACCCGAGGAGAACGGAATGGAATGGAATGGAATGGAATGGAATGGAATGGAATGGAATGGAATGGAATGGAATGGAATGGAATTCAATGGAATAGAATGGAATGGAATCGAATGGAATCGAATGGAGGCGAATGGAATGGAATGGAATGGAATGGAATGGAATCAACCAGAGTAGAATGGAATGTATTGGAATGGAATGGAATGGAAGGGAAAGGAATGGAATCGAATGGAATCGAATGGAATGGAATGGAATGGAATGGAATGGAATGGAATGGAGTCAATCAGAGTAGAACGGAATGGAATGGAAAGGAATGGAATGGAATGGAATGGAATGGAATGGAATGAAATGAACCCGAGTGGAATGGAATGGAATGGAAAGGAATGGAATGATGAACCCGAGTAGAATGGAATGGTTTGGAATGAAATGGAATGGAATGGAATGGATTGGAATCGAATGGAATCGAATGGAATGGAATGGAATGGAATGGAATGGAATGGAATGGAATGGAATGGAATGGAATGGTATGGAATCAACCCGAGTAGAACGGAATGGGTTGGAATGGAAAGGAATGGAATGGAATGGAAAGGAATGGAATGGAATGGAATGGAATGGAATGGAATGGAATGGAATCAACCCGAGGAGAACGGAATGGATTGCAATGGAATGGAATGGAATGGAATGGAATCGAATCGAATGGAACGCAATGGAATGGAATGGAATGGAATGGAATGGAATGGAATGGAATGGAATGGATTCAACCCGAGTAGAATGGAATGGATTGGAATGGACTGGAATGGAATGGAATGGAATGCAATCAATCCGAGTAGAATGGAATGGAATGGAATGGAATGGAATTCAATGTAATAGAATGGAATTGAATCAACCCGCGTGTAACGGAATGGAACGGAACGGAAAGTAACGGAACGGAATGGATCGGAATCAACCCGATCAGAACGGAACGGAATGGGACGGGACTGGACGGGACGCGTCGGTATGGGACGGAATGGAACGGAACGGAACGGCATGGAATCAACCCGAGTGGAATGGAATGGAATGGAATGGAATGGAATGGAATGGAATGGAATGGAATGGAATGGAATGGAATGGAATAGAATAGAATGCAATTGAATCAACCCGCGTGGAACTGAATGGAATGGAAT
This sequence comes from Gorilla gorilla gorilla, assembly GCF_029281585.2. Taxonomy (NCBI): domain Eukaryota; kingdom Metazoa; phylum Chordata; class Mammalia; order Primates; family Hominidae; genus Gorilla; species Gorilla gorilla. Next base: position 7,904,271 of record NC_073237.2, on the reverse strand, counting down.
GGAAAGGAACGGAACGGAGTGGAATGGAATCAACCCGAGTACAACGGCACGGTACAGGACGGGACGGGACAGGACGGGACGTGTCGGAACGGAACGGAACGGAACTAAATGGATTCAAGCCGAGTAGAACGGAATGGAATAGAATGGAATGGAATGGAATGGAAAGAAGTGGAATGGAATGGAATGGAATGGAATGGAATGGAATGGAATGGAATCAACCCGAATAGAACGGAATGGAATGGAGTGGAATGGAATGGAATGGAAAGGAATGGAATGGAATGGAATGGAATGGAATGGAATGGAATGGAATGGAAATCAACCTGAGTAGAACGTAATGGAATGGAATGGAATGGAATGGAATGGAATGGAATGGAATGGAATGGAATGGAATCAACCCGACTAGAACGGAATGGAATGGAATGGAATGGAATGGAATGGAATGGAATGGAATGGAATGGAATCGAATGGAATGGAATGGAATGGAATGGAATGGAATGGAATGGAATGGAATCCACCCGAGTAGAATGGAATGGATTGGAATGGAATGGGAAGAATGGAATGGAATCGAGTGGAATGGAATGGAATGGAATGGAATGGAATGGAATGGAATGGAATGGAATGGAATGGAATGGAATGGAATAAACCCGAGTAGAATGGAGTGGATTGGAATGGAATGGAATGGAATGGAATCGAATGGAATCGAATGGAATGGAATGGAATGGAATGAAATGGAATGGAATGGAATCAACCCGAGTAGAATGGAATGGAATGGAATGGAATGGAATGGGATGGAATGGAATCGAATGATCTCGAATGGAATCGAATGGAATGGAATCGAATGGAATCGAATGGAATGCAATGGAATGGAATGGAATGGAATCGAATGGAATGGAATGGAATGGAATGGAATGGAATGGAATGGAATGGAATCAACCCGAGTAGAAAGGAGTGGATTGGAATGGAATGGAATGGAATGGAATCGAATGGAATTGAATGGAATGGAATGGAATGGAATCAAATGGAATTGAATGGAATGGAATGGAATTTAATGAAATGGAATGGAATGGAATCAACCTGAGTAGAACGGAATGGAATGGAATGGAATGAAATGGGATGGAATGGAATCGAATGATCTCGAATGGAATCGAATGGAATGGAATCGAATGGAATCGAACGGAATGCAATGGAATGGAATGGAACGGAATGGAATGGAATGGAATGGAATGGAATGGAATGGAATGGAATGGAATCAACCCGAGTAGAATGGAATGGATTGGAATCAAATGGAATGGAATGGAATGGAATCGAATGGAATGGAATGGAATGGAATGGAATGGAATGGAATGGAATGGAATGGAATGGAATCAACCCGAGTAGAACGGAATGGAATGGAATGGAATGGAATGGAATGGAATGGAATGGAATGGAATGGAATGGAATTCAATGGAATATAATGGAATGGAATCGAATGGAATCGAATGGAGACGAATGGAATGGAATGGAATGGAACGGAATGGAATCAACCTGAGTAGAATGGAATGTATTGGAATGGAATGGAATGGAATGGAATGGAATGGAATGGAATGGAATGGTATGGAATGGAATCGAATGGAAGGGAATGGAATGGAATAGAATGGAGTGGAATGGAATGGAATTTAATGGAATGGAATGGAATCGAAAGGAATGGAATGGAAAGAATGGAATGGAATGGAATGGAAAGGAATGGAATGGAATGGAATGGAATCAACCCGAGTAGAATGGAATGGATTGGAATGGATTGGAATGGAATGGAATGGAATGGAATGGAATCGAATGGAATGGAATGGAATCGAATGGAATGGAACGGAATGGAATGGAATGGAATGGAATCGAATGGAATCGAACGGAATCGAATGGAATGGAATGGAATATAATGGAATGGAATGGAATGGAATGGAATGGAATGGAATGGAATGGAATGGAGTCAACCCGAGTAGAATGGAATGGATTGGAATGGAATGGAATGGAAAGTAATGGAATGGAATGGAATGGAATGGAATGGAATGGAATGGAATGGAATGGAATGGAATGGAATGGAATCAATCCGAGTATAACTAAATGGAACGGAAAGGAATGGAATGGAATGGAATAGAATGGAATGGAATGGAATTCAGTGGAGTAGAATGGAATGGAATAGAATGGAATGGAATGGAATGGAATGGAATGGAATGGAATCAACCCGACTAGAACGGAATGGAATGGAATGGAATGGAATGGAATCAACCCGAGTAGAACTAAATGGAACGGAAAGGAATGGAATGGAATGGAATAGAATGGAATGGAATGGAATTCATTGGAGTAGAATGGAATGGAATAGAATGGAATGGAATGGAATGGAATGGAATGGAATGGAATGGAATGGAATGGAATGGAATCAACCCGACTAGAACGGAATGGAATGGAATGGAATGGAATGGAATGGAATGGAATGGAATGGAATGGAATGGAATCAAATGGAATGGAATGGAATGGAATGGAATGGAATGGAATGGAATCCACCCGAGTAGAATGGAATGGATTGGAATGGAATGGAAAGAATGGAATGGAATCGAGTGGAATCGAATGGAATGGAATGGAATGGAATGGAATGGAATGGAATGGAATGGAATGGAATAAACCCGAGTAGAATGGAGTGGATTGGAATGGAATGGGATGGAATGGAATCGAATGATCTCGAATGGAATCGAATGGAATGGAATCGAATGGAATTGAATGGAATGCAATGGAATGGAATGGAATGGAAAGGAACGGAACGGAGTGGAATGGAATCAACCCGAGTACAACGGCACGGTACAGGACGGGACGGGACGGGACGGGACGTGTCGGAACGGAACGGAACGGAACTAAATGGATTCAAGCCGAGTAGAACGGAATGGAATAGAATGGAATGGAATGGAATGGAATGGAGTGGAATGGAATGGAATGGAATGGAATGGAATCAACCCGAATAGAACGGAATGGAATGGAGTGGAATGGAATGGAATGGAAAGGAATGGAATGGAATGGAATGGAATGGAATGGAATGGAATGGAATGGAATGGAAATCAACCTGAGTAGAACGTAATGGAATGGAATGGAATGGAATGGAATGGAATGGAATGGAATGGAATGGAATGGAATCAACCCGACTAGAACGGAATGGAATGGAATGGAATGGAATGGAATGGAATGGAATGGAATGGAATGGAATCGAATGGAATGGAATGGAATGGAATGGAATGGAATGGAATGGAATGGAATCCACCCGAGTAGAATGGAATGGATTGGAATGGAATGGGAAGAATGGAATGGAATCGAGTGGAATCGAATGGAATGGAATGGAATGGAATGGAATGGAATGAAATGGAATGGAATGGAATCAACCCGAGTAGAATGGAATGGAATGGAATGGAATGGAATGGGATGGAATGGAATCGAATGGAATGGAATGGAATGGAATGAAATGGAATGGAATGGAATCAACCCGAGTAGAATGGAATGGAATGGAATGGAATGGAATGGGATGGAATGGAATCGAATGGAATGGAATGGAATGGAATGGAATGGAATGGAATCAACCCGAGTAGAATGGAATGGATTGGAATGGAATGGAATGGAATGGAATGGAATCGAATTGAATGGAATGGAATGGAATGGAATGGAATGGAATGGAATCAACCCGAGTAGAACGGAATGGAATGGAATGGAATGGAATGGAATGGAATGGAATGGAATTGAATGGAATGGAATGGAATGGAATGGAATGGAATGGAATGGAATTTAATGGAATGGAATTCAATGGAATATAATGGAATGGAATCGAATGGAATCGAATGGAGACGAATGGAATGGAATGGAATGGAATGGCATGGAATCAACCTGAGTAGAATGGAATGTATTGGAATGGAATGGAATGGAATGGAATGGAATCGAATGGAATGGAATGGAATGGAATAGAATGGAGTGGAATGGAATGGAATTTAATGGTATGGAATGGAATCGAAAGGAATGGAATGGAAAGAATGGAATGGAATGGAATGGAATGGAATGGAATGGAATGGAATGGAATGGAATGGAGTCAACCCGAGTAGAATGGAATGGATTGGAATGGATTGGAATGGAATGGAATGGAATGGAATGGAATCGAATGGAATGGAATGGAATCGAATGGAATGGAACGGAATGGAATGGAATGGAATGGAATCGAATGGAAACGAACGGAATCGAATGGAATGGAATGGAATATAATGGAATGGAATGGAATGGAATGGAATGGAATGGAATGGAATGGAATGGAATGGAGTCAACCCGAGTAGAATGGAATGGATTGGAATGGAATGCAATGGAAAGTAATGGAATGGAATGGAAAGTAATGGAATGGAATGGAATGGAATGGAATGGAATGGAATGGAATGGAATGGAATGGAATGGAATGGAATGGAATCAACCCGAGTAGAACCAAATGGAACGGAAAGGAATGGAATGGAATGGAATAGAATGGAATGGAATGGAATTCATTGGAGTATAATGGAATGGAATAGAATGGAATGGAATGGAATGGAATGGAATGGAATGGAATGGAATGGAATGGAATGGAATCAACCCGACTAGAACGGAATGGAATGGAATGGAATGGAATGGAATGGAATGGAATGGAATGGAATGGAATCGAATGGAATGGAATGGAATGGAATGGAATGGAATGGAATGGAATCCACCCGAGTAGAATGGAATGGATTGGAATGGAATGGAAAGAATGGAATGGAATCGAGTGGAATTGAATGGAATGGAATGGAATGGAATGGAATGGAATGGAATGGAATGGAATGGAATGGAATAAACCCGAGTAGAATGGAGTGGATTGGAATGGAATGGGATGGAATGGAATCGAATGATCTCGAATGGAATCGAATGGAATGGAATCGAATGGAATTGAATGGAATGCAATGGAATGGAATGGAATGGAATGGAATGGAATGGAATGGAATGGAATGGAATGGAATGGAATCAACCCGAGTAGAATGGAATGGATTGGAATGGAATGGAATGGAATGGAATGGAATCGAATGGAATCGAATGGAATGGAATGGAATGGAATGGAATGGAATGGAATGGAATGGAATCAACCCGAGGAGAACGGAATGGAATGGAATGGAATGGAATGGAATGGAATGGAATGGAATGGAATGGAATGGAATGGAATTCAATGGAATAGAATGGAATGGAATCGAATGGAATCGAATGGAGGCGAATGGAATGGAATGGAATGGAATGGAATGGAATCAACCAGAGTAGAATGGAATGTATTGGAATGGAATGGAATGGAAGGGAAAGGAATGGAATCGAATGGAATGGAATGGAATGGAATGGAATGGAATGGAATGGAATGGAATGGAGTCAATCAGAGTAGAACGGAATGGAATGGAATGGAATGGAATGGAATGGAATGGAATGAACCCGAGTGGAATGGAATGGAATGGAAAGGAATGGAATGATGAACCCGAGTAGAATGGAATGGTTTGGAATGAAATGGAATGGAATGGAATGGATTGGAATCGAATGGAATCGAATGGAATGGAATGGAATGGAATGGAATGGAATGGAATGGAATGGAATGGAATGGAATGGTATGGAATCAACCCGAGTAGAACGGAATGGGTTGGAATGGAAAGGAATGGAATGGAATGGAAAGGAATGGAATGGAATGGAATGGAATGGAATGGAATGGAATGGAATGGAATGGAATCAACCCGAGGAGAACGGAATGGATTGCAATGGAATGGAATGGAATGGAATGGAATCGAATCGAATGGAACGCAATGGAATGGAATGGAATGGAATGGAATGGAATGGAATGGAATGGAATGGAATGGATTCAACCCGAGTAGAATGGAATGGATTGGAATGGACTGGAATGGAATGGAATGGAATGCAATCAATCCGAGTAGAATGGAATGGAATGGAATGGAATGGAATTCAATGTAATAGAATGGAATTGAATCAACCCGCGTGTAACGGAATGGAACGGAACGGAAAGTAACGGAACGGAATGGATCGGAATCAACCCGATCAGAACGGAACGGAATGGGACGGGACTGGACGGGACGCGTCGGTATGGGACGGAATGGAACGGAACAGAACGGCATGGAATCAACCCGAGTGGAATGGAATGGAATGGAATGGAATGGAATGGAATGGAATGGAATGGAATGGAATGGAATGGAATAGAATAGAATGCAATTGAATCAACCCGCGTGGAACTGAATGGAATGGAATGGAAAGGAACGGAACGGAGTGGAATGGAATCAACCCGAGTACAACGGCACGGTACAGGACGGGACGGGACAGGACGGGACGTGTCGGAACGGAACGGAACGGAACTAAATGGATTCAAGCCGAGTAGAACGGAATGGAATAGAATGGAATGGAATGGAATGGAATGGAGTGGAATGGAATGGAATGGAATGGAATGGAATGGAATGGAATGGAATCAACCCGAATAGAACGGAATGGAATGGAGTGGAATGGAATGGAATGGAAAGGAATGGAATGGAATGGAATGGAATGGAATGGAATGGAATGGAATGGAAATCAACCTGAGTAGAACGTAATGGAATGGAATGGAATGGAATGGAATGGAATGGAATGGAATGGAATGGAATGGAATCAACCCGACTAGAACGGAATGGAATGGAATGGAATGGAATGGAATGGAATGGAATGGAATGGAATCGAATGGAATGGAATGGAATGGAATGGAATGGAATGGAATGGAATGGAATGGAATCCACCCGAGTAGAATGGAATGGATTGGAATGGAATGGGAAGAATGGAATGGAATCGAGTGGAATGGAATGGAATGGAATGGAATGGAATGGAATGGAATGGAATGGAATGGAATGGAATAAACCCGAGTAGAATGGAGTGGATTGGAATGGAATGGAATGGAATGGAATCGAATGGAATCGAATGGAATGGAATGGAATGGAATGAAATGGAATGGAATGGAATCAACCCGAGTAGAATGGAATGGAATGGAATGGAATGGAATGGGATGGAATGGAATCGAATGATCTCGAATGGAATCGAATGGAATGGAATCGAATGGAATCGAATGGAATGCAATGGAATGGAATGGAATGGAATCGAATGGAATGGAATGGAATGGAATGGAATGGAATGGAATCAACCCGAGTAGAATGGAATGGATTGGAATGGAATGGAATGGAATGGAATGGAATGGAATGGAATCGAATGGAATGGAATGGAATGGAATGGAATGGAATGGAATGGAATGGAATCAACCCGAGGAGAACGGAATGGATTGGAATGGAATGGAATGGAATGGAATGGAATGGAATGGAATAGAAAGGAATGGAATGGAATGGAATGGAATGGAATGGAATGGAATGGAATGGAATGGAATGGAATGGAATGGAATGGAATCAACCCGAGTAGAATGGAATGGATTGGAATGGAATGGAAAGAATGGAATGGAATCGAGTGGAATGGAATGGAATGGAATGGAATGGAATGGAATGGAATGGAATGGAATGGAATGGAATGGAATGGAATCAAACCGAGTAGAAAGGAGTGGATTGGAATGGAATGGAATGGAATGGAATCGAATGGAATTGAATGGAATGGAATGGAATGGAATCAAATGGAATTGAATGGAATGGAATGGAATTTAATGAAATGGAATGGAATGGAATCAACCTGAGTAGAACGGAATGGAATGGAATGGAATGGAATGGGATGGATTGGAATCGAATGATCTCGAATGGAATCGAATGGAATGGAATCGAATGGAATCGAACGGAATGCAATGGAATGGAATGGAACGGAATGGAATGGAATGGAATGGAACGGAATGGAATGGAATGGAATGGAATCAACCCGAGTAGAATGGAATGGATTGGAATCAAATGGAATGGAATGGAATGGAATCGAATGGAATGGAATGGAATGGAATGGAATGGAATGGAATGGAATGGAATGGAATGGAATGGAATGGAATCAACCCGAGTAGAACGGAATGGAATGGAATGGAATGGAATGGAATGGAATGGAATGGAATGGAATGGAATGGAATGGAATTCAATGGAATATAATGGAATGGAATCGAATGGAATCGAATGGAGACGAATGGAATGGAATGGAATGGAACGGAATGGAATCAACCTGAGTAGAATGGAATGTATTGGAATGGAATGGAATGGAATGGAATGGAATGGAATGGAATGGAATGGAATCAACCCGAGTAGAATGGAATGGATTGGAATGGATTGGAATGGAATGGAATGGAATGGAATGGAATCGAATGGAATGGAATGGAATCGAATGGAATGGAACGGAATGGAATGGAATGGAATGGAATCGAATGGAATCGAACGGAATCGAATGGAATGGAATGGAATATAATGGAATGGAATGGAATGGAATGGAATGGAATGGAATGGAATGGAATGGAATGGAATGGAGTCAACCCGAGTAGAATGGAATGGATTGGAATGGAATGGAATGGAAAGTAATGGAATGGAATGGAATGGAATGGAATGGAATGGAATGGAATGGAATGGAATGGAATCAACCCGAGTAGAACTAAATGGAACGGAAAGGAATGGAATGGAATGGAATAGAATGGAATGGAATGGAATTCAGTGGAGTAGAATGGAATGGAATAGAATGGAATGGAATGGAATGGAATGGAATGGAATGGAATGGAATGGAATCAACCCGACTAGAACGGAATGGAATGGAATGGAATGGAATGGAATGGAATGGAATGGAATGGAATGGAATCGAATGGAATGGAATGGAATGGAATGGAATGGAATGGAATGGAATGGAATCCACCCGAGTAGAATGGAATGGATTGGAATGGAATGGGAAGAATGGAATGGAATCGAGTGGAATGGAATGGAATGGAATGGAATGGAATGGAATGGAATGGAATGGAATGGAATGGAATGGAATAAACCCGAGTAGAATGGAGTGGATTGGAATGGAATGGAATGGAATGGAATGGAATCGAATGGAATCGAATGGAATGGAATGGAATGGAATGAAATGGAATGGAATGGAATCAACCCGAGTAGAATGGAATGGAATGGAATGGAATGGAATGGGATGGAATGGAATCGAATGATCTCGAATGGAATCGAATGGAATGGAATCGAATGGAATCGAATGGAATGCAATGGAATGGAATGGAATGGAATCGAATGGAATGGAATGGAATGGAATGGAATGGAATGGAATCAACCCGAGTAGAATGGAATGGATTGGAATGGAATGGAATGGAATGGAATGGAATGGAATGGAATGGAATCGAATGGAATGGAATGGAATGGAATGGAATGGAATGGAATGGAATGGAATCAACCCGAGGAGAACGGAATGGATTGGAATGGAATGGAATGGAATGGAATGGAATGGAATGGAATAGAAAGGAATGGAATGGAATGGAATGGAATGGAATGGAATGGAATGGAATGGAATGGAATGGAATGGAATGGAATGGAATCAACCCGAGTAGAATGGAATGGATTGGAATGGAATGGAAAGAATGGAATGGAATCGAGTGGAATGGAATGGAATGGAATGGAATGGAATGGAATGGAATGGAATGGAATGGAATGGAATCAACCCGAGTAGAAAGGAGTGGATTGGAATGGAATGGAATGGAATGGAATCGAATGGAATTGAATGGAATGGAATGGAATGGAATCAAATGGAATTGAATGGAATGGAATGGAATTTAATGAAATGGAATGGAATGGAATCAACCTGAGTAGAACGGAATGGAATGGAATGGAATGGAATGGGATGGAATGGAATCGAATGATCTCGAATGGAATCGAATGGAATGGAATCGAATGGAATCGAACGGAATGCAATGGAATGGAATGGAACGGAATGGAATGGAATGGAATGGAATGGAATGGAATGGAATGGAATGGAATCAACCCGAGTAGAATGGAATGGATTGGAATCAAATGGAATGGAATGGAATGGAATCGAATGGAATGGAATGGAATGGAATGGAATGGAATGGAATGGAATGGAATGGAATGGAATGGAATGGAATCAACCCGAGTAGAACGGAATGGAATGGAATGGAATGGAATGGAATGGAATGGAATGGAATGGAATGGAATGGAATTCAATGGAATATAATGGAATGGAATCGAATGGAATCGAATGGAGACGAATGGAATGGAATGGAATGGAACGGAATGGAATCAACCTGAGTAGAATGGAATGTATTGGAATGGAATGGAATGGAATGGAATGGAATGGAATGGAATGGAATGGTATGGAATGGAATCGAATGGAAGGGAATGGAATGGAATAGAATGGAGTGGAATGGAATGGAATTTAATGGAATGGAATGGAATCGAAAGGAATGGAATGGAAAGAATGGAATGGAATGGAATGGAAAGGAATGGAATGGAATGGAATGGAATCAACCCGAGTAGAATGGAATGGATTGGAATGGATTGGAATGGAATGGAATGGAATGGAATGGAATCGAATGGAATGGAATGGAATCGAATGGAATGGAACGGAATGGAATGGAATGGAATGGAATCGAATGGAATCGAACGGAATCGAATGGAATGGAATGGAATATAATGGAATGGAATGGAATGGAATGGAATGGAATGGAATGGAATGGAATGGAATGGAATGGAGTCAACCCGAGTAGAATGGAATGGATTGGAATGGAATGGAATGGAAAGTAATGGAATGGAATGGAATGGAATGGAATGGAATGGAATGGAATGGAATGGAATGGAATCAACCCGAGTAGAACTAAATGGAACGGAAAGGAATGGAATGGAATGGAATAGAATGGAATGGAATGGAATTCAGTGGAGTAGAATGGAATGGAATAGAATGGAATGGAATGGAATGGAATGGAATGGAATGGAATGGAATGGAATCAACCCGACTAGAACGGAATGGAATGGAATGGAATGGAATGGAATCAACCCGAGTAGAACTAAATGGAACGGAAAGGAATGGAATGGAATGGAATAGAATGGAATGGAATGGAATTCAGTGGAGTAGAATGGAATGGAATAGAATGGAATGGAATGGAATGGAATGGAATGGAATGGAATGGAATGGAATGGAATCAACCCGACTAGAACGGAATGGAATGGAATGGAATGGAATGGAATGGAATGGAATGCAATGGAATGGAATGGAATCGAATGGAATGGAATGGAATGGAATGGAATGGAATGGAATGGAATGGAATGGAATGGAATCCACCCGAGTAGAATGGAATGGATTGGAATGGAATGGGAAGAATGGAATGGAATCGAGTGGAATGGAATGGAATGGAATGGAATGGAATGGAATGGAATGGAATGGAATGGAATGGAATGGAATAAACCCGAGTAGAATGGAGTGGATTGGAATGGAATGGAATGGAATGGAATCGAATGGAATCGAATGGAATGGAATGGAATGGAATGAAATGGAATGGAATGGAATCAACCCGAGTAGAATGGAATGGAATGGAATGGAATGGAATGGGATGGAATGGAATCGAATGATCTCGAATGGAATCGAATGGAATGGAATCGAATGGAATCGAATGGAATGCAATGGAATGGAATGGAATGGAATCGAATGGAATGGAATGGAATGGAATGGAATGGAATGGAATCAACCCGAGTAGAATGGAATGGATTGGAATGGAATGGAATGGAATGGAATGGAATGGAATGGAATGGAATGGAATGGAATGGAATGGAATGGAATGGAATGGAATGGAATGGAATCAACCCGAGGAGAACGGAATGGATTGGAATGGAATGGAATGGAATGGAATGGAATGGAATGGAATAGAAAGGAATGGAATGGAATGGAATGGAATGGAATGGAATGGAATGGAATGGAATGGAATGGAATGGAATCAACCCGAGTAGAATGGAATGGATTGGAATGGAATGGAAAGAATGGAATGGAATCGAGTGGAATGGAATGGAATGTAATGGAATGGAATGGAATGGAATGGAATGGAATGGAATGGAATGGAATGGAATCAACCCGAGTAGAAAGGAGTGGATTGGAATGGAATGGAATGGAATGGAATCGAATGGAATTGAATGGAATGGAATGGAATGGAATCAAATGGAATTGAATGGAATGGAATGGAATTTAATGAAATGGAATGGAATGGAATCAATCTGAGTAGAACGGAATGGAATGGAATGGGATGGAATGGAATCGAATGATCTCGAATGGAATCGAATGGAATGGAATCGAATGGAATCGAACGGAATGCAATGGAATGGAATGGAACGGAATGGAATGGAATGGAATGGAATGGAATGGAATGGAATGGAATGGAATCAACCCGAGTAGAATGGAATGGATTGGAATCAAATGGAATGGAATGGAATGGAATCGAATGGAATGGAATGGAATGGAATGGAATGGAATGGAATGGAATGGAATGGAATGGAATGGAATCAACCCGAGTAGAACGGAATGGAATGGAATGGAATGGAATGGAATGGAATGGAATGGAATGGAATGGAATGGAATGGAATGGAATGGAATGGAATTCAATGGAATATAATGGAATGGAATCGAATGGAATCGAATGGAGACGAATGGAATGGAATGGAATGGAACGGAATGGAATCAACCTGAGTAGAATGGAATGTATTGGAATGGAATCGAATGGAATGGAATGGAATCGAATGGAATGGAACGGAATGGAATGGAATGGAATGGAATCGAATGGAATCGAACGGAATCGAATGGAATGGAATGGAATATAATGGAATGGAATGGAATGGAATGGAATGGAATGGAATGGAATGGAATTCAATGGAATAGAATGGAATGGAAGGGAATGGAATGGAATGGAATGGAATCGAATGGAATCGAATGGAATCGAACGGAATGGAATGGAATAGAATGGAATCAACCCGAGTAGAACGGAATGGAATGGAATGGAATGGAATTGAATGGAATCGAATGGAATGGAATGGAATGGAATGGAATCGAATGGAATGAAACTGAATGGAATGGAATGGAATGGAATGGAATGGAATGGAATGGAATGGAATGGAATGGAATGGAATGGAATGGAATTCAATGGAATAGAATGGAATGGAATGGAATGGAATAAAATGAAATGGAATGGAATGGAACCGAATGGAATAGAATGGAATCGAATGGAATGGAATGGAATAGAATGGAATGGAATGGTATGGAATGGAATCGAATGGAAGGGAATGGAATGGAATAGAATGGAGTGGAATGGAATGGAATTTAATGGAATGGAATGGAATCGAAAGGAATGGAATGGAAAGAATGGAATGGAATGGAATGGAAAGGAATGGAATGGAATGGAATGGAATCAACCTGAGTAGAATGGAATGGATTGGAATGGATTGGAATGGAATGGAATGGAATGGAATGGAATCGAATGGAATGGAATGGAATCGAATGGAATGGAACGGAATGGAATGGAATGGAATGGAATCGAATGGAATCGAACGGAATCGAATGGAATGGAATGGAATATAATGGAATGGAATGGAATGGAATGGAATGGAATGGAATGGAATGGAATGGAATGGAGTCAACCCGAGTAGAATGGAATGGATTGGAATGGAATGGAATGGAAAGTAATGGAATGGAATGGAATGGAATGGAATGGAATGGAATGGAATGGAATGGAATGGAATGGAATGGAATCAACCCGAGTAGAACTAAATGGAACGGAAAGGAATGGAATGGAATGGAATAGAATGGAATGGAATGGAATTCAGTGGAGTAGAATGGAATGGAATAGAATGGAATTTAATGGAATGGAATGGAATGGAATGGAATGGAATGGAATGGAATGGAATCAACCCGACTAGAACGGAATGGAATGGAATGGAATGGAATGGAATGGAATGGAATGGAATGGAATCGAATGGAATGGAATGGAATGGAATGGATTGGAATGGAATGGAATGGAATGGAATGGAATCGAATGGAATCGAATGGAATGGAATGGAATGGAATGGAATGGAATGGAATGGAATGGAATCAACCCGAGGAGAACGGAATGGAATGGAATGGAATGGAATGGAATGGAATGGAATGGAATGGAATGGAATGGAATGGAATTCAATGGAATAGAATGGAATGGAATCGAATGGAATCGAATGGAGGCGAATGGAATGGAATAGAATGGAATGGAATGGAATCAACCAGAGTAGAATGGAATGTATTGGAATGGAATGGAATGGAATGGAATGGAATGGAATGGAATGGAATGGAATCGAATGGAATGGAATGGAATGGAATCGAATGGAATGGAATGGAATGGAATGGAATGGAATGGAGTCAATCAGAGTAGAACGGAATGGAATGGAATGGAATGGAATGGAATGGAATGGAATGGAATGGAATGGAATGGAATGGAATGGAATTCAATGGAATAGAATGGAATGGAAGGGAATGGAATGGAATGGAATGGAATCGAATGGAATCGAATGGAATCGAACGGAATGGAATGGAATAGAATGGAATCAACCCGAGTAGAACGGAATGGAATGGAATGGAATGGAATGGAATGGAATCGAATGGAATGGATTGGAATGGAATGGAATGGAATGGAATGAAACTGAATGGAATGGAATGGAATGGAATGGAATGGAATGGAATGGAATGGAATTCAATGGAATAGAATGGAATGGAATGGAATGGAATAAAATGAAATGGAATGGAATGGAACCGAATGGAATAGAATGGAATCGAATGGAATGGAATGGAATAGAATGGAATGGAATGGAATGGAATGGAGTGGAATCAACCCGAGTAGAACAGAATTTAATGGAATGGAATGGAATGGAATGGAATGGAATGGAATGGAATGGAATGGAATCGAATCGAATGGAATCGAATGGAATGGAATGGAATGGAATGGAATGGAATCAACCCAAGTAGAATGGAATGGATTGCAATGGAATGGAATGGAATGGAATGGAATCGAATCGAATGGAACGCAATGGAATGGAATGGAATGGAATGGAATGGAATGGAATGGAATGGAATGGATTCAACCCGAGTAGAATGGAATGGATTGGAATGGACTGGAATGGAATGGAATGGAATGCAATCAATCCGAGTAGAATGGAATGGAATGGAATGGAATGGAATTCAATGTAATAGAATGGAATTGAATCAACCCGCGTGTAACGGAATGGAACGGAACGGAAAGTAACGGAACGGAATGGATCGGAATCAACCCGATCAGAACGGAACGGAATGGGACGGGACTGGACGGGACGCGTCGGTATGGGACGGAATGGAACGGAACGGAACGGCATGGAATCAACCCGAGTGGAATGGAATGGAATGGAATGGAATGGAATGGAATGGAATGGAATGGAATGGAATGGAATGGAATGGAATAGAATAGAATGCAATTGAATCATCCCGCGTGGAACTGAATGGAATGGAATGGAAAGGAACGGAACGGAGTGGAATGGAATCAACCCGACTACAACGGCACGGTACAGGACGGGACGGGACGGGACGGGACGTGTCGGAACGGAACGGAACGGAACTAAATGGATTCAAGCCGAGGAGAACGGAATGGAATAGAATGGAATGGAATGGAATGGAATGGAGTGGAATGGAATGGAATGGAATGGAATGGAATGGAATGGAATGGAATCAACCCGAATAGAACGGAATGGAATGGAGTGGAATGGAATGGAATGGAAAGGAATGGAATGGAATGGAATGGAATGGAATGGAATGGAAATCAACCTGAGTAGAACGTAATGGAATGGAATGGAATGGAATGGAATGGAATGGAATGGAATGGAATCAACCCGACTAGAACAGAATGGAATGGAATGGAATGGAATGGAATGGAATGGAATGGAATGGAATGGAATGGAATCGAATGGAATGGAATGGAATGGAATGGAATGGAATGGAATGGAATGGAATCCACCCGAGTAGAATGGAATGGATTGGAATGGAATGGGAAGAATGGAATGGAATCGAGTGGAATCGAATGGAATGGAATGGAATGGAATGGAATGGAATGGAATGGAATGGAATGGAATGGAATAAACCCGAGTAGAATGGAGTGGATTGGAATGGAATGGAATGGAATGGAATCGAATGGAATCGAATGGAATGGAATGGAATGGAATGAAATGGAATGGAATGGAATCAACCCGAGTAGAATGGAATGGAATGGAATGGAATGGAATGGGATGGAATGGAATCGAATGATCTCGAATGGAATCGAATGGAATGGAATCGAATGGAATCGAATGGAATGCAATGGAATGGAATGGAATGGAATCGAATGGAATGGAATGGAATGGAATGGAATGGAATGGAATCAACCCGAGTAGAATGGAATGGATTGGAATGGAATGGAATGGAATGGAATGGAATGGAATGGAATCGAATGGAATGGAATGGAATGGAATGGAATGGAATGGAATGGAATGGAATGGAATCAACCCGAGGAGAACGGAATGGATTGGAATGGAATGGAATGGAATGGAATGGAATGGAATGGAATGGAATGGAATGGAATGGAATGGAATGGAATTCAATGGAATATAATGGAATGGAATCGAATGGAATCGAATGGAGACGAATGGAATGGAATGGAATGGAACGGAATGGAATCAACCTGAGTAGAATGGAATGTATTGGAATGGAATGGAATGGAATGGAATGGAATGGAATGGAATGGAATGGTATGGAATGGAATCGAATGGAAGGGAATGGAATGGAATAGAATGGAGTGGAATGGAATGGAATTTAATGGAATGGAATGGAATCGAAAGGAATGGAATGGAAAGAATGGAATGGAATGGAATGGAAAGGAATGGAATGGAATGGAATGGAATCAACCCGAGTAGAATGGAATGGATTGGAATGGATTGGAATGGAATGGAATGGAATGGAATGGAATCGAATGGAATGGAATGGAATCGAATGGAATGGAACGGAATGGAATGGAATGGAATGGAATCGAATGGAATCGAACGGAATCGAATGGAATGGAATGGAATATAATGGAATGGAATGGAATGGAATGGAATGGAATGGAATGGAATGGAATGGAATGGAGTCAACCCGAGTAGAATGGAATGGATTGGAATGGAATGGAATGGAAAGTAATGGAATGGAATGGAATGGAATGGAATGGAATGGAATGGAATGGAATGGAATGGAATGGAATCAACCCGAGTAGAACTAAAAGGAACGGAAAGGAATGGAATGGAATGGAATAGAATGGAATGGAATGGAATTCAGTGGAGTAGAATGGAATGGAATAGAATGGAATGGAATGGAATGGAATGGAATGGAATGGAATGGAATGGAATCAACCCGACTAGAACGGAATGGAATGGAATGGAATGGAATGGAATCAACCCGAGTAGAACTAAATGGAACGGAAAGGAATGGAATGGAATGGAATAGAATGGAATGGAATGGAATTCAGTGGAGTAGAATGGAATGGAATAGAATGGAATGGAATGGAATGGAATGGAATGGAATGGAATGGAATGGAATGGAATGGAATCAACCCGACTAGAACGGAATGGAATGGAATGGAATGGAATGGAATGGAATGGAATGGAATCGAATGGAATGGAATGGAATGGAATGGAATGGAATGGAATGGAATGGAATCCACCCGAGTAGAATGGAATGGATTGGAATGGAATGGGAAGAATGGAATGGAATCGAGTGGAATGGAATGGAATGGAATGGAATGGAATGGAATGGAATGGAATGGAATGGAATAAACCCGAGTAGAATGGAGTGGATTGGAATGGAATGGAATGGAATGGAATCGAATGGAATCGAATGGAATGGAATGGAATGGAATGAAATGGAATGGAATGGAATCAACCCGAGTAGAATGGAATGGAATGGAATGGAATGGAATGGGATGGAATGGAATCGAATGATCTCGAATGGAATCGAATGGAATGGAATCGAATGGAATCGAATGGAATGCAATGGAATGGAATGGAATGGAATCGAATGGAATGGAATGGAATGGAATGGAATGGAATGGAATCAACCCGAGAAGAATGGAATGGATTGGAATGGAATGGAATGGAATGGAATGGAATGGAATGGAATCGAATGGAATGGAATGGAATGGAATGGAATGGAATGGAATGGAATGGAATCAACCCGAGGAGAACGGAATGGATTGGAATGGAATGGAATGGAATGGAATGGAATGGAATGGAATGGAATGGAATGGAATGGAATTCAATGGAATAGAATGGAATGGAATCGAATGGAATCGAATGGTGGCGAATGGAATGGAATAGAATGGAATGGAATGGAATCAACCAGAGTAGAATGGAATGTATTGGAATGGAATGGAATGGAATGGAATGGAATGGAATGGAATGGAATCGAATGGAATGGAATGGAATGGAATGGAATGGAATGGAATGGAATGGAATGGAATGGAGTCAATCAGAGTAGAACGGAATGGAATGGAATGGAATGGAATGGAATGGAATGGAATGGAATGGAATGGAATGGAATGGAATGGAATTCAATGGAATAGAATGGAATGGAAGGGAATGGAATGGAATGGAATGGAATCGAATGGAATCGAATGGAATCGAACGGAATGGAATGGAATAGAATGGAATCAACCCGAGTAGAACGGAATGGAATGGAATGGAATGGAATTGAATGGAATCGAATGGAATGGAATGGAATGGAATGGAATCGAATGGAATGAAACTGAATGGAATGGAATGGAATGGAATGGAATGGAATGGAATGGAATGGAATGGAATGGAATTCAATGGAATAGAATGGAATGGAATGGAATGGAATAAAATGAAATGGAATGGAATGGAACCGAATGGAATAGAATGGAATCGAATGGAATGGAATGGAATAGAATGGAATGGAATGGAATGGAATGGAGTGGAATCAACCCGAGTAGAACAGAATGGAATGGAATGGAATGGAATGGAATGGAATGGAATGGAATGGAATGGAATGGAATGGAATCGAATGGAATCGAATGGAATGGAATGGAATGGAATGGAATGGAATCAACCCAAGTAGAATGGAATGGATTGGAATGGAATGGAATGGAATGGAATGGAATCGAATCGAATGGAACGCAATGGAATGGAATGGAATGGAATGGAATGGAATGGAATGGAATGGAATGGAATGGAATGGGTTCAACCCGAGTAGAATGGAATGGATTGGAATGGACTGGAATGGAATGGAATGGAATGCAATCAATCCGAGTAGAATGGAATGGAATGGAATGGAATGGAATTCAATGTAATAGAATGGAATTGAATCAACCCGCGTGTAACGGAATGGAACGGAACGGAAAGTAACGGAACGGAATGGATCGGAATCAACACGATCAGAACGGAACGGAATGGGACGGGACTGGACTGGACGCGTCGGGATGGGACGGAATGGAACGGAACGGAACGGCATGGAATCAACCCGAGTGGAATGGAATGGAATGGAATGGAATGGAATGGAATGGAATGGAATAGAATAGAATGCAATTGAATCAACCCGCGTGGAACTGAATGGAATGGAACGGAAAGGAACGGAACGGAGTGGAATGGAATCAACCCGAGTACAACGGCACGGTACAGGACGGGACGGGACGGGACGGGACGTGTCAGGACGGAACGGAACGGAACGGAACTAAATGGATTCAAGCCGAGTAGAACGGAATGGAATAGAATGGAATGGAATGGAATGGAATGGAGTGGAATGGAATGGAATGGAATGGAATGGAATGGAATGGAATGGAATGGAATGGAATCAACCCGAATAGAACGGAATGGAATGGAGTGGAATGGAATGGAATGGAATGGAATGGAATGGAATGGAATGGAATGGAATGGAATGGAATGGAATGGAAATCAACCTGAGTAGAACGGAATGGAATGGAATGGAATGGAATGGAATGGAATGGAATGGAATGGAATGGAATGGAATGGAATGGAATGGATTGGAGTGGAATCAACCCGATTAGAACGGAATGGAATGGAATGGAATGGAATGGAATGGAATGGAATGGAATGGAATGGAATGGAATGGAATAGAAAGGAATGGAATGGAATGGAATGGAATGGAATGGAGTGGAATGGAATGGAATCAACCCGAGTAGAATGGAATGGATTGGAATGGAATGGAATGGAATGGAATCGAATGGAATCGAATGGAATCGAATGGAATCGAACGGAATAGAATGGAATATAATGGAATGGAATGGAATGGAATGGAATGGAATGGAATGGAATAAACCCGAGTAGAATGGAGTGGATTGGAATGGAATGGAATGGAATGGAATCGAATGGAATCGAATGGAATGGAATGGAATGGAATGAAATGGAATGGAATGGAATCAACCCGAGTAGAATGGAATGGAATGGAATGGAATGGAATGGAATGGAATGGAATGGAATCGAATGGAATGGAATGGAATGGAATGGAATGGAATGGAATGGAATGGAATGGAATGGAGTCAATCAGAGTAGAACGGAATGGAATGGAATGGAATGGAATGGAATGGAATGGAATGGAATGGAATGGAATGGAATTCAATGGAATAGAATGGAATGGAAGGGAATGGAATGGAATGGAATGGAATCGAATGGAATCGAATGGAATCGAACGGAATGGAATGGAATAGAATGGAATCAACCCGAGTAGAACGGAATGGAATGGAATGGAATGGAATTGAATGGAATCGAATGGAATGGAATGGAATGGAATGGAATCGAATGGAATGAAACTGAATGGAATGGAATGGAATGGAATGGAATGGAATGGAATGGAATGGAATGGAATTCAATGGAATAGAATGGAATGGAATGGAATGGAATAAAATGAAATGGAATGGAATGGAACCGAATGGAATAGAATGGAATCGAATGGAATGGAATGGAATAGAATGGAATGGAATGGAATGGAATGGAGTGGAATCAACCCGAGTAGAACAGAATGGAATGGAATGGAATGGAATGGAATGGAATGGAATGGAATGGAATGGAATGGAATGGAATCGAATGGAATCGAATGGAATGGAATGGAATGGAATGGAATGGAATCAACCCAAGTAGAATGGAATGGATTGGAATGGAATGGAATGGAATGGAATGGAATCGAATCGAATGGAACGCAATGGAATGGAATGGAATGGAATGGAATGGAATGGAATGGAATGGAATGGAATGGAATGGAATGGAATGGATTCAACCCGAGTAGAATGGAATGGATTGGAATGGACTGGAATGGAATGGAATGGAATGCAATCAATCCGAGTAGAATGGAATGGAATGGAATGGAATGGAATTCAATGTAATAGAATGGAATTGAATCAACCCGCGTGTAACGGAATGGAACGGAACGGAAAGTAACGGAACGGAATGGATCGGAATCAACACGATCAGAACGGAACGGAATGGGACGGGACTGGACTGGACGCGTCGGGATGGGACGGAATGGAACGGAACGGAACGGCATGGAATCAACCCGAGTGGAATGGAATGGAATGGAATGGAATGGAATGGAATGGAATGGAATAGAATAGAATGCAATTGAATCAACCCGCGTGGAACTGAATGGAATGGAACGGAAAGGAACGGAACGGAGTGGAATGGAATCAACCCGAGTACAACGGCACGGTACAGGACGGGACGGGACGGGACGGGACGTGTCAGGACGGAACGGAACGGAACGGAACTAAATGGATTCAAGCCGAGTAGAACGGAATGGAATAGAATGGAATGGAATGGAATGGAATGGAGTGGAATGGAATGGAATGGAATGGAATGGAATGGAATGGAATGGAATGGAATGGAATCAACCCGAATAGAACGGAATGGAATGGAGTGGAATGGAATGGAATGGAATGGAATGGAATGGAATGGAATGGAATGGAATGGAATGGAATGGAATAGAAATCAACCTGAGTAGAACGGAATGGAATGGAATGGAATGGAATGGAATGGAATGGAATGGAATGGAATGGAATGGAATGGATTGGAGTGGAATCAACCCGATTAGAACGGAATGGAATGGAATGGAATGGAATGGAATGGAATGGAATGGAATGGAATGGAATGGAATAGAAAGGAATGGAATGGAATGGAATGGAATGGAATGGAGTGGAATGGAATGGAATCAACCCGAGTAGAATGGAATGGATTGGAATGGAATGGAATGGAATGGAATCGAATGGAATCGAATGGAATCGAATGGAATCGAACGGAATAGAATGGAATATAATGGAATGGAATGGAATGGAATGGAATGGAATGGAATGGAATAAACCCGAGTAGAATGGAGTGGATTGGAATGGAATGGAATGGAATGGAATCGAATGGAATCGAATGGAATGGAATGGAATGGAATGAAATGGAATGGAATGGAATCAACCCGAGTAGAATGGAATGGAATGGAATGGAATGGAATGGGATGGAATGGAATCGAATGATCTCGAATGGAATCGAATGGAATGGAATCGAATGGAATCGAATGGAATGCAATGGAATGGAATGGAATGGAATCGAATGGAATGGAATGGAATGGAATGGAATGGAATGGAATCAACCCGAGTAGAATGGAATGGATTGGAATGGAATGGAATGGAATGGAATGGAATGGAATGGAATCGAATGGAATGGAATGGAATGGAATGGAATGGAATGGAATGGAATGGAATGGAATCAACCCGAGGAGAACGGAATGGATTGGAATGGAATGGAATGGAATGGAATGGAATGGAATGGAATGGAATGGAATTCAATGGAATAGAATGTAATGGAATCGAATGGAATCGAATGGTGGCGAATGGAATGGAATAGAATGGAATGGAATGGAATCAACCAGAGTAGAATGGAATGTATTGGAATGGAATGGAATGGAATGGAATGGAATGGAATGGAATGGAATGGAATGGAATCGAATGGAATGGAATGGAATGGAATGGAATGGAATGGAATGGAATGGAATGGAATGGAGTCAATCAGAGTAGAACGGAATGGAATGGAATGGAATGGAATGGAATGGAATGGAATGGAATGGAATGGAATGGAATGGAATGGAATGGAATTCAATGGAATAGAATGGAATGGAAGGGAATGGAATGGAATGGAATGGAATCGAATGGAATCGAATGGAATCGAACGGAATGGAATGGAATAGAATGGAATCAACCCGAGTAGAACGGAATGGAATGGAATGGAATGGAATTGAATGGAATCGAATGGAATGGAATGGAATGGAATGGAATCGAATGGAATGAAACTGAATGGAATGGAATGGAATGGAATGGAATGGAATGGAATGGAATGGAATGGAATTCAATGGAATAGAATGGAATGGAATGGAATGGAATAAAATGAAATGGAATGGAATGGAACCGAATGGAATAGAATGGAATCGAATGGAATGGAATGGAATAGAATGGAATGGAATGGAATGGAATGGAGTGGAATCAACCCGAGTAGAACAGAATGGAATGGAATGGAATGGAATGGAATGGAATGGAATGGAATGGAATGGAATGGAATGGAATCGAATGGAATCGAATGGAATGGAATGGAATGGAATGGAATGGAATCAACCCAAGTAGAATGGAATGGATTGGAATGGAATGGAATGGAATGGAATGGAATCGAATCGAATGGAACGCAATGGAATGGAATGGAATGGAATGGAATGGAATGGAATGGAATGGAATGGAATGGAATGGAATGGAATGGATTCAACCCGAGTAGAATGGAATGGATTGGAATGGACTGGAATGGAATGGAATGGAATGCAATCAATCCGAGTAGAATGGAATGGAATGGAATGGAATGGAATTCAATGTAATAGAATGGAATTGAATCAACCCGCGTGTAACGGAATGGAACGGAACGGAAAGTAACGGAACGGAATGGATCGGAATCAACACGATCAGAACGGAACGGAATGGGACGGGACTGGACTGGACGCGTCGGGATGGGACGGAATGGAACGGAACGGAACGGCATGGAATCAACCCGAGTGGAATGGAATGGAATGGAATGGAATGGAATGGAATGGAATGGAATAGAATAGAATGCAATTGAATCAACCCGCGTGGAACTGAATGGAATGGAACGGAAAGGAACGGAACGGAGTGGAATGGAATCAACCCGAGTACAACGGCACGGTACAGGACGGGACGGGACGGGACGGGACGTGTCGGGACGGAACGGAACGGAACGGAACTAAATGGATTCAAGCCGAGTAGAACGGAATGGAATAGAATGGAATGGAATGGAATGGAATGGAGTGGAATGGAATGGAATGGAATGGAATGGAATGGAATGGAATGGAATGGAATCAACCCGAATAGAACGGAATGGAATGGAGTGGAATGGAATGGAATGGAATGGAATGGAATGGAATGGAATGGAATGGAATGGAATGGAAATCAACCTGAGTAGAACGGAATGGAATGGAATGGAATGGAATGGAATGGAATGGAATGGAATGGAATTGAATGGAATTTAATGGAATGGAATGAACCCGAGTGGAATGGAATGGAATGGAATGGAATGGAATGGAATGGAATGATGAACCCGAGTAGAATGGAATGGTTCGGAATGAAATGGAATGGAATGGAATGGAATGGAATGGAATGGAATGGAATGGAATGGAATGGAATGGAATAGAATGGAATGGAATGGAATGGAATCAACCCGAGTAGAACGGAATGGGTTGGAATGGAAAGGAATGGAATTGAATGGAATGGAATGGAATGGAATGGAATGGAATGGAATGGAATGGATTGGAGTGGAATCAACCCGATTAGAACGGAATGGAATGGAATGGAATGGAATGGAATGGAATGGAATGGAATGGAATGGAATGGAATGGAATAGAAAGGAATGGAATGGAATGGAATGGAATGGAATGGAGTGGAATGGAATGGAATCAACCCGAGTAGAATGGAATGGATTGGAATGGAATGGAATGGAATGGAATCGAATGGAATCGAATGGAATCGAATGGAATCGAACGGAATAGAATGGAATATAATGGAATGGAATGGAATGGAATGGAATGGAATGGAATGGAATCAACCCGAGTAGAACGGAATGGAATAAATGGAAAGAAATGGATTGGAATGGAATGGAATGGAATGGAATGGAATGGAATGGAATGGAATGGAATGGAATCAACACGAGTAGATTTAAATGGAATGGAAAGGAATGGAATGGAATGGAATTGAATGGAATGGAATGGAATTCAATGGAGTAGAATGGAATGGAATAGAATGGAATGGAATGGAATGGAATGGAATGGAATGGAATGGAATGGAATGGAATGGAATGGAATGGAATGGAATGGAATGGAATGGAATAGAATTTAATCAACCCGACTAGAACGGAATGGAATGGAATGGAATGGAATGGAATGGAATGGAATGGAATGGAATGGAATCAACCCGACTAGAACGGAATGGAATGGAATGGAATGGAATGGAATGGAATGGAACGGAACGGAATGGAATCGAATGGAATGGAATGGAATGGAATGGAATGGAATGGAATGGAATGGAATGGAATGGAATGGAATGGAATGGAATGGAATGGAATGGAATGGAATGGAATCCACCCGAGTAGAATGGAATGGATTGGAATGGAATGGAAAGGAATGGAATGGAATCGAGTGGAATCGAATGGAATGGAATGGAATGGAATGGAATGGAATGGAATGGAATGGAATCAACCTGAGTAGAATGGAATGGATTGGAATGGAATGGAATGGAATGGAATGGAATGGAATGGAATGGAATCAACCCGAGTAGAACGGAATGGAATGGAATGGAATGGAATGGGATGGAATCAAACCGAGTAGAACGGAATGGAATGGAATGGGATGGAATGGAATCGAATGATATCGAATGGAATCGAATGGAAAGGAATGGAATAGAATGGAATCAACCCGAGTGGAACGGCATGGAATGGAATGGAATGGAATGGAATGGAATGGAATGGAATGGAATCGAATGGAATGGAATCAACCCGAGTAGAATGGAATGGATTGGAATGGAATGGAATGGAATGGAATGGAATCGAATGGAATCGAATGGAATGGAGTGGAATGGAATGGAATGGAATGGAATGGAATGGAATGGAATCAACCCGAGTAGAACGGAATGGAACGGAATGGAATGGAATGGAATTCAATGGAATGGAATTCAACGGAATAGAATGGAATGGAAGGGAATGGCATGGAATGGAATGGAATCGAATGGAATCAAATGGAATCGAACGGAATGGAATGGAATAGAATGGAATCAACCCGAGTAGAACGGAATGGAATGGAATGGAATGGAATGGAATGGAATGGAATAGAATGGAATGGAATCGAATGGAATGGAATGGAATGGAATGGAATGGAATGGAATGGAGTGGAATGAAATGGAATGGAATGGAATGGAATGGAATGGAATGGAATGGAATGGAATGGAATAGAATGGAATCAACCCGAGTAGAATGGAATGGATTGGAATGGAAAGGAATGGAATGGAATGGAATGGAATGGAATGGAATGGAATGGAATGGAATGGAATCAATCCGAGTAGAATGGAATGGAATGGAATTCATTGTAACCGAAAGGAATTGAATCAACCCATGTGGAACGGAACGGGATGGGACGGGACGGGACGGGATGGGACGGGTAGGGATGGGACAGAATGGAACGGAACGGAATGGCATGGAATCAACCCGAGTAGAATGGAATGGAATGGAATGGAATGGAAGGGAAAGGAATAGAATAGAATAGAATGGAATTGAACCAACCCGCGTGGAACGGAATGGAACGTCACGGAAACGAGCGGAACGGAATGGAAAGGAAACAACCCGAGTAAAACGGCACGGGACGGGACGGGACGAGACGGGACGGGACGGAACGGAACGGAACCAAACTCAATGGAATCAACCCGAGTGGAACGGAATGGAGTAAATGGAAAGGAATGGAATGGAATGGAATGGAATGGAATGGAATGGAATGGAATGGAATGGAATGGAATCAAATGGAATGGAATGGAATCGAATGGAATGGAATGGAATGGAATGGAATGGAATCGAACGGAATCGAATGGAATAGAAAGGAATATAATGGAATGGAATGGAATGGAATGGAATGGAATGGAATGGAATGGATTGGAGTCAACCCGAGTAGAATGGAATGGATTGGAATGGAATGGAATGGAAAGTAATGGAATGGAATGGAATGGAATGGAATGGAATGGAATGGAATGGAATGGAATCAACCCGAGTAGAACTAAATGGAATGGAAAGGAATGGAATGGAATGGAATTGAATGGAATGGAATGGAATTCAATGGAGTAGAATGGAATGGAATAGAATGGAAAGGAATGGAATGGAATGGAATGGAATGGAATGGAATAGAATGGAATCAACCCGACTAGAACGGAATGGAATGGAATGGAATGGAATGGAATGGAATCGAAAGGAATGGAATGGAATGGAATGGAATGGGATGGAATGGAATCGAATGATATCGAATGGAATCGAATGGAATGGAATGGAATAGAATGGAATCAACCCGAGTGGAACGGAATGGAATGGAATGGAATGGAATGGAATGGAATGGAATGGAATGGAATCAACCTGAGTAGAATGGAATGAATTGGAATGAAATGGAATGGAATGGAATCGAATGGAATCGAAAGAAATGGAATGGAATGGAATGGAATGAAATGGAATGGAATGGAATCAACCCGAGTAGAATGTAATGGAATGGAATGGAATGGAATGGGATGGAATGGAATCGAATGATATCGAATGGAATCGAATGGAATGGAATGGAATAGAATGGAATCAACCCGAGAGGAACGGAATGGAAAGGAATGGAATGGAATGGAATGGAATGGAATGGAATGGAATGGAATCCACCCGAGTAGAGCTAAATGGAATGGAAAGGAATGGAATGGAATGGAATTGAATGGAATGGAATGGAATTCAATGGAGTAGAATGGAATGGAATAGAATGGAATGGAATGGAATGGAATGGAATGGAATGGAATGGAATGGAATGAAATCAACCCGAGTAGAAAGAAATGGAGTGGAATGGAATGGAATGGAATGGAATGGAATGGAATGGAATGGAATCTAATGGAATGGAATGGAGTGGAATGGAATGGAATGGAATGGAATGGAATGGAATGGAAATCAACCCGAGTAGAACGGAATGGAATGGAATGGAATGGAATGGAATGGAATGGAATGGAATGGAATGGAATGGAATGGAATGAGCCCGAGTGGAATGGAATGGAATGGAATGGAATGGAATGGAATGGAATGGAATGGAATGATCAACACGAGTGGAATGGAATGGAATGGAATGGAATGGAATGGAATGGAATGGAGTGGAATCAACCCGAGTAGAACGGAATGGAATGGAATGGAATGGAATGGAATGGAATGGAATGGAATGGAATTCAATGGAATAGAATGGAATGGAATAAAATGAAATGGAATGGAATGGAATCGAATGGAATAGAATGGAATCGAATGGAATGGAATGGAATAGAATGGAATGGAATGGAATGGAATGGACTGGAATCAACCCGAGTAGAACAGAATGGAATGGAATGGAATGGAATGGAATGGAATCGAATGGAATGGAATGGAATGGAATGGAATGGAATGGAATGGAATGGAATCAACCCAAGTAGAATGGAATGGATTGGAATGGAATGGAATGGAATGGAATGGAATCGAATCGAATGGAACGCAATGGAATGGAACGGAATGGAATGGAATGGAATGGAATGGAATGGAATCAACCCGAGTAGAATGGAATGGATTGGAATGGACTGGAATGGAATGGAATGGAATGCAATCAATCCGAGTAGAATTCAATGGAATGGAATGGAATGGAATTCAATGTAATAGAATGGAATTGAATCAACCCGCGTTTAACGGAATGGAATGGAACGGAAAGGAACGGAAAGGAATGGAACGGAATCAACCCGATCAGAACGGAACGGAATGGGACGGGATGGGACGGCATGGAATCAACCCGAGTAGAATGGAATGGAATGGAATGGAATGGAATGGAATGGAATGGAATGGAATAAAATAGAATGGAATGGAATCAACCCACGAGGAACTGAATGGAACGGAACGGAAAGGAACGGAACGGAGTGGAATGGAATCAACCCGAGTACAACGGCACGGGACGGGACGGGACGGGACGGGACGGGACGGGACGTGTCGGGACGGAATGGAACGGAACGGAACTCAATGGATTCAAGCCGAGTAGAACGGAATGGAATAGAATGGAATGGAATGGAATGGAATGGAATGGAATGGAATGGAATGGAATGGAATAGAAATCAACCTGAGTAGAACGGAATGGAATGGAATGGAATGGAATGGAATGGAATGGAATGGAATGGAATGAACCCGAGTGGAATGGAATGGAATGGAATGGAATGGAATGATGAACCCGAATAGAATGGAATGGTTTGGAATGAAATGGAATGGAATGGAATGGAATGGAATGGAATGGGATGGAATGGAATGGAATGGAATGGAATAGAAATCAACCCGAGTAGAACGGAATGGAATGGAATGGAATGGAATGGGATGGAATGGAATCGAATGATATCGAATGGAATCGAATGGAATGGAATGGAATAGAATGGAATAAACCCGAGTGGAACGGAATGGAAAGGAATGGAATGGAATGGAATGGAATGGAATGGAATGGAATGGAATGGAATCCACCCGAGTAGAACTAAATGGAATGGAAAGGAATGGAATGGAATGGAATTGAATGGAATGGAATGGAATTCAATGGAGTAGAATGGAGTGGAATAGAATGGAATGGAATGGAATGGAATGGAATGGAATGGAATGGAATAGAATGGAATCAACCCGACTAGAACGGAATGGAATGGAATGGAATGGAATGGAATGGAATGGAATGGAATGGAATGGAATGGAATGGAATGGAATGGAATCCACCCTAGTAAAATGGAATGGATTGGAATGGAATGGAAAGGAATGGAATGGAATCGAGTGGAATCGAATGGAATGGAATGGAATGGAATGGAATGGAATGGAATGGAATGGAATGAAATGGAATCAACCCGAGTAGAATGGAATGGATTGGAATGGAATGGAATGGAATGGAATCGAATGGAATCGAAAGAAATGGAATGGAATGGAATGGATTGAAATGGAATGGAATGGAATCAACCCGAGTAGAACGGAATGGAATGGAATGGAATGGAATGGGATGGAATGGAATCGAATGATATCGAATGGAATGGAATGGAATGGAATGGAATGGAATGGAATGGAATCGAATGGAATCGAATGGAATGGAGTGGAATGCAATGGAATGGAATGGAATGGAATGGAATGGAATGGAATGGAATCAACCCGAGAAGAACGGAATGGAATGGAATGGAATGGAATGGAATGGAATGGAATGGAATGGAATGGAATGGAATTCAATGGAATGGAATGGAATGGAATGGAATCAATCAGAGTAGAACGGAATGGAATGGAATGGAATGGAATGGAATGGAATTCAATGGAATAGAATGGAATGGAAGGGAATGGAATGGAATGGAATGGAATCGAATGGAATCAAATGGAATCGAAAGGAATGGAATGGAATACAATGGAATCAACCCGAGTAGAACGGAATGGAATGGAATGGAATGGAATGGAATGGAATGGAATGGAATGGAATGGAATGGAATGGAATGGAATGGAATGGAATAGAATGGAATCAACCCGAGTAGAATGGAATGGATTGGAATGGAAAGGAATGGAATGGAATGGAATGGAATGGAATGGAATGAAATGGAATGGAATCAATCCGAGTAGAATGGAATGGAATGGAATTCAATGTAACCGAAAGGGATTGAATCAACCCATGTGGAACGGAACGGGATGAGACGGGACGGGACGGGATGAGACGGGTCGGGATGGGACGGAATGGTATGGAACGGAATGGCATGGAATCAACCCGAGTAGAATGGAATGGAATGGAATGGAATGGAAGGGAAAGGAATAGAATAGAATAGAATGGAATTGAACCAACCCGCGTGGAACGGAATGGAACGTAACGGAAACGAGCGGAACGGAATGGAAAGGAATCAACACGAGTAAAACGGCACGGGACGGGACGGGACGGGACGGGACGGGACGGGACGGAACGGAACCAAACTCAATGGAATCAACCCGAGTAGAACGGAATGGAATAAATGGAAAGGAATGGAATGGAATGGAATGGAATGGAATGGAATGGAATGGAATCTAATGGAATGGAATGGAGTGGAATGGAATGGAATGGAATTGAATGGAAATCAACCCGAGTAGAACGGAATGGAATGGAATGGAATGGAATGGAATGGAATGGAATGGAATGGAATTTAATGGAATGGAAAGGAATCGAAAGGAATGGAATGGAATGGAATGGAATGGAATGGAATCAACCCGAGTAGAATGTAATGGATTGGAATGGAATGGAATGGAATGGAATGGAATGGAATGGAATCGAATGGAATGGAATGGAATGGAATGGAATGGAATGGAATGGAATGGAATGGAATCAACCCGAGGAGAACGGAATGGATTGGAATGGAATGGAATGGAATGGAATGGAATGGAATGGAATGGAATGGAATGGAATTCAATGGAATAGAATGGAATGGAATCGAATGGAATCGAATGGTGGCGAATGGAATGGAATAGAATGGAATGGAATGGAATCAACCAGAGTAGAATGGAATGTATTGGAATGGAATGGAATGGAATGGAATGGAATGGAATGGAATGGAATGGAATGGAATGGAATCGAATGGAATGGAATGGAATGGAATGGAATGGAATGGAATGGAATGGAATGGAATGGAGTCAATCAGAGTAGAACGGAATGGAATGGAATGGAATGGAATGGAATGGAATGGAATGGAATGGAATGGAATGGAATGGAATTCAATGGAATAGAACGGAATGGAATGGAATGGAATGGAATTGAATGGAATCGAATGGAATGGAATGGAATGGAATGGAATCGAATGGAATGAAACTGAATGGAATGGAATGGAATGGAATGGAATGGAATGGAATGGAATGGAATGGAATTCAATGGAATAGAATGGAATGGAATGGAATGGAATAAAATGAAATGGAATGGAATGGAACCGAATGGAATAGAATGGAATCGAATGGAATGGAATGGAATAGAATGGAATGGAATGGAATGGAATGGAGTGGAATCAACCCGAGTAGAACAGAATGGAATGGAATGGAATGGAATGGAATGGAATGGAATGGAATGGAATGGAATGGAATCGAATGGAATCGAATGGAATGGAATGGAATGGAATGGAATGGAATCAACCCAAGTAGAATGGAATGGATTGGAATGGAATGGAATGGAATGGAATGGAATCGAATCGAATGGAACGCAATGGAATGGAATGGAATGGAATGGAATGGAATGGAATGGAATGGAATGGAATGGAATGGAATGGAATGGATTCAACCCGAGTAGAATGGAATGGATTGGAATGGACTGGAATGGAATGGAATGGAATGCAATCAATCCGAGTAGAATGGAATGGAATGGAATGGAATGGAATTCAATGTAATAGAATGGAATTGAATCAACCCGCGTGTAACGGAATGGAACGGAACGGAAAGTAACGGAACGGAATGGATCGGAATCAACCCGATCAGAACGGAACGGAATGGGACGGGACTGGACTGGACGCGTCGGGATGGGACGGAATGGAACGGAACGGAACGGCATGGAATCAACCCGAGTGGAATGGAATGGAATGGAATGGAATGGAATGGAATGGAATGGAATAGAATAGAATGCAATTGAATCAACCCGCGTGGAACTGAATGGAATGGAACGGAAAGGAACGGAAAGGAGTGGAATGGAATCAACCCGAGTACAACGGCACGGTACAGGACGGGACGGGACGGGACGGGACGTGTCGGGACGGAACGGAACGGAACGGAACTAAATGGATTCAAGCCGAGTAGAACGGAATGGAATAGAATGGAATGGAATGGAATGGAATGGAGTGGAATGGAATGGAATGGAATGGAATGGAATGGAATGGAATGGAATGGAATCAACCCGAATAGAACGGAATGGAATGGAGTGGAATGGAATGGAATGGAATGGAATGGAATGGAATGGAATGGAATGGAATGGAATGGAATGGAAATCAACCTGAGTAGAACGGAATGGAATGGAATGGAATGGAATGGAATGGAATGGAATGGAATGGAATGGAATGGAATGGAATTGAATGGAATTTAATGGAATGGAATGAACCCGAGTGGAATGGAATGGAATGGAATGGAATGGAATGGAATGGAATGGAATGATGAACCCGAGTAGAATGGAATGGTTCGGAATGAAATGGAATGGAATGGAATGGAATGGAATGGAATGGAATGGAATGGAATGGAATGGAATGGAATAGAATGGAATGGAATGGAATGGAATCAACCCGAGTAGAACGGAATGGGTTGGAATGGAAAGGAATGGAATTGAATGGAATGGAATGGAATGGAATGGAATGGAATGGAATGGAATGGAATGGATTGGAGTGGAATCAACCCGATTAGAACGGAATGGAATGGAATGGAATGGAATGGAATGGAATGGAATGGAATGGAATGGAATGGAATGGAATAGAAAGGAATGGAATGGAATGGAATGGAATGGAATGGAGTGGAATGGAATGGAATCAACCCGAGTAGAATGGAATGGAATGGAATGGAATGGAATGGAATGGAATCGAATGGAATCGAATGGAATCGAATGGAATCGAACGGAATAGAATGGAATATAATGGAATGGAATGGAATGGAATGGAATGGAATGGAATGGAATAAACCCGAGTAGAATGGAGTGGATTGGAATGGAATGGAATGGAATGGAATCGAATGGAATCGAATGGAATGGAATGGAATGGAATGAAATGGAATGGAATGGAATCAACCCGAGTAGAATGGAATGGAATGGAATGGAATGGAATGGGATGGAATGGAATCGAATGATCTCGAATGGAATCGAATGGAATGGAATCGAATGGAATCGAATGGAATGCAATGGAATGGAATGGAATGGAATCGAATGGAATGGAATGGAATGGAATGGAATGGAATGGAATCAACCCGAGTAGAATGGAATGGATTGGAATGGAATGGAATGGAATGGAATGGAATGGAATGGAATCGAATGGAATGGAATGGAATGGAATGGAATGGAATGGAATGGAATCAACCCGAGGAGAACGGAATGGATTGGAATGGAATGGAATGGAATGGAATGGAATGGAATGGAATGGAATGGAATGGAATTCAATGGAATAGAATGTAATGGAATCGAATGGAATCGAATGGTGGCGAATGGAATGGAATAGAATGGAATGGAATGGAATCAACCAGAGTAGAATGGAATGTATTGGAATGGAATGGAATGGAATGGAATGGAATGGAATGGAATGGAATGGAATCGAATGGAATGGAATGGAATGGAATGGAATGGAATGGAATGGAATGGAATGGAATGGAATGGAGTCAATCAGAGTAGAACGGAATGGAATGGAATGGAATGGAATGGAATGGAATGGAATGGAATGGAATGGAATGGAATTCAATGGAATAGAATGGAATGGAAGGGAATGGAATGGAATGGAATGGAATCGAATGGAATCGAATGGAATCGAACGGAATGGAATGGAATAGAATGGAATCAACCCGAGTAGAACGGAATGGAATGGAATGGAATGGAATTGAATGGAATGAAACTGAATGGAATGGAATGGTATGGAATGGAATGGAATGGAATGGAATGGAATGGAATTCAATGGAATAGAATGGAATGGAATGGAATGGAATAAAATGAAATGGAATGGAATGGAACCGAATGGAATAGAATGGAATCGAATGGAATGGAATGGAATAGAATGGAATGGAATGGAATGGAATGGAGTGGAATCAACCCGAGTAGAACAGAATGGAATGGAATGGAATGGAATGGAATGGAATGGAATGGAATGGAATGGAATCGAATGGAATCGAATGGAATGGAATGGAATGGAATGGAATGGAATCAACCCAAGTAGAATGGAATGGATTGGAATGGAATGGAATGGAATGGAATGGAATCAAATCGAATGGAACGCAATGGAATGGAATGGAATGGAATGGAATGGAATGGAATGGAATGGAATGGAATGGAATGGAATGGAATGGAATGGAATGGAATGGAATGGATTCAACCCGAGTAGAATGGAATGGATTGGAATGGACTGGAATGGAATGGAATGGAATGCAATCAATCCGAGTAGAATGGAATGGAATGGAATGGAATGGAATTCAATGTAATAGAATGGAATTGAATCAACCCGCGTGTAACGGAATGGAACGGAACGGAAAGTAACGGAACGGAATGGATCGGAATCAACCCGATCAGAACGGAACGGAATGGGACGGGACTGGACTGGACGCGTCGGGATGGGACGGAATGGAACGGAACGGAACGGCATGGAATCAACCCGAGTGGAATGGAATGGAATGGAATGGAATGGAATGGAATGGAATGGAATAGAATAGAATGCAATTGAATCAACCCGCGTGGAACTGAATGGAATGGAACGGAAAGGAACGGAACGGAGTGGAATGGAATCAACCCGAGTACAACGGCACGGTACAGGACGGGACGGGACGGGACGGGACGTGTCGGGACGGAACGGAACGGAACGGAACTAAATGGATTCAAGCCGAGTAGAACGGAATGGAATAGAATGGAATGGAATGGAATGGAATGGAGTGGAATGGAATGGAATGGAATGGAATGGAATGGAATGGAATGGAATGGAATGGAATCAACCCGAATAGAACGGAATGGAATGGAGTGGAATGGAATGGAATGGAATGGAATGGAATGGAATGGAATGGAATGGAATGGAATGGAAATCAACCTGAGTAGAACGGAATGGAATGGAATGGAATGGAATGGAATGGAATGGAATGGAATGGAATGGAATGGAATGGAATTGAATGGAATTTAATGGAATGGAATGAACCCGAGTGGAATGGAATGGAATGGAATGGAATGGAATGGAATGGAATTCAATGGAATAGAATGGAATGGAATCGAATGGAATCGAATGGTGGCGAATGGAATGGAATAGAATGGAATGGAATGGAATCAACCAGAGTAGAATGGAATGTATTGGAATGGAATGGAATGGAATGGAATGGAATGGAATGGAATGGAATGGAATGGAATGGAATCGAATGGAATGGAATGGAATGGAATGGAATGGAATGGAATGGAATGGAATGGAATGGAGTCAATCAGAGTAGAACGGAATGGAATGGAATGGAATGGAATGGAATGGAATGGAATGGAATGGAATGGAATGGAATGGAATTCAATGGAATAGAACGGAATGGAATGGAATGGAATGGAATTGAATGGAATCGAATGGAATGGAATGGAATGGAATGGAATCGAATGGAATGAAACTGAATGGAATGGAATGGAATGGAATGGAATGGAATGGAATGGAATGGAATGGAATTCAATGGAATAGAATGGAATGGAATGGAATGGAATAAAATGAAATGGAATGGAATGGAACCGAATGGAATAGAATGGAATCGAATGGAATGGAATGGAATAGAATGGAATGGAATGGAATGGAATGGAGTGGAATCAACCCGAGTAGAACAGAATGGAATGGAATGGAATGGAATGGAATGGAATGGAATGGAATGGAATGGAATGGAATCGAATGGAATCGAATGGAATGGAATGGAATGGAATGGAATGGAATCAACCCAAGTAGAATGGAATGGATTGGAATGGAATGGAATGGAATGGAATGGAATCGAATCGAATGGAACGCAATGGAATGGAATGGAATGGAATGGAATGGAATGGAATGGAATGGAATGGAATGGAATGGAATGGAATGGATTCAACCCGAGTAGAATGGAATGGATTGGAATGGACTGGAATGGAATGGAATGGAATGCAATCAATCCGAGTAGAATGGAATGGAATGGAATGGAATGGAATTCAATGTAATAGAATGGAATTGAATCAACCCGCGTGTAACGGAATGGAACGGAACGGAAAGTAACGGAACGGAATGGATCGGAATCAACCCGATCAGAACGGAACGGAATGGGACGGGACTGGACTGGACGCGTCGGGATGGGACGGAATGGAACGGAACGGAACGGCATGGAATCAACCCGAGTGGAATGGAATGGAATGGAATGGAATGGAATGGAATGGAATGGAATAGAATAGAATGCAATTGAATCAACCCGCGTGGAACTGAATGGAATGGAACGGAAAGGAACGGAAAGGAGTGGAATGGAATCAACCCGAGTACAACGGCACGGTACAGGACGGGACGGGACGGGACGGGACGTGTCGGGACGGAACGGAACGGAACGGAACTAAATGGATTCAAGCCGAGTAGAACGGAATGGAATAGAATGGAATGGAATGGAATGGAATGGAGTGGAATGGAATGGAATGGAATGGAATGGAATGGAATGGAATGGAATGGAATCAACCCGAATAGAACGGAATGGAATGGAGTGGAATGGAATGGAATGGAATGGAATGGAATGGAATGGAATGGAATGGAATGGAATGGAATGGAAATCAACCTGAGTAGAACGGAATGGAATGGAATGGAATGGAATGGAATGGAATGGAATGGAATGGAATGGAATGGAATGGAATTGAATGGAATTTAATGGAATGGAATGAACCCGAGTGGAATGGAATGGAATGGAATGGAATGGAATGGAATGGAATGGAATGATGAACCCGAGTAGAATGGAATGGTTCGGAATGAAATGGAATGGAATGGAATGGAATGGAATGGAATGGAATGGAATGGAATGGAATGGAATGGAATAGAATGGAATGGAATGGAATGGAATCAACCCGAGTAGAACGGAATGGGTTGGAATGGAAAGGAATGGAATTGAATGGAATGGAATGGAATGGAATGGAATGGAATGGAATGGAATGGAATGGATTGGAGTGGAATCAACCCGATTAGAACGGAATGGAATGGAATGGAATGGAATGGAATGGAATGGAATGGAATGGAATGGAATGGAATGGAATAGAAAGGAATGGAATGGAATGGAATGGAATGGAATGGAGTGGAATGGAATGGAATCAACCCGAGTAGAATGGAATGGAATGGAATGGAATGGAATGGAATGGAATCGAATGGAATCGAATGGAATCGAATGGAATCGAACGGAATAGAATGGAATATAATGGAATGGAATGGAATGGAATGGAATGGAATGGAATGGAATAAACCCGAGTAGAATGGAGTGGATTGGAATGGAATGGAATGGAATGGAATCGAATGGAATCGAATGGAATGGAATGGAATGGAATGAAATGGAATGGAATGGAATCAACCCGAGTAGAATGGAATGGAATGGAATGGAATGGAATGGGATGGAATGGAATCGAATGATCTCGAATGGAATCGAATGGAATGGAATCGAATGGAATCGAATGGAATGCAATGGAATGGAATGGAATGGAATCGAATGGAATGGAATGGAATGGAATGGAATGGAATGGAATCAACCCGAGTAGAATGGAATGGATTGGAATGGAATGGAATGGAATGGAATGGAATGGAATGGAATCGAATGGAATGGAATGGAATGGAATGGAATGGAATGGAATGGAATCAACCCGAGGAGAACGGAATGGATTGGAATGGAATGGAATGGAATGGAATGGAATGGAATGGAATGGAATGGAATGGAATTCAATGGAATAGAATGTAATGGAATCGAATGGAATCGAATGGTGGCGAATGGAATGGAATAGAATGGAATGGAATGGAATCAACCAGAGTAGAATGGAATGTATTGGAATGGAATGGAATGGAATGGAATGGAATGGAATGGAATGGAATGGAATCGAATGGAATGGAATGGAATGGAATGGAATGGAATGGAATGGAATGGAATGGAATGGAATGGAGTCAATCAGAGTAGAACGGAATGGAATGGAATGGAATGGAATGGAATGGAATGGAATGGAATGGAATGGAATGGAATTCAATGGAATAGAATGGAATGGAAGGGAATGGAATGGAATGGAATGGAATCGAATGGAATCGAATGGAATCGAACGGAATGGAATGGAATAGAATGGAATCAACCCGAGTAGAACGGAATGGAATGGAATGGAATGGAATTGAATGGAATGAAACTGAATGGAATGGAATGGAATGGAATGGAATGGAATGGAATGGAATGGAATGGAATTCAATGGAATAGAATGGAATGGAATGGAATGGAATAAAATGAAATGGAATGGAATGGAACCGAATGGAATAGAATGGAATCGAATGGAATGGAATGGAATAGAATGGAATGGAATGGAATGGAATGGAGTGGAATCAACCCGAGTAGAACAGAATGGAATGGAATGGAATGGAATGGAATGGAATGGAATGGAATGGAATGGAATCGAATGGAATCGAATGGAATGGAATGGAATGGAATGGAATGGAATCAACCCAAGTAGAATGGAATGGATTGGAATGGAATGGAATGGAATGGAATGGAATCAAATCGAATGGAACGCAATGGAATGGAATGGAATGGAATGGAATGGAATGGAATGGAATGGAATGGAATGGAATGGAATGGAATGGAATGGAATGGAATGGAATGGATTCAACCCGAGTAGAATGGAATGGATTGGAATGGACTGGAATGGAATGGAATGGAATGCAATCAATCCGAGTAGAATGGAATGGAATGGAATGGAATGGAATTCAATGTAATAGAATGGAATTGAATCAACCCGCTTGTAACGGAATGGAACGGAACGGAAAGTAACGGAACGGAATGGATCGGAATCAACCCGATCAGAACGGAACGGAATGGGACGGGACTGGACTGGACGCGTCGGGATGGGACGGAATGGAACGGAACGGAACGGCATGGAATCAACCCGAGTGGAATGGAATGGAATGGAATGGAATGGAATGGAATGGAATGGAATAGAATAGAATGCAATTGAATCAACCCGCGTGGAACTGAATGGAATGGAACGGAAAGGAACGGAACGGAGTGGAATGGAATCAACCCGAGTACAACGGCACGGTACAGGACGGGACGGGACGGGACGGGACGTGTCGGGACGGAACGGAACGGAACGGAACTAAATGGATTCAAGCCGAGTAGAACGGAATGGAATAGAATGGAATGGAATGGAATGGAATGGAGTGGAATGGAATGGAATGGAATGGAATGGAATGGAATGGAATGGAATGGAATGGAATCAACCCGAATAGAACGGAATGGAATGGAGTGGAATGGAATGGAATGGAATGGAATGGAATGGAATGGAATGGAATGGAATGGAATGGAAATCAACCTGAGTAGAACGGAATGGAATGGAATGGAATGGAATGGAATGGAATGGAATGGAATGGAATGGAATGGAATGGAATTGAATGGAATTTAATGGAATGGAATGAACCCGAGTGGAATGGAATGGAATGGAATGGAATGGAATGGAATGGAATGATGAACCCGAGTAGAATGGAATGGTTCGGAATGAAATGGAATGGAATGGAATGGAATGGAATGGAATG
Organism: Gorilla gorilla gorilla; assembly: GCF_029281585.2. NCBI lineage: Eukaryota > Metazoa > Chordata > Mammalia > Primates > Hominidae > Gorilla > Gorilla gorilla. The sequence goes on along the minus strand of NC_073237.2, from coordinate 7,863,479 downwards.
GAATGGAATGGAATGGAATGGAATGGAATGGAATGGAATGGAATAGAATGGAATGGAATGGAATGGAATCAACCCGAGTAGAACGGAATTTGTTGGAATGGAAAGGAATGGAATTGAATGGAATGGAATGGAATGGAATGGAATGGAATGGAATGGAATGGATTGGAGTGGAATCAACCCAATTAGAACGGAATGGAATGGAATGGAATGGAATGGAATGGAATGGAATGGAATGGAATGGAATGGAATGGAATGGAATAGAAAGGAATGGAATGGAATGGAATGGAATGGAATGGAGTGGAATGGAATGGAATCAACCCGAGTAGAATGGAATGGATTGGAATGGAATGGAATGGAATGGAATCGAATGGAATCGAATGGAATCGAATGGAATCGAACGGAATAGAATGGAATATAATGGAATGGAATGGAATGGAATGGAATGGAATGGAATGGAATAAACCCGAGTAGAATGGAGTGGATTGGAATGGAATGGAATGGAATGGAATCGAATGGAATCGAATGGAATGGAATGGAATGGAATGAAATGGAATGGAATGGAATCAACCCGAGTAGAATGGAATGGAATGGAATGGAATGGAATGGGATGGAATGGAATCGAATGATCTCGAATGGAATCGAATGGAATGGAATCGAATGGAATCGAATGGAATGCAATGGAATGGAATGGAATGGAATCGAATGGAATGGAATGGAATGGAATGGAATGGAATGGAATCAACCCGAGTAGAATGGAATGGATTGGAATGGAATGGAATGGAATGGAATGGAATGGAATGGAATCGAATGGAATGGAATGGAATGGAATGGAATGGAATGGAATGGAATCAACCCGAGGAGAACGGAATGGATTGGAATGGAATGGAATGGAATGGAATGGAATGGAATGGAATGGAATGGAATGGAATTCAATGGAATAGAATGTAATGGAATCGAATGGAATCGAATGGTGGCGAATGGAATGGAATAGAATGGAATGGAATGGAATCAACCAGAGTAGAATGGAATGTATTGGAATGGAATGGAATGGAATGGAATGGAATGGAATGGAATGGAATCGAATGGAATGGAATGGAATGGAATGGAATGGAATGGAATGGAATGGAATGGAATGGAATGGAGTCAATCAGAGTAGAACGGAATGGAATGGAATGGAATGGAATGGAATGGAATGGAATGGAATGGAATGGAATGGAATGGAATTCAATGGAATAGAATGGAATGGAAGGGAATGGAATGGAATGGAATGGAATCGAATGGAATCGAATGGAATCGAACGGAATGGAATGGAATAGAATGGAATCAACCCGAGTAGAACGGAATGGAATGGAATGGAATGGAATTGAATGGAATCGAATGGAATGGAATGGAATGGAATGGAATCGAATGGAATGAAACTGAATGGAATGGAATGGAATGGAATGGAATGGAATGGAATTCAATGGAATAGAATGGAATGGAATGGAATGGAATAAAATGAAATGGAATGGAATGGAACCGAATGGAATAGAATGGAATCGAATGGAATGGAATGGAATAGAATGGAATGGAATGGAATGGAATGGAGTGGAATCAACCCGAGTAGAACAGAATGGAATGGAATGGAATGGAATGGAATGGAATGGAATGGAATGGAATGGAATCGAATGGAATCGAATGGAATGGAATGGAATGGAATGGAATGGAATCAACCCAAGTAGAATGGAATGGATTGGAATGGAATGGAATGGAATGGAATGGAATCGAATCGAATGGAACGCAATGGAATGGAATGGAATGGAATGGAATGGAATGGAATGGAATGGAATGGAATGGAATGGAATGGATTCAACCCGAGTAGAATGGAATGGATTGGAATGGACTGGAATGGAATGGAATGGAATGCAATCAATCCGAGTAGAATGGAATGGAATGGAATGGAATGGAATTCAATGTAATAGAATGGAATTGAATCAACCCGCGTGTAACGGAATGGAACGGAACGGAAAGTAACGGAACGGAATGGATCGGAATCAACACGATCAGAACGGAACGGAATGGGACGGGACTGGACTGGACGCGTCGGGATGGGACGGAATGGAACGGAACGGAACGGCATGGAATCAACCCGAGTGGAATGGAATGGAATGGAATGGAATGGAATGGAATGGAATGGAATGGAATAGAATAGAATGCATTTGAATCAACCCGCGTGGAACTGAATGGAATGGAACGGAAAGGAACGGAACGGAGTGGAATGGAATCAACCCGAGTACAACGGCACGGTACAGGACGGGACGGGACGGGACGGGACGTGTCGGGACGGAACGGAACGGAACGGAACTAAATGGATTCAAGCCGAGTAGAACGGAATGGAATAGAATGGAATGGAATGGAATGGAATGGAGTGGAATGGAATGGAATGGAATGGAATGGAATCAACCCGAATAGAACGGAATGGAATGGAGTGGAATGGAATGGAATGGAATGGAATGGAATGGAATGGAATGGAATGGAATGGAATGGAATGGAATGGAATGGAAATCAACCTGAGTAGAACGGAATGGAATGGAATGGAATGGAATGGAATGGAATGGATTGGAATGGAATTGAATGGAATTTAATGGAATGGAATGAACCCGAGTGGAATGGAATGGAATGGAATGGAATGGAATGGAATGGAATGATGAACCCGAGTAGAATGGAATGGTTCGGAATGAAATGGAATGGAATGGAATGGAATGGAATGGAATGGAATGGAATGGAATGGAATGGAATGGAATGGAATAGAATGGAATGGAATGGAATGGAATCACCCCGAGTAGAACGGAATGGGTTGGAATGGAAAGGAATGGAATTGAATGGAATGGAATGGAATGGAATGGAATGGAATGGAATGGAATGGATTGGAGTGGAATCAACCCGATTAGAACGGAATGGAATGGAATGGAATGGAATGGAATGGAATGGAATGGAATGGAATGGAATGGAATGGAATAGAAAGGAATGGAATGGAATGGAATGGAATGGAATGGAATGGAGTGGAATGGAATGGAATCAACCCGAGTAGAATGGAATGGATTGGAATGGAATGGAATGGAATGGAATCGAATGGAATCGAATGGAATCGAATGGAATCGAACGGAATAGAATGGAATATAATGGAATGGAATGGAATGGAATGGAATGGAATGGAATGGAATCAACCCGAGTAGAACGGAATGGAATAAATGGAAAGAAATGGATTGGAATGGAATGGAATGGAATGGAATGGAATGGAATGGAATGGAATCAACACGAGTAGATTTAAATGGAATGGAAAGGAATGGAATGGAATGGAATTGAATGGAATGGAATGGAATTCAATGGAGTAGAATGGAATGGAATAGAATGGAATGGAATGGAATGGAATGGAATGGAATGGAATGGAATGGAATGGAATGGAATGGAATGGAATGGAATGGAATGGAATGGAATAGAATTTAATCAACCCGACTAGAACGGAATGGAATGGAATGGAATGGAATGGAATGGAATGGAATGGAATGGAATGGAATCAACCCGACTAGAACGGAATGGAATGGAATGGAATGGAATGGAATGGAATGGAACGGAACGGAATGGAATCGAATGGAATGGAATGGAATGGAATGGAATGGAATGGAATGGAATGGAATGGAATGGAATGGAATCCACCCGAGTAGAATGGAATGGATTGGAATGGAATGGAAAGGAATGGAATGGAATCGAGTGGAATCGAATGGAATGGAATGGAATGGAATGGAATGGAATGGAATGGAATGGAATGGAATCAACCTGAGTAGAATGGAATGGATTGGAATGGAATGGAATGGAATGGAATGGAATGGAATGGAATGGAATCAACCCGAGTAGAACGGAATGGAATGGAATGGAATGGAATGGGATGGAATCAACCCGAGTAGAACGGAATGGAATGGAATGGGATGGAATGGAATCGAATGATATCGAATGGAATCGAATGGAAAGGAATGGAATAGAATGGAATCAACCCGAGTGGAACGGCATGGAATGGAATGGAATGGAATGGAATGGAATGGAATGGAATGGAATCGAATGGAATGGAATCAACCCGAGTAGAATGGAATGGATTGGAATGGAATGGAATGGAATGGAATGGAATCGAATGGAATCGAATGGAATGGAGTGGAATGGAATGGAATGGAATGGAATGGAATGGAATGGAATCAACCCGAGTAGAACGGAATGGAACGGAATGGAATGGAATGGAATTCAATGGAATGGAATTCAACGGAATAGAATGGAATGGAAGGGAATGGCATGGAATGGAATGGAATCGAATGGAATCAAATGGAATCGAACGGAATGGAATGGAATAGAATGGAATCAACCCGAGTAGAACGGAATGGAATGGAATGGAATGGAATGGAATGGAATAGAATGGAATGGAATCGAATGGAATGGAATGGAATGGAATGGAATGGAATGGAATGGAATGGAGTGGAATGAAATGGAATGGAATGGAATGGAATGGAATGGAATGGAATGGAATGGAATGGAATAGAATGGAATCAACCCGAGTAGAATGGAATGGATTGGAATGGAAAGGAATGGAATGGAATGGAATGGAATGCAATGGAATGGAATGGAATGGAATGGAATCAATCCGAGTAGAATGGAATGGAATGGAATTCAATGTAACCGAAAGGAATTGAATCAACCCATGTGGAACGGAACGGGATGGGACGGGACGGGACGGGATGGGACGGGTAGGGATGGGACAGAATGGAACGGAACGGAATGGCATGGAATCAACCCGAGTAGAATGGAATGGAATGGAATGGAATGGAAGGGAAAGGAATAGAATAGAATAGAATGGAATTGAACCAACCCGCGTGGAACGGAATGGAACGTCACGGAAACGAGCGGAACGGAATGGAAAGGAAACAACCCGAGTAAAACGGCACGGGACGGGACGGGACGGGACGGGACGGGACGGAACGGAACGGAACCAAACTCAATGGAATCAACCCGAGTGGAACGGAATGGAGTAAATGGAAAGGAATGGAATGGAATGGAATGGAATGGAATGGAATGGAATGGAATGGAATGGAATGGAATCAAATGGAATGGAATGGAATCGAATGGAATGGAATGGAATGGAATGGAATGGAATCGAACGGAATCGAATGGAATAGAAAGGAATATAATGGAATGGAATGGAATGGAATGGAATGGAATGGAATGGAATGGAATGGATTGGAGTCAACCCGAGTAGAATGGAATGGATTGGAATGGAATGGAATGGAAAGTAATGGAATGGAATGGAATGGAATGGAATGGAATGGAATGGAATGGAATGGAATGGAATCAACCCGAGTAGAACTAAATGGAATGGAAAGGAATGGAATGGAATGGAATTGAATGGAATGGAATGGAATTCAATGGAGTAGAATGGAATGGAATAGAATGGAAAGGAATGGAATGGAATGGAATGGAATGGAATGGAATAGAATGGAATCAACCCGACTAGAACGGAATGGAATGGAATGGAATGGAATGGAATGGAATCGAAAGGAATGGAATGGAATGGAATGGAATGGGATGGAATGGAATCGAATGATATCGAATGGAATCGAATGGAATGGAATGGAATAGAATGGAATCAACCCGAGTGGAACGGAATGGAATGGAATGGAATGGAATGGAATGGAATGGAATGGAATGGAATCAACCTGAGTAGAATGGAATGAATTGGAATGAAATGGAATGGAATGGAATCGAATGGAATCGAAAGAAATGGAATGGAATGGAATGGAATGAAATGGAATGGAATGGAATCAACCCGAGTAGAATGTAATGGAATGGAATGGAATGGAATGGGATGGAATGGAATCGAATGATATCGAATGGAATCGAAAGGAATGGAATGGAATAGAATGGAATCAACCCGAGAGGAACGGAATGGAAAGGAATGGAATGGAATGGAATGGAATGGAATGGAATGGAATGGAATCCACCCGAGTAGAACTAAATGGAATGGAAAGGAATGGAATGGAATGGAATTGAATGGAATGGAATGGAATTCAATGGAGTAGAATGGAATGGAATAGAATGGAATGGAATGGAATGGAATGGAATGGAATGGAATGGAATGGAATGAAATCAACCCCAGTAGAAAGAAATGGAGTGGAATGGAATGGAATGGAATGGAATGGAATGGAATGGAATGGAATGGAATCTAATGGAATGGAATGGAGTGGAATGGAATGGAATGGAATGGAATGGAATGGAATGGAAATCAACCCGAGTAGAACGGAATGGAATGGAATGGAATGGAATGGAATGGAATGGAATGGAATGGAATGGAATGGAATGGAATGAGCCCGAGTGGAATGGAATGGAATGGAATGGAATGGAATGGAATGGAATGGAATGGAATGATCAACACGAGTGGAATGGAATGGAATGGAATGGAATGGAATGGAATGGAGTGGAATCAACCCGAGTAGAACGGAATGGAATGGAATGGAATGGAATGGAATGGAATGGAATGGAATGGAATTCAATGGAATAGAATGGAATGGAATAAAATGAAATGGAATGGAATGGAATCGAATGGAATAGAATGGAATCGAATGGAATGGAATGGAATAGAATGGAATGGAATGGAATGGAATGGACTGGAATCAACCCGAGTAGAACAGAATGGAATGGAATGGAATGGAATGGAATGGAATCGAATCGAATGGAATGGAATGGAATGGAATGGAATGGAATGGAATGGAATGGAATCAACCCAAGTAGAATGGAATGGATTGGAATGGAATGGAATGGAATGGAATGGAATCGAATCGAATGGAACGCAATGGAATGGAACGGAATGGAATGGAATGGAATGGAATGGAATGGAATCAACCCGAGTAGAATGGAATGGATTGGAATGGACTGGAATGGAATGGAATGGAATGCAATCAATCCGAGTAGAATTCAATGGAATGGAATGGAATGGAATTCAATGTAATAGAATGGAATTGAATCAACCCGCGTTTAACGGAATGGAATGGAACGGAAAGGAACGGAAAGGAATGGAACGGAATCAACCCGATCAGAACGGAACGGAATGGGACGGGATGGGACGGCATGGAATCAACCCGAGTAGAATGGAATGGAATGGAATGGAATGGAATGGAATGGAATGGAATGGAATGGAATAAAATAGAATGGAATGGAATCAACCCACGAGGAACTGAATGGAACGGAACGGAAAGGAACGGAACGGAGTGGAATGGAATCAACCCGAGTACAACGGCACGGGACGGGACGGGACGGGACGGGACGGGACGGGACGTGTCGGGACGGAATGGAACGGAACGGAACTCAATGGATTCAAGCCGAGTAGAACGGAATGGAATAGAATGGAATGGAATGGAATGGAATGGAATGGAATGGAATGGAATGGAATGGAATAGAAATCAACCTGAGTAGAACGGAATGGAATGGAATGGAATGGAATGGAATGGAATGGAATGGAATGGAATGGAATGGAATGGAATGGAATGGAATGGAATGGAATGGAATGGAATGAACCCGAGTGGAATGGAATGGAATGGAATGGAATGGAATGATGAACCCGAATAGAATGGAATGGTTTGGAATGAAATGGAATGGAATGGAATGGAATGGAATGGAATGGGATGGAATGGAATGGAATGGAATGGAATAGAAATCAACCCGAGTAGAACGGAATGGAATGGAATGGAATGGAATGGGATGGAATGGAATCGAATGATATCGAATGGAATCGAATGGAATGGAATGGAATAGAATGGAATCAACCCGAGTGGAACGGAATGGAAAGGAATGGAATGGAATGGAATGGAATGGAATGGAATGGAATGGAATGGAATCCACCCGAGTAGAACTAAATGGAATGGAAAGGAATGGAATGGAATGGAATTGAATGGAATGGAATGGAATTCAATGGAGTAGAATGGAGTGGAATAGAATGGAATGGAATGGAATGGAATGGAATGGAATGGAATGGAATAGAATGGAATCAACCCGACTAGAACGGAATGGAATGGAATGGAATGGAATGGAATGGAATGGAATGGAATGGAATGGAATGGAATGGAATGGAATGGAATCCACCCTAGTAGAATGGAATGGATTGGAATGGAATGGAAAGGAATGGAATGGAATCGAGTGGAATCGAATGGAATGGAATGGAATGGAATGGAATGGAATGGAATGGAATGGAATGAAATGGAATCAACCCGAGTAGAAGGGAATGGATTGGAATGGAATGGAATGGAATGGAATCGAATGGAATCGAAAGAAATGGAATGGAATGGAATGGATTGAAATGGAATGGAATGGAATCAACCCGAGTAGAACGGAATGGAATGGAATGGAATGGAATGGGATGGAATGGAATCGAATGATATCGAATGGAATGGAATGGAATGGAATGGAATGGAATGGAATGGAATCGAATGGAATCGAATGGAATGGAGTGGAATGGAATGGAATGGAATGGAATGGAATGGAATGGAATGGAATGGAATCAACCCGAGAAGAACGGAATGGAATGGAATGGAATGGAATGGAATGGAATGGAATGGAATGGAATGGAATGGAATGGAATTCAATGGAATGGAATGGAATGGAATGGAATCAATCAGAGTAGAACGGAATGGAATGGAATGGAATGGAATGGAATGGAATTCAATGGAATAGAATGGAATGGAAGGGAATGGAATGGAATGGAATGGAATCGAATGGAATCAAAAGAAATCGAAAGGAATGGAATGGAATACAATGGAATCAACCCGAGTAGAACGGAATGGAATGGAATGGAATGGAATGGAATGGAATGGAATGGAATGGAATGGAATGGAATGGAATGGAATGGAATAGAATGGAATCAACCCGAGTAGAATGGAATGGATTGGAATGGAAAGGAATGGAATGGAATGGAATGGAATGGAATGGAATGGAATGAAATGGTATGGAATCAATCCGAGTAGAATGGAATGGAATGGAATTCAATGTAACCGAAAGGGATTGAATCAACCCATGTGGAACGGAACGGGATGAGACGGGACGGGACGGGATGAGACGGGTCGGGATGCGACGGAATGGTACGGAACGGAATGGCATGGAATCAACCCGAGTAGAATGGAATGGAATGGAATGGAATGGAAGGGAAAGGAATAGAATAGAATAGAATGGAATTGAACCAACCCGCGTGGAACGGAATGGAACGTAACGGAAACGAGCGGAACGGAATGGAAAGGAATCAACACGAGTAAAACGGCACGGGACGGGACGGGACGGGACGGGACGGGACGGGACGGAACGGAACCAAACTCAATGGAATCAACCCGAGTAGAACGGAATGGAATAAATGGAAAGGAATGGAATGGAATGGAATGGAATGGAATGGAATGGAATGGAATCTAATGGAATGGAATGGAGTGGAATGGAATGGAATGGAATTGAATGGAAATCAACCCGAGTAGAACGGAATGGAATGGAATGGAATGGAATGGAATGGAATGGAATGGAATGGAATGGAATGGAATGGAATGAGCCCGAGTGGAATGGAATGGAATGGAATGGAATGGAATGGAATGGAATGGAATGGAATGATCAACACGAGTGGAATGGAATGGAATGGAATGGAATGGAATGGAATGGAATGGAATGGAATGATCAACACGAGTGGAATGGAATGGAATGGAATGGAATGGAATGGAATGGAATGGAATGGAGTGGAATCAACCCGAGTAGAACGGAATGGAATGGAATGGAATGGAATGGAATGGAATGGAATGGAATGGAATGGAATGGAATGGAATGGAATGGAATTCAATGGAATAGAATGGAATGGAATGGAATGCAATAAAATGAAATGGAATGGAATGGAATCGAATGGAATAGAATGGAATCGAATGGAATCGAATGGAATAGAATGGAATGGAATGGAATGGAATGGAGTGGAATCAACCCGAGTGGAACAGAATGGAATGGAATGGAATGGAATGGAATGGAATGGAATCGAATGGAATGGAATGGAATGGAATGGAATGGAATGGAATGGAATCAACCCAAGTAGAATGGAATGGATTGGAATGGAATGGAATGGAATGGAATGGAATCGAATCGAATGGAACGCAATGGAATGGAACGGAATGGAATGGAATGGAATGGAATGGAATGGAATCAACCCGAGTAGAATGGAATGGATTGGAATGGACTGGAATGGAATGGAATGGAATGCAATCAATCCGAGTAGAATTCAATGGAATGGAATGGAATGGAATTCAATGTAATAGAATGGAATTGAATCAACCCGCGTGTAACGGAATGGAATGGAACAGAAAGGAACGGAACGGAATGGAACGGAATCAACCCGATGAGAACGGAACGGAATGGGACGGGATGGGACGGCATGGAATCAACCCGAGTAGAATGGAATGGAATGGAATGGAATGGAATGGAATGGAATGGAATAAAATAGAATGGAATTGAATCAACCCGCGTGGAACTGAATGGAACGGAACGGAAAGGAACGGAACGGAGTGGAATGGAATCAACCCGAGTACAACGGCACGGGACGGGACGGGACGGGACGGGACGTGTCGTGACGGAACGGAACGGAACGGAACTCAATGGATTCAAGCCGAGTAGAACGGAATGGAATAGAATGGAATGGAATGGAATGGAATGGAATGGAATGGAATGGAATGGAATGGAATGGAATGGTATGGAATGGAATGGAATGGAATGGAATGGAATGGAATGGAATGGAATGGAATGGAATAGAAATCAACCTGAGTAGAACGGAATGGAATGGAATGGAATGGAATGGAATGGAATGGAATGGAATGAACCCGAGTGGAATGGAATGGAATGGAATGGAATGGAATGATGAACCCGAATAGAATGGAATGGTTTGGAATGAAATGGAATGGAATGGAATGGAATGGAATCGAATGGAATCAAATGGAATGGAATGGAATGGAATGGAATGGAATGGAATGGAATGGAATCAACCCGAGTAGAACGGAATGGGTTGGAATGGAAAGGAATGGAATGGAATGGAATGGAATGGAATGGAATGGAATGGAATCAACCCGAGTAGAATGGAATGGATTGGAATGGAATGGAATGGAATGGAATGGAATGGAATGGAATGGAATGGAATGGAATCGAATGGAATGGAATGGAATCGAATGGAATGGAATGGAATGGAATGGAATGGAATGGAATGGAATGGAATGGAATGGAATAGAACGGAATCGAATGGAATAGAATGGAATATAATGGCATGGAATGGAATGGAATGGAATGGAATGGAGTCATCCCGAGTAGAATGGAATGAATTGGAATGGAATGGAATGGAAAGTAATGGAAAGGAATGGAATGGAATGGAATGGAATGGAATGGAATCAACCCGAGTAGAACTAAATGGAATGGAAAGGAATGGAATGGAATGGAATTGAATGGAATGGAATGGAATTCAATGGAGTAGAATGGAATGGAATAGAATGGAATGGAATGGAATGGAATGGAATGGAATGGAATGGAATGGAATAGAATGGAATCAAACCGACTAGAACGGAATGGAATGGAATGGAATGGAATGGAATGGAATGGAATGGAATGGAATGGAATGGAATGGAATGGAATCGAATTGAATGGAATGGAATGGAATGGAATGGAATGGAATGGAATGGAATGGAATCCACCCGAGTAGAATGGAATGGATTGGAATGGAATGGAAAGGAATGGAATGGAATCGAGTGGAATCGAATGGAATGGAATGGAATGGAATGGTATGGAATGGAATGGAATGGAATGGAATGAGCCCGAGTGGAATGGAATGGAATGGAATGGAATGGAATGGAATGGAATGGAATGGAATGGAATGGAATGGATTGGAATGGAATGATCAACCCGATTGGAATGGAATGGAATGGAATGGAATGGAATGGAATGGAATGGAGTGGAATCTACCCGAGTAGAACGGAATGGAATGGAATGGAATGGAATGGAATGGAATGGAATGGAATTCAATGGAATAGAATGGAATGGAATGGAATGGAATGGAATAAAATGAAATGGAATGGAATGGAATCGAATGCAATAGAATGGAATCGAATGGAATGGAATGGAATAGAATGGAATGGAATGGAATGGAATGGAGTGGAATCAACCCGAGTAGAACAGAATGGAATGGAATGGAATGGAATGGAATGGAATGGAATGGAATGGAATCGAATGGAATCGAATGGAATCGAATGGAATCGAGTGGAATGGAATGGAATCAACCCAAGTAGAATGGAATGGATTGGAATGGAATGGAATTGAATGGAATGGAATCGAATAGAATGGAACGCAATGGAATGGAATGGAATGAAATGGAATGGAATGGAATGGAATGGAATGGAATCAACCCGAGTAGAATGGAATGGATTGGAATGGTCTGGAATGGAATGGAATGGAATGCAATCAATCCGAGTAGAATGGAATGGAATGGAATGGAATGGAATTCAATGTAATAGAATGGAATTGAATCAACCCGCGTGTAACGGAATGGAACGGAACGGAAAGGAACGGAACGGAATGAAACGGAATCAACCCGATCAGGACGGAACGGAATGGGACGGGACGGGACGGGACGGGACGCGTCGGGATGGGACTTAATGGAACGGAACGGAACGGCATGGAATCAACCCGAGTAGAATGGAATGGAATGGAATGGAATGGAATGGAATGGAATGGAATGGAATGGAATAGAATAGAATGGAATTGAATCAACCCGCATGGAACTGAATGGAACGGAACGGAAAGGAACGGAACAGAGTGGAATGGAATCAACCCGAGTACAACGGCATGGGACGGGACGGGACGGGACGGGACGGGACGGGACGGGACGTGTCGGGACGGAACGGAACGGAACGGAACTCAATGGATTCAAGCCGAGTAGAACGGAATGGAATAGAATGGAATGGAATGGAATGGAATGGAATGGAATGGAATGGAATGGAATGGAATGGAATGGAATGGAATGGAAATCAACCTGAGTAGAACGGAATGGAATGGAATGGAATGGAATGGAATGGAATGGAATGGAATGGAATGAACCCGAGTGGAATGGAATGGAATGGAAAGGAATGGAATGATGAACCCGAGTAGAATGGAATGGTTTGGAATGAAATGGAATGGAATGGAATGGAATGGAATCGAATGGAATGGAATGGAATGGAATGGAATGGAATGGAATGGAATGGAATGGAATGGAATGGAATGGAATGGAATCAACCCGAGTAGAACGGAATGGGTTGGAATGGAAAGGAATGGAATGGAATGGAATGGAATGGAATGGAATGGAATGGAATGGAGTGGAATCAACCCGAGTAGAACGGAATGGAATGGAATGGAATGGAATGGAATGGAATGGAATGGAATGGAATGGAATGGAATGGAATAGAAAGGAATGGAATGGAATGGAATGGAATGGAATGGAATGGAATGGAATGGAATGGAATGGAATGGAATGGAATGGAATGGAATGGAATGGAATGGAATCAACCCGAGTAGAATGGAATGGATTGGAATGGAATGGAATGGAATCGAATGGAATGGAATGGAATGGAATGGAATGGAATGGAATGGAATCAACCCGAGTAGAATGGAATGGATTGGAATGGAATGGAAAGAATGGAATGGAATCGAGTGGAATCGAATGGAATGGAATGGAATGGAATGGAATGGAATGGAATGGAATGGAATGGAATGGAATGGAATGGAATCAACCCGAGTAGAATGGAATGGATTGGAATGGAATGGAATGGAATGGAATGGAATCGAATGGAATGGAATGGAATGGAATGGAATGGAATGGAATGGAATCAACCCGAGTAGAACGGAACGGAATGGAATGGAATGGAATGGAATGGAATGGAATGGAATGGAATGGAATGGAATGGAATGGAATGGAATGGAATGGAATTTAATGGAATGGAATTCAATGGAATATAATGGAATGGAATCAAATGGAATCGAATGGAGACGAATGGAATGGAATGGAATGGAATGGAATCAACCTGAGTAGAATGGAATGTATTGGAATGGAATGGAATGGAATGGAATGGAATGGAATGGAATGGAATGGAATCGAATGGAATGGAATGGAATGGAATAGAATGGAGTGGAATGGAATGGAATTTAATGGTATGGAATGGAATCGAAAGGAATGGAATGGAAAGAATGGAATGGAATGGAATGGAATGGAATGGAATGGAATGGAATGGAATGGAGTCAACCCGAGTAGAATGGAATGGATTGGAATGGATTGGAATGGAATGGAATGGAATGGAATGGAATCGAATGGAATGGAATGGAATCGAATGGAATGGAACGGAATGGAATGGAATGGAATGGAATCGAATGGAAACGAACGGAATGGAATGGAATGGAATGGAATATAATGGAATGGAATGGAATGGAATGGAATGGAATGGAATGGAATGGAATGGAATTGAGTCAACCCGAGTAGAATGGAATGGATTGGAATGGAATGGAATGGAAAGTAATGGAATGGAATGGAATGGAATGGAATGGAATGGAATGGAATCAACCCGAGTAGAACTAAATGGAACGGAAAGGAATGGAATGGAATGGAATAGAATGGAATGGAATGGAATTCATTGGAGTAGAATGGAATGGAATAGAATGGAATGGAATGGAATGGAATGGAATGGAATGGAATGGAATGGAATGGAATGGAATGGAATCAACCCGACTAGAACAGAATGGAATGGAATGGAATGGAATGGAATGGAATGGAATGGAATGGAATGGAATCGAATGGAATGGAATGGAATGGAATGGAATGGAATGGAATGGAATCCACCCGAGTAGAATGGAATGGATTGGAATGGAATGGAAAGAATGGAATGGAATCGAGTGGAATCGAATGGAATGGAATGGAATGGAATGGAATGGAATGGAATGGAATGGAATGGAATGGAATGGAATAAACCCGAGTAGAATGGAGTGGATTGGAATGGAATGGGATGGAATGGAATCGAATGATCTCGAATGGAATCGAATGGAATGGAATCGAATGGAATTGAATGGAATGCAATGGAATGGAATGGAATGGAATCGAATGGAATGGAATGGAATGGAACGGAATGGAATGGAATCAACCCGAGTAGAATGGAATGGATTGGAATGGAATGGAATGGAATGGAATCGAATGGAATCGAATGGAATGGAATGGAATGGAATGAAATGGAATGGAATGGAATCAACCCGAGTAGAATGGAATGGAATGGAATGGAATGGAATGGGATGGAATGGAATCGAATGATCTCGAATGGAATCGAATGGAATGGAATCGAATGGAATCGAATGGAATGCAATGGAATGGAATGGAATGGAATCGAATGGAATGGAATGGAATGGAATGGAATGGAATGGAATCAACCCGAGTAGAATGGAATGGATTGGAATGGAATGGAATGGAATGGAATGGAATGGAATGGAATGGAATCGAATGGAATGGAATGGAATGGAATGGAATGGAATGGAATGGAATGGAATCAACCCGAGGAGAACGGAATGGATTGGAATGGAATGGAATGGAATGGAATGGAATGGAATAGAAAGGAATGGAATGGAATGGAATGGAATGGAATGGAATGGAATGGAATGGAATGGAATGGAATGGAATGGAATCAACCCGAGTAGAATGGAATGGATTGGAATGGAATGGAAAGAATGGAATGGAATCGAGTGGAATGGAATGGAATGGAATGGAATGGAATGGAATGGAATGGAATGGAATGGAATGGAATCAACCCGAGTAGAAAGGAGTGGATTGCAATGGAATGGAATGGAATGGAATCGAATGGAATTGAATGGAATGGAATGGAATGGAATCAAATGGAATTGAATGGAATGGAATGGAATTTAATGAAATGGAATGGAATGGAATCAACCCGAGTAGAACGGAATGGAATGGAATGGAATGGAATGGGATGGAATGGAATCGAATGATCTCGAATGGAATCGAATGGAATGGAATCGAATGGAATCGAACGGAATGCAATGGAATGGAATGGAACGGAATGGAATGGAATGGAATGGAATGGAATGGAATGGAATGGAATGGAATGGAATGGAATCAACCCGAGTAGAATGGAATGGATTGGAATCAAATGGAATGGAATGGAATGGAATCGAATGGAATGGAATGGAATGGAATGGAATGGAATGGAATGGAATGGAATGGAATCAACCCGAGTAGAACGGAATGGAATGGAATGGAATGGAATGGAATGGAATGGAATGGAATGGAATGGAATGGAATGGAATTCAATGGAATATAATGGAATGGAATCGAATGGAATCGAATGGAGACGAATGGAATGGAATGGAATGGAATGGAATGGAATCAACCTGAGTAGAATGGAATGTATTGGAATGGAATGGAATGGAATGGAATGGAATGGAATGGAATGGAATGGTATGGAATGGAATCGAATGGAAGGGAATGGAATGGAATAGAATGGAGTGGAATGGAATGGAATTTAATGGAATGGAATGGAATCGAAAGGAATGGAATGGAAAGAATGGAATGGAATGGAATGGAAAGGAATGGAATGGAATGGAATGGAATCAACCCGAGTAGAATGGAATGGATTGGAATGGATTGGAATGGAATGGAATGGAATGGAATGGAATCGAATGGAATGGAATGGAATCGAATGGAATGGAACGGAATGGAATGGAATGGAATGGAATCGAATGGAATGGAATGGAATCGAATGGAATGGAATGGAATGGAATGGAATGGGATGGAATGGAATCGAATGATCTCGAATGGAATCGAATGGAATGGAATCGAATGGAATCGAATCGAATGCAATGGAATGGAATGGAATGGAATCGAATGGAATGGAATGGAATGGAATGGAATGGAATGGAATGGAATCAACCCGAGTAGAATGGAATGGATTGGAATGGAATGGAATGGAATGGAATGGAATCGAATGGAATCGAATGGAATGGAATGGAATGGAATGGAATGGAATGGAATGGAATGGAATCAACCCGAGGAGAACGGAATGGAATGGAATGGAATGGAATGGAATGGAATGGAATGGAATGGAATTCAATGGAATAGAATGGAATGGAATCGAATGGAATCGAATGGAGGCGAATGGAATGGAATAGAATGGAATGGAATGGAATCAACCAGAGTAGAATGGAATGTATTGGAATGGAATGGAATGGAATGGAATGGAATGGAATGGAATGGAATGGAATCGAATGGAATGGAATGGAATGGAATGGAATGGAATGGAGTCAATCAGAGTAGAACGGAATGGAATGGAATGGAATGGAATGGAATGGAATGGAATGGAATGGAATGGAATGGAATGGAATGGAATGGAATTCAATGGAATAGAATGGAATGGAAGGGAATGGAATGGAATGGAATGGAATCGAATGGAATCGAATGGAATCGAACGGAATGGAATGGAATAGAATGGAATCAACCCGAGTAGAACGGAATGGAATGGAATGGAATGGAATGGAATGGAATCGAATGGAATGGATTGGAATGGAATGGAATGGAATGGAATGAAACTGAATGGAATGGAATGGAATGGAATGGAATGGAATGGAATGGAATGGAATGGAATTCAATGGAATAGAATGGAATGGAATGGAATGGAATAAAATGAAATGGAATGGAATGGAACCGAATGGAATAGAATGGAATCGAATGGAATGGAATGGAATAGAATGGAATGGAATGGAATGGAATGGAGTGGAATCAACCCGAGTAGAACAGAATGGAATGGAATGGAATGGAATGGAATAGAATGGAATGGAATGGAATGGAATGGAGTGGAATCAACCCGAGTAGAACAGAATGGAATGGAATGGAATGGAATGGAATGGAATGGAATTGAATGGAATGGAATGGAATGGAATGGAATGGAATGGAATCGAATGGAATCGAATGGAACGCAATGGAATGGAATGGAATGGAATCAACCCAAGTAGAATGGAATGGATTGCAATGGAATGGAATGGAATGGAATGGAATCGAATCGAATGGAACGCAATGGAATGGAATGGAATGGAATGGAATGGAATGGAATGGAATGGAATGGAATGGATTCAACCCGAGTAGAATGGAATGGATTGGAATGGACTGGAATGGAATGGAATGGAATGCAATCAATCCGAGTAGAATGGAATGGAATGGAATGGAATGGAATTCAATGTAATAGAATGGAATTGAATCAACCCGCGTGTAACGGAATGGAACGGAACGGAAAGTAACGGAACGGAATGGATCGGAATCAACCCGATCAGAACGGAACGGAATGGGACGGGACTGGACGGGACGCGTCGGTATGGGACGGAATGGAACGGAACGGAACGGCATGGAATCAACCCGAGTGGAATGGAATGGAATGGAATGGAATGGAATGGAATGGAATGGAATGGAATGGAATAGAATAGAATGCAATTGAATCAACCCGCGTGGAACTGAATGGAATGGAATGGAAAGGAACGGAACGGAGTGGAATGGAATCAACCCGACTACAACGGCACGGTACAGGACGGGACGGGACGGGACGGGACGTGTCGGAACGGAACGGAACGGAACTAAATGGATTCAAGCCGAGGAGAACGGAATGGAATAGAATGGAATGGAATGGAATGGAATGGAGTGGAATGGAATGGAATGGAATGGAATGGAATGGAATGGAATGGAATGGAATCAACCCGAATAGAACGGAATGGAATGGAGTGGAATGGAATGGAATGTAAAGGAATGGAATGGAATGGAATGGAATGGAATGGAATGGAATGGAATGGAAATCAACCTGAGTAGAACGTAATGGAATGGAATGGAATGGAATGGAATGGAATGGAATGGAATGGAATGGAATGGAATCAACCCGACTAGAACAGAATGGAATGGAATGGAATGGAATGGAATGGAATGGAATGGAATGGAATGGAATCGAATGGAATGGAATGGAATGGAATGGAATGGAATGGAATGGAATGGAATGGAATCCACCCGAGTAGAATGGAATGGATTGGAATGGAATGGGAAGAATGGAATGGAATCGAGTGGAATCGAATGGAATGGAATGGAATGGAATGGAATGGAATGGAATGGAATGGAATGGAATGGAATGGAATAAACCCGAGTAGAATGGAGTGGATTGGAATGGAATGGAATGGAATGGAATCGAATGGATTCGAATGGAATGGAATGGAATGGAATGAAATGGAATGGAATGGAATCAACCCGAGTAGAATGGAATGGAATGGAATGGAATGGAATGGGATGGAATGGAATCGAATGATCTCGAATGGAATCGAATGGAATGGAATCGAATGGAATCGAATGGAATGCAATGGAATGGAATGGAATGGAATCGAATGGAATGGAATGGAATGGAATGGAATGGAATGGAATCAACCCGAGTAGAATGGAATGGATTGGAATGGAATGGAATGGAATGGAATGGAATGGAATGGAATCGAATGGAATGGAATGGAATGGAATGGAATGGAATGGAATGGAATGGAATCAACCCGAGGAGAACGGAATGGATTGGAATGGAATGGAATGGAATGGAATGGAATGGAATGGAATGGAATGGAATGGAATTCAATGGAATAGAATGGAATGGAATCGAATGGAATCGAATGGTGGCGAATGGAATGGAATAGAATGGAATGGAATGGAATCAACCAGAGTAGAATGGAATGTATTGGAATGGAATGGAATGGAATGGAATGGAATGGAATGGAATGGAATGGAATGGAATGGAATGGAATCGAATGGAATGGAATGGAATGGAATCGAATGGAATGGAATGGAATGGAATGGAATGGAGTCAATCAGAGTAGAACGGAATGGAATGGAATGGAATGGAATGGCATGGAATGGAATGGAATGGAATGGAATGGAATGGAATTCAATGGAATAGAATGGAATGGAAGGGAATGGAATGGAATGGAATGGAATCGAATGGAATCGAATGGAATCGAACGGAATGGAATGGAATAGAATGGAATCAACCCGAGTAGAACGGAATGGAATGGAATGGAATGGAATTGAATGGAATCGAATGGAATGGAATGGAATGGAATGGAATCGAATGGAATGAAACTGAATGGAATGGAATGGAATGGAATGGAATGGAATGGAATGGAATGGAATGGAATTGAATGGAATGGAATGGAATTCAATGGAATAGAATGGAATGGAATGGAATGGAATAAAATGAAATGGAATGGAATGGAACCGAATGGAATAGAATGGAATCGAATGGAATGGAATGGAATAGAATGGAATGGAATGGAATGGAATGGAGTGGAATCAACCCGAGTAGAACAGAATGGAATGGAATGGAATGGAATGGAATGGAATGGAATGGAATGGAATGGAATGGAATGGAATCGAATGGAATCGAATGGAATGGAATGGAATGGAATGGAATGGAATCAACCCAAGTAGAATGGAATGGATTGGAATGGAATGGAATGGAATGGAATGGAATCGAATCGAATGGAACGCAATGGAATGGAATGGAATGGAATGGAATGGAATGGAATGGAATGGAATGGAATGGATTCAACCCGAGTAGAATGGAATGGATTGGAATGGACTGGAATGGAATGGAATGGAATGCAATCAATCCGAGTAGAATGGAATGGAATGGAATGGAATGGAATTCAATGTAATAGAATGGAATTGAATCAACCCGCGTGTAACGGAATGGAACGGAACGGAAAGTAACGGAACGGAATGGATCGGAATCAACACGATCAGAACGGAACGGAATGGGACGGGACTGGACTGGACGCGTCGGGATGGGACGGAATGGAACGGAACTGAACGGCATGGAATCAACCCGAGTGGAATGGAATGGAATGGAATGGAATGGAATGGAATGGAATGGAATAGAATAGAATGCAATTGAATCAACCCGCGTGGAACTGAATGGAATGGAACGGAAAGGAACGGAACGGAGTGGAATGGAATCAACCCGAGTACAACGGCATGGTACAGGACGGGACGGGACGGGACGGGACGTGTCGGGACGGAACGGAACGGAACGGAACTAAATGGATTCAAGCCGAGTAGAACGGAATGGAATAGAATGGAATGGAATGGAATGGAATGGAGTGGAATGGAATGGAATGGAATGGAATGGAATGGAATGGAATGGAATGGAATGGAATCAACCCGAATAGAACGGAATGGAATGGAGTGGAATGGAATGGAATGGAATGGAATGGAATGGAATGGAATGGAATGGAATGGAATGGAAATCAACCTGAGTAGAACGGAATGGAATGGAATGGAATGGAATGGAATGGAATGGAATGGAATGGAATGGAATGGAATGGAATTGAATGGAATTTAATGGAATGGAATGAACCCGAGTGGAATGGAATGGAATGGAATGGAATGGAATGGAATGGAATGGAATGATGAACCCGAGTAGAATGGAATGGTTCGGAATGGAATGGAATGGAATGGAATGGAATGGAATGGAATGGAATGGAATGGAATGGAATGGAATGGAATGGAATCAACCCGAGTAGAACGGAATGGGTTGGAATGGAAAGGAATGGAATTGAATGGAATGGAATGGAATGGAATGGAATGGAATGGAATGGAATGGATTGGAGTGGAATCAACCCGATTAGAACGGAATGGAATGGAATGGAATGGAATGGAATGGAATGGAATGGAATGGAATGGAATGGAATGGAATAGAAAGGAATGGAATGGAATGGAATGGAATGGAATGGAGTGGAATGGAATGGAATCAACCCGAGTAGAATGGAATGGATTGGAATGGAATGGAATGGAATGGAATCGAATGGAATCGAATGGAATCGAATGGAATCGAACGGAATAGAATGGAATATAATGGAATGGAATGGAATGGAATGGAATGGAATGGAATGGAATGGAATGGAATCAACCCGAGTAGAACGGAATGGAATAAATGGAAAGAAATGGATTGGAATGGAATGGAATGGAATGGAATGGAATGGAATGGAATGGAATGGAATCAACACGAGTAGATTTAAATGGAATGGAAAGGAATGGAATGGAATGGAATTGAATGGAATGGAATGGAATTCAATGGAGTAGAATGGAATGGAATAGAATGGAATGGAATGGAATGGAATGGAATGGAATGGAATGGAATGGAATGGAATGGAATGGAATAGAATTTAATCAACCCGACTAGAACGGAATGGAATGGAATGGAATGGAATGGAATGGAATGGAATGGAATGGAATGGAATGGAATCAACCCGACTAGAACGGAATGGAATGGAATGGAATGGAATGGAATGGAATGGAACGGAACGGAATGGAATCGAATGGAATGGAATGGAATGGAATGGAATGGAATGGAATGGAATGGAATGGAATGGAATGGAATGGAATGGAATCCACCCGAGTAGAATGGAATGGATTGGAATGGAATGGAAAGGAATGGAATGGAATCGAGTGGAATCGAATGGAATGGAATGGAATGGAATGGAATGGAATGGAATGGAATGGAATGGAATCAACCTGAGTAGAATGGAATGGATTGGAATGGAATGGAATGGAATGGAATGGAATGGAATGGAATGGAATCAACCCGAGTAGAACGGAATGGAATGGAATGGAATGGAATGGGATGGAATCAACCCGAGTAGAACGGAATGGAATGGAATGGGATGGAATGGAATAGAATGATATCGAATGGAATCGAATGGAAAGGAATGGAATAGAATGGAATCAACCCGAGTGGAACGGCATGGAATGGAATGGAATGGAATGGAATGGAATGGAATGGAATGGAATCGAATGGAATGGAATCAACCCGAGTAGAATGGAATGGATTGGAATGGAATGGAATGGAATGGAATGGAATCGAATGGAATCGAATGGAATGGAGTGGAATGGAATGGAATGGAATGGAATGGAATGGAATGGAATCAACCCGAGTAGAACGGAATGGAACGGAATGGAATGGAATGGAATTCAATGGAATGGAATTCAATGGAATAGAATGGAATGGAAGGGAATGGCATGGAATGGAATGGAATCGAATGGAATCAAATGGAATCGAACGGAATGGAATGGAATAGAATGGAATCAACCCGAGTAGAACGGAATGGAATGGAATGGAATGGAATGGAATGGAATAGAATGGAATGGAATCGAATGGAATGGAATGGAATGGAATGGAATGGAATGGAGTGGAATGAAATGGAATGGAATGGAATGGAATGGAATGGAATGGAATGGAATGGAATGGAATGGAATAGAATGGAATCAACCCGAGTAGAATGGAATGGATTGGAATGGAAAGGAATGGAATGGAATGGAATGGAATGGAATGGAATGGAATGGAATGGAATGGAATGGAATGGAATCAATCCGAGTAGAATGGAATGGAATGGAATTCAATGTAACCGAAAGGAATTGAATCAACCCATGTGGAACGGAACGGGATGGGACTGGACGGGACGGGATGGGACGGGTAGGGATGGGACAGAATGGAACGGAACGGAATGGCATGGAATCAACCCGAGTAGAATGGAATGGAATGGAATGGAATGGAAGGGAAAGGGATAGAATAGAATAGAATGGAATTGAACCAACCCGCGTGGAACGGAATGGAACGTCACGGAAACGAGCGGAACGGAATGGAAAGGAAACAACCCGAGTAAAACGGCACGGGACGGGACGGGACGGGACGGGACGGGACGGGACGGAACGGAACGGAACCAAACTCAATGGAATCAACCCGAGTGGAACGGAATGGAGTAAATGGAAAGGCATGGAATGGAATGGAATGGAATGGAATGGAATGGAATGGAATGGAATGGAATGGAATCAAATGGAATGGAATGGAATCGAATGGAATGGAATGGAATGGAATGGAATGGAATCGAACGGAATCGAATGGAATAGAATGGAATATAATGGAATGGAATGGAATGGAATGGAATGGAATGGAATGGAATGGATTGGAGTCAACCCGAGTAGAATGGAATGGATTGGAATGGAATGGAATGGAAAGTAATGGAATGGAATGGAATGGAATGGAATGGAATGGAATGGAATGGAATCAACCCGAGTAGAACTAAATGGAATGGAAAGGAATGGAATGGAATGGAATTGAATGGAATGGAATGGAATTCAATGGAGTAGAATGGAATGGAATAGAATGGAAAGGAATGGAATGGAATGGAATGGAATGGAATGGAATAGAATGGAATCAACCCGACTAGAACGGAATGGAATGGAATGGAATGGAATGGAATGGAATCGAAAGGAATGGAATGGAATGGAATGGAATGGGATGGAATGGAATCGAATGATATCGAATGGAATCGAATGGAATGGAATGGAATAGAATGGAATCAACCCGAGTGGAACGGAATGGAATGGAATGGAATGGAATGGAATGGAATGGAATGGAATGGAATGGAATGGAATCAACCTGAGTAGAATGGAATGAATTGGAATGGAATGGAATGGAATGGAATCGAATGGAATCGAAAGAAATGGAATGGAATGGAATGGAATGAAATGGAATGGAATGGAATCAACCCGAGTAGAATGTAATGGAATGGAATGGAATGGAATGGGATGGAATGGAATCGAATGATATCGAATGGAATCGAATGGAATGGAATGGAATAGAATGGAATCAACCCGAGAGGAACGGAATGGAAAGGAATGGAATGGAATGGAATGGAATGGAATGGAATGGAATGGAATCCACCCGAGTAGAACTAAATGGAATGGAAAGGAATGGAATGGAATGGAATGGAATTGAATGGAATGGAATGGAATTCAATGGAGTAGAATGGAATGGAATAGAATGGAATGGAATGGAATGGAATGGAATGGAATGGAATGGAATGGAATGAAATCAACCCGAGTAGAAAGAAATGGAATGGAATGGAATGGAATGGAATGGAATGGAATGGAATGGAATGGAATCTAATGGAATGGAATGGAGTGGAGTGGAATGGAATGGAATGGAATGGAATGGAATGGAGTGGAATCAACCCGAGTAGAACGGAATGGAATGGAATGGAATGGAATGGAATGGAATGGAATGGAATGGAATTCAATGGAATAGAATGGAATGGAATGGAATGGAATAAAATGAAATGGAATGGAATGGAATCGAATGGAATAGAATGGAATCGAATGGAATGGAATGGAATAGAATGGAATGGAATGGAATGGAATGGACTGGAATCAACCCGAGTAGAACAGAATGGAATGGAATGGAATGGAATGGAATGGAATGGAATCGAATGGAATGGAATGGAATGGAATGGAATGGAATGGAATGGAATCAACCCAAGTAGAATGGAATGGATTGGAATGGAATGGAATGGAATGGAATGGAATCGAATCGAATGGAACGCAATGGAATGGAACGGAATGGAATGGAATGGAACGGAATGGAATGGAATCAACCAGAGTAGAATGGAATGGATTGGAATGGACTGGAATGGAATGGAATGGAATGCAATCAATCCGAGTAGAATTCAATGGAATGGAATGGAATGGAATTCAATGTAATAGAATGGAATTGAATCAACCCGCGTTTAACGGAATGGAATGGAACGGAAAGGAACGGAAAGGAATGGAACGGAATCAACCCGATCAGAACGGAACGGAATGGGACGGGATGGGACGGCATGGAATCAACCCGAGTAGAATGGAATGGAATGGAATGGAATGGAATGGAATGGAATGGAATGGAATGGAATAAAATAGAATGGAATGGAATCAACCCACGAGGAACTGAATGGAACGGAACGGAAAGGAACGGAACGGAGTGGAATGGAATCAACCCGAGTACAACGGCACGGGACGGGACGGGACGGGACGGGACGGGACGTGTCGGGACGGAATGGAACGGAACGGAACTCAATGGATTCAAGCCGAGTAGAACGGAATGGAATAGAATGGAATGGAATGGAATGGAATGGAATGGAATGGAATGGAATGGAATGGAATGGAATAGAAATCAACCTGAGTAGAACGGAATGGAATGGAATGGAATGGAATGGAATGGAATGGAATGGAATGGAATGGAATGAACCCGAGTGGAATGGAATGGAATGATGAACCCGAATAGAATGGAATGGTTTGGAATGAAATGGAATGGAATGGAATGGAATGGAATGGAATGGGATGGAATGGAATGGAATGGAATGGAATAGAAATCAACCCGAGTAGAACGGAATGGAATGGAATGGAATGGAATGGGATGGAATGGAATCGAATGATATCGAATGGAATCGAATGGAATGGAATGGAATAGAATGGAATCAACCCGAGTGGAACGGAATGGAAAGGAATGGAATGGAATGGAATGGAATGGAATGGAATGGAATGGAATGGAATGGAATCCACCCGAGTAGAACTAAATGGAATGGAAAGGAATGGAATGGAATGGAATGGAATGGAATGGAATGGAATTCAATGGAGTAGAATGGAGTGGAATAGAATGGAATGGAATGGAATGGAATGGAATGGAATGGAATGGAATAGAATGGAATCAACCCGACTAGAACGGAATGGAATGGAATGGAATGGAATGGAATGGAATGGAATGGAATGTAATGGAATGGAATGGAATGGAATGGAATCCACCCTAGTAGAATGGAATGGATTGGAATGGAATGGAAAGGAATGGAATGGAATCGAGTGGAATCGAATGGAATGGAATGGAATGGAATGGAATGGAATGGAATGGAATGAAATGGAATCAACCCGAGTAGAATGGAATGGATTGGAATGGAATGGAATGGAATGGAATCGAATGGAATCGAAAGAAATGGAATGGAATGGAATGGATTGAAATGGAATGGAATGGAATCAACCCGAGTAGAACGGAATGGAATGGAATGGAATGGAATGGGATGGAATGGAATCGAATGATATCGAATGGAATCGAATGGAATGGAATGGAATGGAATGGAATGGAATCGAATGGAATCGAATGGAATGGAGTGGAATGGAATGGAATGGAATGGAATGGAATGGAATGGAATGGAATGGAATGGAATCAACCCGAGAAGAACGGAATGGAATGGAATGGAATGGAATGGAATGGAATGGAATGGAATGGAATGGAATGGAATTCAATGGAATGGAATGGAATGGAATGGAATCAATCAGAGTAGAACGGAATGGAATGGAATGGAATGGAATGGAATGGAATTCAATGGAATAGAATGGAATGGAAGGGAATGGAATGGAATGGAATGGAATCGAATGGAATCAAATGGAGTCGAAAGGAATGGAATGGAATACAATGGAATCAACCCGAGTAGAACGGAATGGAATGGAATGGAATGGAATGGAATGGAATGGAATGGAATGGAATGGAATGGAATGGAATGGAATGGAATAGAATGGAATCAACCCGAGTAGAATGGAATGGATTGGAATGGAAAGGAATGGAATGGAATGGAATGGAATGGAATGGAATGAAATGGAATGGAATCAATCCGAGTAGAATGGAATGGAATGGAATTCAATGTAACCGAAAGGGATTGAATCAACCCATGTGGAACGGAACGGGATGAGACGGGACGGGACGGGATGAGACGGGTCGGGATGGGACGGAATGGTACGGAACGGAATGGCATGGAATCAACCCGAGTACAATGGAATGGAATGGAATGGAATGGAAGGGAAAGGAATAGAATAGAATAGAATGGAACTGAACCAACCCGCGTGGAACGGAATGGAACGTAACGGAAACGAGCGGAACGGAATGGAAAGGAATCAACACGAGTAAAACGGCACGGGACGGGACGGGACGGGACGGGACGGAACGGAACCAAACTCAATGGAATCAACCCGAGTAGAACGGAATGGAATAAATGGAAAGGAATGGAATGGAATGGAATGGAATGGAATGGAATGGAATGGAATCTAATGGAAAGGAATGGAGTGGAATGGAATGGAATGGAATTGAATGGAAATCAACCCGAGTAGAACGGAATGGAATGGAATGGAATGGAATGGAATGGAATGGAATGGAATGGAATGGAATGAGCCCGAGTGGAATGGAATGGAATGGAATGGAATGGAATGGAATGGAATGGAATGGAATGATCAACACGAGTGGAATGGAATGGAATGGAATGGAATGGAATGGAATGGAATGGAATGGAATGATCAACACGAGTGGAATGGAATGGAATGGAATGGAATGGAATGGAATGGAATGGAATGGAGTGGAATCAACCCGAGTAGAACGGAATGGAATGGAATGGAATGGAATGGAATGGAATGGAATGGAATGGAATGGAATGGAATGGAATTCAATGGAATAGAATGGAATGGAATGGAATGCAATAAAATGAAATGGAATGGAATGGAATCGAATGGAATAGAATGGAATCGAATGGAATCGAATGGAATAGAATGGAATGGAATGGAATGGAATGGAGTGGAATCAACCCCAGTGGAACAGAATGGAATGGAATGGAATGGAATGGAATGGAATGGAATCGAATGGAATGGAATGGAATGGAATGGAATGGAATGGAATGCAATCAACCCAAGTAGAATGGAATGGATTGGAATGGAATGGAATGGAATGGAATGGAATCGAATCGAATGGAACGCAATGGAATGGAACGGAATGGAATGGAATGGAATGGAATGGAATGGAATGGAATCAACCCGAGTAGAATGGAATGGATTGGAATGGACTGGAATGGAATGGAATGGAATGCAATCAATCCGAGTAGAATTCAATGGAATGGAATGGAATGGAATTCAATGTAATAGAATGGAATTGAATCAACCCGCGTGTAACGGAATGGAATGGAACAGAAAGGAACGGAACGGAATGGAACGGAATCAACCCGATGAGAACGGAACGGAATGGGACGGGATGGGACGGCATGGAATCAACCCGAGTAGAATGGAATGGAATGGAATGGAATGGAATGGAATAAAATAGAATGGAATTGAATCAACCCGCGTGGAACTGAATGGAACGGAACGGAAAGGAACGGAACGGAGTGGAATGGAATCAACCCGAGTACAACGGCACGGGACGGGACGGGACGGGACGGGACGGGACGGGACGTGTCGTGACGGAACGGAACGGAACGGAACTCAATGGATTCAAGCCGAGTAGAACGGAATGGAATAGAATGGAATGGAATGGAATGGAATGGAATGGAATGGAATGGAATGGAATGGAATGGAATGGAATGGAATGGAATGGAATGGAATGGAATGGAATGGAATGGAATAGAAATCAACCTGAGTAGAACGGAATGGAATGGAATGGAATGGAATGGAATGGAATGGAATGGAATGGAATGAACCCGAGTGGAATGGAATGGAATGGAATGGAATGGAATGATGAACCCGAATAGAATGGAATGGTTTGGAATGAAATGGAATGGAATGGAATGGAATGGAATCGAATGGAATCAAATGGAATGGAATGGAATGGAATGGAATGGAATGGAATGGAATGGAATCAACCCGAGTAGAACGGAATGGGTTGGAATGGAAAGGAATGGAATGGAATGGAATGGAATGGAATGGAATGGAATCAACCCGAGTAGAATGGAATGGATTGAAATGGAATGGAATGGAATGGAATGGAATGGAATGGAATGGAATGGAATGGAATCGAATGGAATGGAATGGAATCGAATGGAATGGAATGGAATGGAATGGAATGGAATGGAATGGAATGGAATGGAATGGAATAGAACGGAATCGAATGGAATAGAATGGAATATAATGGCATGGAATGGAATGGAATGGAATGGAATGGAGTCATCCCGAGTAGAATGGAATGAATTGGAATGGAATGGAATGGAAAGTAATGGAAAGGAATGGAATGGAATGGAATGGAATGGAATGGAATGGAATCAACCCGAGTAGAACTAAATGGAATGGAAAGGAATGGAATGGAATGGAATTGAATGGAATGGAATGGAATTCAATGGAGTAGAATGGAATGGAATAGAATGGAATGGAATGGAATGGAATGGAATGGAATGGAATGGAATAGAATGGAATCAAACCGACTAGAATGGAATGGAATGGAATGGAATGGAATGGAATGGAATGGAATGGAATGGAATGGAATGGAATCGAATTGAATGGAATGGAATGGAATGGAATGGAATGGAATGGAATGGAATGGAATCGAATGGAATCCACCCGAGTAGAATGGAATGGATTGGAATGGAATGGAAAGGAATGGAATGGAATCGAGTGGAATCGAATGGAATGGAATGGAATGGAATGGTATGGAATGGAATGGAATGGAATGGAATGAGCCCGAGTGGAATGGAATGGAATGGAATGGAATGGAATGGAATGGAATGGAATGGAATGGAATGGATTGGAATGGAATGATCAACCCGAGTGGAATGGAATGGAATGGAATGGAATGGAATGGAATGGAATGGAGTGGAATCTACCCGAGTAGAACGGAATGGAATGGAATGGAATGGAATGGAATGGAATGGAATGGAATGGAATTCAATGGAATAGAATGGAATGGAATGGAATGGAATAAAATGAAATGGAATGGAATGGAATCGAATGCAATAGAATGGAATCGAATGGAATGGAATGGAATAGATTGGAATGGAATGGAATGGAATGGAGTGGAATCAACCCGAGTAGAACAGAATGGAATGGAATGGAATGGAATGGAATGGAATGGAATGGAATGGAATGGAATGGAATCGAATGGAATCGAATGGAATCGAGTGGAATGGAATGGAATCAACCCAAGTAGAATGGAATGGATTGGAATGGAATGGAATTGAATGGAATGGAATCGAATCGAATGGAACGCAATGGAATGGAATGGAATGAAATGGAATGGAATGGAATGGAATGGAATGGAATCAACCCGAGTAGAATGGAATGGATTGGAATGGTCTGGAATGGAATGGAATGGAATGCAATCAATCCGAGTAGAATGGAATGGAATGGAATGGAATGGAATTCAATGTAATAGAATGGAATTGAATCAACCCGCGTGTAACGGAATGGAACGGAACGGAAAGGAACGGAACGGAATGAAACGGAATCAACCCGATCAGGACGGAACGGAATGGGACGGGACGGGACGGGACGGGACGCGTCGGGATGGGACTTAATGGAACGGAACGGAACGGCATGGAATCAACCCGAGTAGAATGGAATGGAATGGAATGGAATGGAATGGAATGGAATGGAATAGAATAGAATGGAATTGAATCAACCCACATGGAACTGAATGGAACGGAACGGAAAGGAACGGAACGGAGTGGAATGGAATCAACCCGAGTACAACGGCATGGGACGGGACGGGACGGGACGGGACGGGACGGGACGGGACGTGTCGGGACGGAACGGAACGGAACGGAACTCAATGGATTCAAGCCGAGTAGAACGGAATGGAATAGAATGGAATGGAATGGAATGGAATGGAATGGAATGGAATGGAATGGAATGGAAATCAACCTGAGTAGAACGGAATGGAATGGAATGGAATGGAATGGAATGGAATGGAATGGAATGGAATTGAATGGAATGGAATGGAATGGAATGGAATGAACCCGAGTGGAATGGAATGGAATGGAAAGGAATGGAATGATGAACCCGAGTAGAATGGAATGGTTTGGAATGAAATGGAATGGAATGGAATGGAATGGAATCGAATGGAATGGAATGGAATGGAATGGAATGGAATGGAATGGAATGGAATGGAATGGAATGGAATGGAATGGAATCAACCCGAGTAGAACGGAATGGGTTGGAATGGAAAGGAATGGAATGGAATGGAATGGAATGGAATGGAATGGAATGGAATGGAGTGGAATCAACCCGAGTAGAACGGAATGGAATGGAATGGAATGGAATGGAATGGAATGGAATGGAATGGAATGGAATGGAATGGAATAGAAAGGAATGGAATGGAATGGAATGGAATGGAATGGAATGGAATGGAATGGAATGGAATGGAATGGAATGGAATGGAATGGAATGGAATGGAATGGAATGGAATGGAATCAACCCGAGTAGAATGGAATGGATTGGAATGGAATGGAAAGAATGGAATGGAATCGAGTGGAATCGAATGGAATGGAATGGAATGGAATGGAATGGAATGGAATGGAATGGAATGGAATCAACCCGAGTAGAATGGAGTGGATTGGAATGGAATGGAATGGAATGGAATCGAATGGAATTGAATGGAATGGAATGGAATGGAATGAAATGGAATGGAATGGAATCAACCCGAGTAGAACGGAATGGAATGGAATGGAATGGAATGGGATGGAATGGAATCGAATGATCTCGAATGGAATCGAAAGGAATGGAATCGAATGGAATCGAATGGAATGCAATGGAATGGAATGGAATGGAATGGAATGGAATGGAATGGAATGGAATGGAATGGAATGGAATGGAATCAACCCGAGTAGAATGGAATGGATTGGAATGGAATGGAATGGAATGGAATGGAATCGAATGGAATGGAATGGAATGGAATGGAATGGAATGGAATGGAATGGAATCAACCCGAGTAGAACGGAACGGAATGGAATGGAATGGAATGGAATGGAATGGAATGGAATGGAATGGAATGGAATGGAATGGAATTTAATGGAATGGAATTCAATGGAATATAATGGAATGGAATCGAATGGAATCGAATGGAGACGAATGGAATGGAATGGAATGGAATGGAATCAACCTGAGTAGAATGGAATGTATTGGAATGGAATGGAATGGAATGGAATGGAATGGAATGGAATGGAATGGAATCGAATGGAATGGAATGGAATGGAATAGAATGGAGTGGAATGGAATGGAATTTAATGGTATGGAATGGAATCGAAAGGAATGGAATGGAAAGAATGGAATGGAATGGAATGGAATGGAATGGAATGGAATGGAATGGAGTCAACCCGAGTAGAATGGAATGGATTGGAATGGATTGGAATGGAATGGAATGGAATGGAATGGAATCGAATGGAATGGAATGGAATCGAATGGAATGGAACGGAATGGAATGGAATGGAATGGAATCGAATGGAAACGAACGGAATCGAATGGAATGGAATGGAATATAATGGAATGGAATGGAATGGAATGGAATGGAATGGAATGGAATGGAATGGAATGGAATGGAATGGAGTCAACCCGAGTAGAATGGAATGGATTGGAATGGAATGGAATGGAAAGTAATGGAATGGAATGGAATGGAATGGAATGGAATGGAATGGAATGGAATGGAATGGAATGGAATCAACCCGAGTAGAACTAAATGGAACGGAAAGGAATGGAATGGAATGGAATAGAATGGAATGGAATGGAATTCATTGGAGTAGAATGGAATGGAATAGAATGGAATGGAATGGAATGGAATGGAATGGAATGGAATGGAATGGAATGAACCCGAGTGGAATGGAATGGAATGGAAAGGAATGGAATGATGAACCCGAGTAGAATGGAATGGTTTGGAATGAAATGGAATGGAATGGAATGGAATGGAATCGAATGGAATCGAATGGAATGGAATGGAATGGAATGGAATGGAATGGAATGGAATGGAATGGAATGGAATGGAATCAACCCGAGTAGAACGGAATGGGTTGGAATGGAAAGGAATGGAATGGAATGGAATGGAATGGAATGGAATGGAGTGGAATCAACCCGAGTAGAACGGAATGGAATGGAATGGAATGGAATGGAATGGAATGGAATGGAATGGAATGGAATGGAATGGAATGGAATAGAAAGGAATGGAATGGAATGGAATGGAATGGAATGGAATGGAATGGAATGGAATGGAATGGAATGGAATGGAATGGAATCAACCCAAGTAGAATGGAATGGATTGGAATGGAATGGAAAGAATGGAATGGAATCGAGTGGAATGGAATGGAATGGAATGGAATGGAATGGAATGGAATGGAATTGAATGGAATGGAATGGAATCGAATCAACCCGAGTAGAATGGAGTGGATTGGAATGGAATGGAACGGAATGGAATCGAATGGAATTGAATGGAATGGAATGGAATGGAATGAAATGGAATGGAATGGAATCAACCCGAGTAGAACGGAATGGAATGGAATGGAATGGAATGGGATGGAATGGAATCGAATGATCTCGAATGGAATCGAAAGGAATGGAATCGAATGGAATCGAATGGAATGCAATGGAATGGAATGGAATGGAATGGAATGGAATGGAATGGAATGGAATGGAATGGAATGGAATCAACCCGAGTAGAATGGAATGGATTGGAATGGAATGGAATGGAATGGAATGGAATCGAATGGAATGGAATGGAATGGAATGGAATGGAATGGAATGGAATCAACCCGAGTAGAACGGAACGGAATGGAATGGAATGGAATGGAATGGAATGGAATGGAATGGAATGGAATGGAATGGAATGGAATGGAATTTAATGGAATGGAATTCAATGGAATATAATGGAATGGAATCGAATGGAATCGAATGGAGACGAATGGAATGGAATGGAATGGAATGGAATGGAATGGAATGGAATGGAATGGAATGGAATGGAATCGAATGGAATGGAATGGAATGGAATAGAATGGAGTGGAATGGAATGGAATTTAATGGTATGGAATGGAATCGAAAGGAATGGAATGGAAAGAATGGAATGGAATGGAATGGAATGGAATGGAATGGAATGGAATGGAGTCAACCCGAGTAGAATGGAATGGATTGGAATGGATTGGAATGGAATGGAATGGAATGGAATGGAATCGAATGGAATGGAATGGAATCGAATGGAATGGAACGGAATGGAATGGAATGGAATGGAATCGAATGGAAACGAACGGAATCGAATGGAATGGAATGGAATATAATGGAATGGAATGGAATGGAATGGAATGGAATGGAATGGAATGGAATGGAATGGAATGGAGTCAACCCGAGTAGAATGGAATGGATTGGAATGGAATGGAATGGAAAGTAATGGAAAGGAATGGAATGGAATGGAATGGAATGGAATGGAATGGAATGGAATGGAATGGAATGGAATCAACCCGAGTAGAACTAAATGGAACGGAAAGGAATGGAATGGAATGGAATAGAATGGAATGGAATGGAATTCATTGGAGTAGAATGGAATGGAATAGAATGGAATGGAATGGAATGGAATGGAATGGAATGGAATGGAATGGAATGGAATGGAATGGAATGGAATGGAATGAACCCGAGTGGAATGGAATGGAATGGAAAGTAATGGAATGATGAACCCGAGTAGAATGGAATGGTTTGGAATGAAATGGAATGGAATGGAATGGAATGGAATCGAATGGAATGGAATGGAATGGAATGGAATGGAATGGAATGGAATGGAATGGAATGGAATGGAATGGAATGGAATCAACCCGAGTAGAACGGAATGGGTTGGAATGGAAAGGAATGGAATGGAATGGAATGGAATGGAATGGAATGGAATGGAATGGAGTGGAATCAACCCGAGTAGAACGGAATGGAATGGAATGGAATGGAATGGAATGGAATGGAATGGAATGGAATGGAATGGAATGGAATGGAATGGAATAGAAAGGAATGGAATGGAATGGAATGGAATGGAATGGAATGGAATGGAATGGAATGGAATGGAATGGAATCAACCCGAGTAGAATGGAATGGATTGGAATGGAATGGAAAGAATGGAATGGAATCGAGTGGAATCGAATGGAATGGAATGGAATGGAATGGAATGGAATGGAATGGAATGGAATGGAATCGAATCAACCCGAGTAGAATGGAGTGGATTGGAATGGAATGGAACGGAATGGAATCGAATGGAATTGAATGGAATGGAATGGAATGGAATGAAATGGAATGGAATGGAATCAACCCGAGTAGAACGGAATGGAATGGAATGGAATGGAATGGGATGGAATGGAATCGAATGATCTCGAATGGAATCGAAAGGAATGGAATCGAATGGAATCGAATGGAATGCAATGGAATGGAATGGAATGGAATGGAATGGAATGGAATGGAATGGAATGGAATGGAATGGAATCAACCCGAGTAGAATGGAATGGATTGGAATGGAATGGAATGGAATGGAATGGAATCGAATGGAATGGAATGGAATGGAATGGAATGGAATGGAATGGAATCAACCCGAGTAGAACGGAACGGAATGGAATGGAATGGAATGGAATGGAATGGAATGGAATGGAATGGAATGGAATGGAATGGAATGGAATGGAATGGAATTTAATGGAATGGAATTCAATGGAATATAATGGAATGGAATCGAATGGAATCGAATGGAGACGAATGGAATGGAATGGAATGGAATGGAATGGAATGGAATGGAATGGAATCGAATGGAATGGAATGGAATGGAATAGAATGGAGTGGAATGGAATGGAATTTAATGGTATGGAATGGAATCGAAAGGAATGGAATGGAAAGAATGGAATGGAATGGAATGGAATGGAATGGAATGGAATGGAATGGAATGGAGTCAACCCGAGTAGAATGGAATGGATTGGAATGGATTGGAATGGAATGGAATGGAATGGAATGGAATCGAATGGAATGGAATGGAATCGAATGGAATGGAACGGAATGGAATGGAATGGAATGGAATCGAATGGAAACGAACGGAATCGAATGGAATGGAGTGGAATATAATGGAATGGAATGGAATGGAATGGAATGGAATGGAATGGAATGGAGTCAACCCGAGTAGAATGGAATGGATTGGAATGGAATGGAATGGAAAGTAATGGAATGGAATGGAATGGAAAGGAATGGAATGGAATGGAATGGAATGGAATGGAATGGAATCAACCCGAGTAGAACTAAATGGAACGGAAAGGAATGGAATGGAATGGAATAGAATGGAATGGAATGGAATTCATTGGAGTAGAATGGAATGGAATAGAATGGAATGGAATGGAATGGAATGGAATGGAATGGAATGGAATGGAATGGAATCAACCCGACTAGAACGGAATGGAATGGAATGGAATGGAATGGAATGGAATGGAATGGAATGGAATGGAATGGAATGGAATCGAATGGAATGGAATGGAATGGAATGGAATGGAATGGAATGGAATCCACCCGAGTAGAATGGAATGGATTGGAATGGAATGGAAAGAATGGAATGGAATCGAGTGGAATCGAATGGAATGGAATGGAATGGAATGGAATGGAACGGAATGGAATGGAATGGAATGGAATGGAATAAACCCAAGTAGAATGGAGTGGATTGGAATGGAATGGGATGGAATGGAATCGAATGATCTCGAATGGAATCGAATGGAATGGAATCGAATGGAATTGAATGGAATGCAATGGAATGGAATGGAATGGAATCGAATGGAATGGAATGGAATGGAACGGAATGGAATGGAATCAACCCGAGTAGAATGGAATGGATTGGAATGGAATGGAATGGAATGGAATGGAATCGAATGGAATGGAATGGAATGGAATGGAATGGAATGGAATGGAATGGAATGGAATGGAATGGAATGGAATGGAATGGAATCAACCCGAGGAGAACGGAATGGAATGGAATGGAATGGAATGGAATGGAATGGAATGGAATGGAATGGAATGGAATGGAATGGAATGGAATTCAATGGAATAGAATGGAATGGAATCGAATGGAATCAAATGGAGGCGAATGGAATGGAATGGAATGGAATGGAATGGAATCAACCAGAGTAGAATGGAATGTATTGGAATGGAATGGAATGGAAGGGAAAGGAATGGAATCGAATGGAATGGAATGGAATGGAATGGAATGGAATGGAATGGAATGGAATGGAGTCAATCAGAGTAGAACGGAATGGAATGGAATGGAATGGAATGGAATGGAATGGAATGGAATGGAATGAACCCGAGTGGAATGGAAGGGAATGGAAAGGAATAGAATGATGAACCCGAGTAGAATGGAATGGTTTGGAATGAAATGGAATGGAATGGAATGGAATGGAATGGAATCGAATGGAATCGAATGGAATGGAATGGAATGGAATGGAATGGAATGGAATGGAATGGAATGGAATCAACCCGAGTAGAACGGAATGGGTTGGAATGGAAAGGAATGGAATGGAATGGAATGGAATGGAATGGAATGGAGTGGAATCAACCCGAGTAGAACGGAATGTAATAGAATGGAATGGAATGGAATGGAATGGAATGGAATGGAATGGAATGGAATGGAATGGAATGGAATGGAATGGAATGGAATGGAATAGAAAGGAATGGAATGGAATGGAATGGAATGGAATGGAATGGAATGGAATGGAATGGAATGGAATCAACCCGAGTAGAATGGAATGGATTGGAATGGAATGGAAAGAATGGAATGGAATCGAGTGGAATCGAATGGAATGGAATGGAATGGAATGGAATGGAATGGAATGGAATGGAATGGAATCAACCCGAGTAGAATGGAGTGGATTGGAATGGAATGGAATGGAATGGAATCGAATGGAATTGAATGGAATGGAATGGAATTTAATGAAATGGAATGGAATGGAATCAACCCGAGTAGAACGGAATGGAATGGAATGGAATGGAATGGGATGGAATGGAATCGAATGATCTCGAATGGAATCGAATGGAATGGAATCGAATGGAATCGAACGGAATGCAATGGAATGGAATGGAACGGAATGGAATGGAATGGAATGGAATGGAATGGAATGGAATGGAATGGAATGGAATCAACCCGAGTAGAATGGAATGGATTGGAATGGAATGGAATGGAATGGAATGGAATCGAATGGAATGGAATGGAATGGAATGGAATGGAATGGAATGGAATGGAATGGAATGGAATGGAATCAACCCGAGTAGAACGGAATGGAATGGAATGGAATGGAATGGAATGGAATGGAATGGAATGGAATGGAATGGAATTCAATGGAATATAATGGAATGGAATCGAATGGAATCGAATGGAGACGAATGGAATGGAATGGAATGGAATGGAATGGAATAAACCTGAGTAGAATGGAATGTATTGGAATGGAATGGAATGGAATGGAATGGAATGGAATGGAATGTTATGGAATGGAATCGAATGGAATGGAATGGAATGGAATAGAATGGAGTGGAATGGAATGGAATTTAATGGAATGGAATGGAATCGAAAGGAATGGAATGGAAAGAATGGAATGGAATGGAATGGAATGGAATGGAATGGAATGGAATCAACCCGAGTAGAATGGAATGGATTGGAATGGATTGGAATGGAATGGAATGGAATGGAATGGAATCGAATGGAATGGAATGGAATCGAATGGAATGGAACGGAATGGAATGGAATGGAATGGAATCGAATGGAATCGAATGGAATGGAATGGAATGGAATGGAATATAATGGAATGGAATGGAATGGAATGGAATGGAATGGAATGGAATGGAGTCAACCTGAGTAGAATGGAATGGATTGGAATGGAATGGAATGGAAAGTAATGGAATGGAATGGAATGGAATGGAATGGAATGGAATTGAATGGAATGGAATGGAATGGAATGGAATGGAATGGAATCAACCCGAGTAGAACTAAATGGAACGGAAAGGAATGGAATGGAATGGAATAGAATGGAATGGAATGGAATTCAGTGGAGTAGAATGGAATGGAATAGAATGGAATGGAATGGAATGGAATGGAATGGAATGGAATGGAATCAACCTGACTAGAACGGAATGGAATGGAATGGAATGGAATGGAATGGAATGGAATGGAATGGAATGGAATGGAATGGAATGGAATGGAATGGAATGGAATCCACCCGAGTAGAATGGAATGGATTGGAATGGAATGGGAAGAATGGAATGGAATCGAGTGGAATCGAATGGAATGGAATGGAATGGAATGGAATGGAATGGAATGGAATAAACCCGAGTAGAATGGAGTGGATTGGAATGGAATGGAATGGAATGGAATCGAATGGAATCGAATGGAATGGAATGGAATGGAATGAAATGGAATGGAATGGAATCAACCTGAGTAGAATGGAATGGAATGGAATGGAATGGAATGGGATGGAATGGAATCGAATGGAATCGAATGGAATGGAATGGAATGGAATGGAATGGAATCAACCCGAGTAGAATGGAATGGATTGGAATGGAATGGAATGGAATGGAATGGAATCGAATGGAATCGAATGGAATGGAATGGAATGGAATGGAATGGAATGGAATGGAATGGAATGGAATCAACCCGAGGAGAACGGAATGGAATGGAATGGAATGGAATGGAATGGAATGGAATGGAATGGAATGGAATGGAATGGAATTCAATGGAATAGAATGGAATGGAATCGAATGGAATCGAATGGAGGCGAATGGAATGGAATAGAATGGAATGGAATGGAATCAACCAGAGTAGAATGGAATGTGTTGGAATGGAATGGAATGGAATGGAATGGAATGGAATGGAATGGAATGGAATGGAATGGAATCGAATGGAATGGAATGGAATGGAATGGAATGGAATGGAATGGAATGGAATGGAATGGAATGGAATGGAATGGAATGGAATGGAATGGAATCGAATGGAATGGAATGGAATGGAATGGAATGGAATGGAATGGAATGGAATGGAGTCAATCAGAGTAGAACGGAATGGAATGGAATGGAATGGAATGGAATGGAATGGAATGGAATGGAATGGAATGGAATTCCATGGAATAGAATGGAATG
Source organism: Gorilla gorilla gorilla (assembly GCF_029281585.2). Classification (NCBI taxonomy): domain Eukaryota; kingdom Metazoa; phylum Chordata; class Mammalia; order Primates; family Hominidae; genus Gorilla; species Gorilla gorilla. The sequence goes on along the minus strand of NC_073237.2, from coordinate 7,822,618 downwards.
GAAGGGAATGGAATGGAATGGAATGGAATCGAATGGAATCGAATGAAATCGAACGGAATGGAATGGAATAGAATGGAATCAACCCGAGTAGAACGGAATGGAACGGAATGGAATGGAATGGAATGGAATCGAATGGAATGGAATGGAATGGAACGGAATGGAATGGAATGAAACTGAATGGAATGGAATGGAATGGAATGGAATGGAATGGAATGGAATGGAATGGAATGGAATTCAATGGAATAGAATGGAATGGAATGGAATGGAATAAAATGAAATGGAATGGAATGGAACCGAATGGAATAGAATGGAATCGAATGGAATGGAATGGAATAGAATGGAATGGAATGGAATGGAATGGAGTGGAATCAACCCGAGTAGAACAGAATGGAATGGAATGGAATGGAATGGAATGGAATGGAATGGAATGGAATGGAATCGAATGGAATCGAATGGAATGGAATGGAATGGAATGGAATGGAATGGAATCAACCCAAGTAGAATGGAATGGATTGGAATGGAATGGAATGGAATGGAATGGAATCGAATCGAATGGAACGCAATGGAATGGAATGGAATGGAATGGAATGGAATGGAATGGAATGGAATGGAATGGAATGGAATGGAATGGATTCAACCCGAGTAGAATGGAATGGATTGGAATGGACTGGAATGGAATGGAATGGAATGCAATCAATCCGAGTAGAATGGAATGGAATGGAATGGAATGGAATTCAATGTAATAGAATGGAATTGAATCAACCCGCGTGTAACGGAATGGAACGGAACGGAAAGTAACGGAACGGAATGGATCGGAATCAACCCGATCAGAACGGAACGGAATGGGACGGGACTGGACGGGACGCGTCGGGATGGGACGGAATGGAACGGAACGGAACGGCATGGAATCAACCCGAGTGGAATGGAATGGAATGGAATGGAATGGAATGGAATGGAATGGAATGGAATAGAATAGAATGCAATTGAATCAACCCGCGTGGAACTGAAAGGAATGGAACGGAAAGGAACGGAACGGAGTGGAATGGAATCAACCCGAGTACAACGGCACGGTACAGGACGGGACGGGACGGGACGGGACGTGTCGGGACGGAACGGAACGGAACGGAACTAAATGGATTCAAGCCGAGTAGAACGGAATGGAATAGAATGGAATGGAATGGAATGGAATGGAGTGGAATGGAATGGAATGGAATGGAATGGAATGGAATCAACCCGAATAGAACGGAATGGAATGGAGTGGAATGGAATGGAATGGAATGGAATGGAATGGAATGGAATGGAATGGAATGGAAATCAACCTGAGTAGAACGGAATGGAATGGAATGGAATGGAATGGAATGGAATGGAATGGAATGGAATGGAATCAACCCGACTAGAACGGAATGGAATGGAATGGAATGGAATGGAATGGAATGGAATGGAATGGAATGGAATCGAATGGAATGGAATGGAATGGAATGGAATGGAATGGAATGGAATCCACCCGAGTAGAATGGAATGGATTGGAATGGAATGGGAAGAATGGAATGGAATCGAGTGGAATCGAATGGAATGGAATGGAATGGAATGGAATGGAATGGAATGGAATGGAATGGAATGGAATAAACCCGAGTAGAATGGAGTGGATTGGAATGGAATGGAATGGAATGGAATCGAATGGAATCGAATGGAATGGAATGGAATGGAATGGAATGAAATGTAATGGAATGGAATCAACCCGAGTAGAATGGAATGGAATGGAATGGAATGGAATGGGATGGAATGGAATCGAATGATCTCGAATGGAATCGAATGGAATGGAATCGAATGGAATCGAATGGAATGCAATGGAATGGAATGGAATGGAATGGAATGGAATGGAATGGAATGGAATGGAATGGAATGGAATCAACCCGAGTAGAATGGAATGGATTGGAATGGAATGGAATGGAATGGAATGGAATCGAATGGAATCGAATGGAATGGAATGGAATGGAATGGAATGGAATGGAATGGAATGGAATCAACCCGAGGAGAACGGAATGGAATGGAATGGAATGGAATGGAATGGAATGGAATGGAATGGAATGGAATGGAATGGAATTCAATGGAATAGAATGGAATGGAATCGAATGGAATCGAATGGAGGCGAATGGAATGGAATAGAATGGAATGGAATGGAATCAACCAGAGTAGAATGGAATGTATTGGAATGGAATGGAATGGAATGGAATGGAATGGAATGGAATGGAATGGAATGGAATGGAATGGAATGGAATGGAATGGAATGGAGTCAATCAGAGTAGAACGGAATGGAATGGAATGGAATGGAATGGAATGGAATGGAATGGAATGGAAAGGAATGGAATGGAATGGAATGGAATGGAATGGAATGGAATGGAATTCAATGGAATAGAATGGAATGGAAGGGAATGGAATGGAATGGAATGGAATCGAATGGAATCGAATGGAATCGAACGGAATGGAATGGAATAGAATGGAATCAACCCGAGTAGAACGGAATGGAATGGAATGGAATGGAATGGAATGGAATGGAATGGAATGGAATGGAATGGAATGGAATGGAATCGAATGGAATGAAACTGAATGGAATGGAATGGAATGGAATGGAATGGAATGGAATGGAATGGAATGGAATGGAATGGAATGGAATTCAATGGAATAGAATGGAATGGAATGGAATGGAATAAAATGAAATGGAATGGAATGGAACCGAATGGAATAGAATGGAATTGAATGGAATGGAATGGAATAGAATGGAATGGAATGGAATGGAATGGAGTGGAATGGAATGGAATGGAATGGAATGGAGTGGAATGGAATGGAATGGAATCAACCCGAATAGAACGGAATGGAATGGAGTGGAATGGAATGGAACGGAATGGAATGGAATGGAATGGAATGGAATGGAATGGAATGGAAATCAACCTGAGTAGAACGGAATGGAATGGAATGGAATGGAATGGAATGGAATGGAATGGAATGGAATGGAATTGAATGGAATTTAATGGAATGGAATGAACCCGAGTGGAATGCAATGGAATGGAATGGAATGGAATGATGAACCCGAGTAGAATGGAATGGTTCGGAATGAAATGGAATGGAATGGAATGGAATGGAATGGAATGGAATGGAATGGAATGGAATGGAATGGAATAGAATGGAATGGAATGGAATGGAATCAACCCGAGTAGAACGGAATGGGTTGGAATGGAAAGGAATGGAATGGAATGGAATGGAATGGAATGGAATGGAATGGAATGGATTGGAGTGGAATCAACCCGATTAGAACGGAATGGAATGGAATGGAATGGAATGGAATGGAATGGAATGGAATGGAATGGAATGGAATGGAATGGAATAGAAAGGAATGGAATGGAATGGAATGGAATGGAATGGAGTGGAATGGAATGGAATCAACCCGAGTAGAATGGAATGGATTGGAATGGAATGGAATGGAATGGAATCGAATGGAATCGAATGGAATCGAATGGAATCGAACGGAATAGAATGGAATATAATGGAATGGAATGGAATGGAATGGAATGGAATGGAATGGAGTCAACCCGAGTAGAATGGAATGGATTGGAATGGAATGGAATGGAGTGCAATGGAATGGAATGGAATGGAATGGAATGGAATGGAATCAACACGAGTAGATCTAAATGGAATGGAAAGGAATGGAATGGAATGGAATTGAATGGAATGGAATGGAATTCAATGGAGTAGAATGGAATGGAATAGAGTGGAATGGAATGGAATGGAATGCAATGGAATGGAATGGAATGGAATGGAATGGAATGGAATGGAATAGAATGGAATCAACCCGACTAGAACGGAATGGAATGGAATGGAATGGAATGGAATGGAATGGAATGGAATGGAATGGAATGGAATGGAATGGAATTCAATGGAATAGAATGGAATGGAAGGGAATGGAATGGAATGGAATGGAATCGAATGGAATCGAATGGAATCGAACGGAATGGAATGGAATAGAATGGAATCAACCCGAGTAGAACGGAATGGAATGGAATGGAATGGAATGGAATGGAATGGAATGGAATGGAATCGAATGGAATGGAATGGAATGGAATGGAATCGAATGGAATGAAATTGAATGGAATGGAATGGAATGGAATGGAATGGAATGGAATGGAATGGAATTCAATGGAATAGAATGGAATGGAATGGAATGGAATAAAATGAAATGGAATGGAATGGAACCGAATGGAATAGAATGGAATCGAATGGAATGGAATGGAATAGAAAGGAATGGAATGGAATGGAATGGAATGGAGTGGAATCAACCCGAGTAGAACAGAATGGAATGGAATGGAATGGAATGGAATGGAATGGAATGGAATGGAATCGAATGGAATCGAATGGAATGGAATGGAATGGAATGGAATGGAATCAACCCAAGTAGAATGGAATGGATTGGAATGGAATGGAATGGAATGGAATGGAATCGAATCGAATGGAACGCAATGGAATGGAATGGAATGGAATGGAATGGAATGGAATGGAATGGAATGGAATGGAATGGAATGGATTCAACCCGAGTAGAATGGAATGGATTGGAATGGACTGGAATGGAATGGAATGGAATGCAATCAATCCGAGTAGAATGGAATGGAATGGAATGGAATGGAATTCAGTGTAATAGAATGGAATTGAATCAACCCGCGTGTAACGGAATGGAACGGAACGGAAAGTAACGGAACGGAATGGATCGGAATCAACCCGATCAGAACGGAACGGAATGGGACGGGACTGGACGGGACGCGTCGGGATGGGACGGAAGGGAACGGAACGGAACGGCATGGAATCAACCCGAGTGGAATGGAATGGAATGGAATGGAATGGAATGGAATAGAATAGAATGCAATTGAATCAACCCGCGTGGAACTGAATGGAATGGAACGGAAAGGAACGGAACGGAGTGGAATGGAATCAACCCGAGTACAACGGCACGGTACAGGACGGGACGGGACGGGACGGGACGTGTCGGGACGGAACGGAACGGAACGGAACTAAATGGATTCAAGCCGAGTAGAACGGAATGGAATAGAATGGAATGGAATGGAATGGAATGGAGTGGAATGGAATGGAATGGAATGGAATGGAATGGAATGGAATGGAATGGAATCAACCCGAATAGAACGGAATGGAATGGAGTGGAATGGAATGGAATGGAATGGAACGGAATGGAATGGAATGGAATGGAATGGAATGGAATGGAATGGAAATCAACCTGAGTAGAACGGAATGGAATGGAATGGAATGGAATGGAATGGAATGGAATGGAATGGAATGGAATTGAATGGAATTTAATGGAATGGAATGAACCCGAGTGGAATGGAATGGAATGGAATGGAATGGAATGATGAACCCGAGTAGAATGGAATGGTTCGGAATGAAATGGAATGGAATGGAATGGAATGGAATGGAATGGAATGGAATGGAATGGAATAGAGTGGAATGGAATGGAATGGAATCAACCCGAGTAGAACGGAATGGGTTGGAATGGAAAGGAATGGAATGGAATGGAATGGAATGGAATGGAATGGAATGGAATGGAATGGAATGGATTGGAGTGGAATCAACCCGATTAGAACGGAATGGAATGGAATGGAATGGAATGGAATGGAACGGAATGGAATGGAATGGAATGGAATGGAATGGAATGGAATAGAAAGGAATGGAATGGAATGGAATGGAATGGAATGGAGTGGAATGGAATGGAATCAACCCGAGTAGAATGGAATGGAATGGAATGGAATGGAATGGAATGGAATCGAATGGAATCGAATGGAATCGAATGGAATCGAACGGAATAGAATGGAATATAATGGAATGGAATGGAATGGAATGGAATGGAATGGAATGGAATGGAATGGAGTCAACCCGAGTAGAATGGAATGGATTGGAATGGAATGGAATGGAATGCAATGGAATGGAATGGAATGGAATGGAATGGAATGGAATGGAATCAACACGAGTAGATCTAAATGGAATGGAAAGGAATGGAATGGAATGGAATTGAATGGAATGGAATGGAATTCAATGGAGTAGAATGGAATGGAATAGAGTGGAATGGAATGGAATGGAATGCAATGGAATGGAATGGAATGGAATGGAATGGAATGGAATGGAATAGAATGGAATCAACCCGACTAGAACGGAATGGAATGGAATGGAATGGAATGGAATGGAATGGAATGGAATGGAATGGAATGGAATCAACCCGACTAGAACGGAATGGAATGAAATGGAATGGAATGGAATGCAATGGAATGGAACGGAACGGAATGGAATCGAATGGAATGGAATGGAATGGAATGGAATGGAATGGAATGCAATGGAATGGAATGGAATGGAATCCACCCGAGTAGAATGGAATGGATTGGAATGGAATGGAAAGGAATGGAATGGAATCGAGTGGAATCGAATGGAATGGAATGGAATGGAATGGAATGGAATGGAATGGAATGGAATCAACCTGAGTAGAATGGAATGGATTGGAATGGAATGGAATGGAATGGAATCGAATGGAATTGAAAGAAATGGAATGGAATGGAATGGAATGAAATGGAATGGAATGGAATCAACCCGAGTAGAACGGAATGGAATGGAATGGAATGGAATGGGATGGAATGGAATCGAATGATATCGAATGGAATCGAATGGAAAGGAATGGAATAGAATGGAATCAACCCGAGTGGAACGGCATGGAATGGAATGGAATGGAATGGAATGGAATGGAATGGAATGGAATCGAATGGAATGGAATCAACCCGAGTAGAATGGTATGGATTGGAATGGAATGGAATGGAATGGAATGGAATGGAATGGAATCGAATGGAGTGGAGTGGAATGGAATGGAATGGAATGGAATGGAATGGAATGGAATCAACCCGAGTACAACGGAATGGAACGGAATGGAATGGAATGGAATTCAATGGAATGGAATTCAATGGAATAGAATGGAATGGAAGGGAATGGAATGGAATGGAATGGAATCGAATGGAATCAAATGGAATCGAACGGAATGGAATGGAATAGAATGGAATCAACCCGAGTAGAACGGAATGGAATGGAATGGAATGGAATGGAATGGAATGGAATAGAATGGAATGGAATCGAATGGAATGGAATGGAATGGAATGGAGTGGAATGAAATGGAATGGAATGGAATGGAATGGAATGGAATGGAATGGAATGGAATGGAATAGAATGGAATCAACCCGAGTAGAATGGAATGGATTGGAATGCAAAGGAATGGAATGGAATGGAATAGAATGGAATGGAATGGAATGGAATGGAATGGAATGGAATCAATCCGAGTAGAATGGAATGGAATGGAATTCAATGTAACCGAAAGGAATTGAATCAACCCATGTGGAACGGAACGGGATGGGACGGGACGGGACGGGATAGGACGGGTAGGGATGGGACAGAATGGAACGGAATGGAATGGCATGGAATCAACCCGAGTAGAATGGAATGGAATGGAATGGAATGGAAGGGAAAGGAATAGAATAGAATAGAATGGAATTGAACCAACCCGCGTGGAACGGAATGGAACGTCACGGAAACGAGCGGAATGGAATGGAAAGGAAACAAACCGAGTAAAACGGCACGGGACGGGACGGGACGGGACGGGACGGAACGGAACGGAACCAAACTCAATGGAATCAACCCGAGTGGAACGGAATGGAGTAAATGGAAAGGAATGGAATGGAATGGAATGGAATGGAATGGAATGGAATGGAATGGAATGGAATGGAATGGAATGAAATGGAATGGAATGGAATCGAATGGAATGGAATGGAATGGAATGGAATGGAATCGAACGGAATCGAATGGAATAGAATGGAATATAATGGAATGGAATGGAATGGAATGGAATGGAATGGAATGGATTGGAGTCAACCCGAGTAGAATGGAATGGATTGGAATGGAATGGAATGGAAAGTAATGGAATGGAAAGTAATGGAATGGAATGGAATGGAATGGAATGGAATGGAATGGAATGGAATGGAATGGAATTGAATGGAATGGAATGGAATTCAATGGAGTAGAATGGAATGGAATAGAATGGAAAGGAATGGAATGGAATGGAATGGAATGGAATGGAATAGAATGGAATCAACCCGACTAGAACGGAATGGAATGGAATGGAATGGAATGGAATGTAATCGAAAGGAATGGAATGGAATGGAATGGAATGGAATGGAATGGAATCCACCCGAGTAGAATGGAATGGATTGGAATGGAATGGAAAGGAATGGAATGGAATCGAGTGGAATCGAATGGAATGGAATGGAATGGAATGGAATGGAATGGAATCGAATCAACCCGAGTAGAATGGAATGGATTGGAATGGAATGGAATGGAATGGAATCGAATGGAATCGAAAGAAATGGAATGGAATGGAATGGAATGAAATGGAATGGAATGAAATCAACCCGAGTAGAACGGAATGGAATGGAATGGAATGGAATGGGATGGAATGGAATCGAATGATATCGAATGGAATCGAATGGAATGGAATGGAATAGAATGGAATCAACCAGAGTGGAAAGGAATGGAATGGAATGGAATGGAATGGAATGGAATGGAATGGAATGGAATGGAATGGAATAGAATGGAATGGAATCAACCCGAGTAGAATTGAATGGATTGGAATGGAATGGAATGGAATGGAATGGAATCCAATGGAATCAAATGGAATGGAGTGGAATGGAAAGGAATGGAATGGAATGGAATGGAATGGAATGGAATGGAATGGAATGGAATAGAATGGAATCAACCCGAGTAGAACGGAATGGAATGGAATGGAATGGAATGGAATGGAATGGAATGGAATTGAATGGAATGGAATGAACCCGAGTGGAATGGAATGGAATGGAATGGAATGGAATGATGAACCCGAGTAGAATGGAATGGTTTGGAATGAAATGGAATGGAATGGAATGGAATGGAATGGAATGGAATGGAATGGAATGGAATGGAATCAACCCGAGTAGAACGGAATGGGTTGGAATGGAAAGGAATGGAATGGAATGGAATGGAATGGAATGGAATGGAATGGAGTGGAATTAACCCGATTAGCACGGAATGGAATGGAATGGAATGGAATGGAATGGAATGGAATGGAATGGAATGGAATGGAATGGATTGGAATAGAAAGGAATGGAATGGAATGGAATGGAATGGAATGGAATGGAATGGAATGGAATGGAATGGAATGGAATGGAATCAACCCGAGTAGAATGGAATGGATTGGAATGGAATGGAATGGAATGGAATGGAATGGAATGGAATCGAATCGAATGGAATCGAACGGAATAGAATGGAATATAAAGGAATGGAATGGAATGGAATGGAATGGAATGCAATGGAATGGAGTCAACCCGAGTAGAATGGAATGGATTGGAATGGAATGGAATGGAAAGTAATGGAATGGAATGGAATGGAATGGAATGGAATGGAATGGAATGGAATGGAATGGAATGGAATGGAATGGATTGGAATCAACACGAGTAGAACTAAATGGAATGGAAAGGAATGGAATAGAATGGAATAGAATGGAATGGAATGGAATTCAGTGGAGTAGAATGGAATGGAATGGAATGGAATGGAATGGAATGGAATGGAATGGAATGGAATGGAATGGAATGGAATGGAATATAATGGAATCAACCCGACTAGAACGGAATGGAATGGAATGGAATGGAATGGAATGGAATGGAATGGAATCGAATGGAATGGAATGGAATGGAATGGAATGGAATGGAATGGAGTGGAATCAACCCGAGTAGAACGGAATGGAATGGAATGGAATGGAATGGAATGGAATGGAATGGAATGGAATGGAATGGAATTTAATGGAATGGAATGGAATCGAAAGGAATGGAATGGAATGGAATGGAATGGAATGGAATGGAATGGAATGGAATGGAATGGAATGGAATGGAATGGAATGGAATGGAATGGAATCCACCCGAGTAGAATGGAATGGATTGGAATGGAATGGAATGGAATGGAATGGAATCGAATGGAATGGAATGGAATCGAATGGAATGGAATGGAATGGAATGGAATGGAATGGAATGGAATCGAACGGAATCGAATGGAATGGAATGGAATAAAATGGAATGGAATGGAATGGAATGGAATGAAATGGAATGGAGTCAACCCGAGTAGAATGGAATGGATTGGAATGGAATGGAATGGAAAGTAATGGAATGGAATGGAATGGAATGGAATGGAATGGAATGGAATGGAATGGTATGGAATGGAATGGAATGGAATCAAATGGAATCAAATGGAATGGAGTGGAATGGAAAGGAATGGAATGGAATGGAATGGAATGGAATGGAATGGAATGGAATGGAATGGAATGGAATGGAATGGAATGGAATGGAATCAACCTGAGTAGAACGGAATGGAATGGAATGGAATGGAATGGAATGGAATGGAATGGAATTGATTGGAATGGAATTCAATGGAATTCAATGGAATGGAATGGAATGGAATGGAATGGAATGGAATAAAATGGAATGGAATGGAATAAAATGGAATGGAATGGAATGGAATCGAATGGAATAGAATGGAATCGAATGGAATGGAATGGAATAGAATGGAATGGAATGGAATGGAATGGAGTGGAATCAACCTGAGTAGAACAGAATGGAATGGAATGGAATGGAATGGAATGGAATGGAATGGAATGGAATGGAATGGAATCGAATGGAATGGAATGGAATGGAATGGAATCAACCCAAGTAGAATGGAATGGATTGGAATGGAATGGAATGGAATGGAATGGAATCGAATCGAATGGAACGCAATGGAATGGATTGGAATGGAATGGAATGGAATGGAATGGAATGGAATGGTTTCAACCCGAGTAGAATGGAATGGATTGGAATGGACTGGAATGGAATGGAATCGAATGCAATCAATCCGAGTAGAATGGAATGGAATGGAATGGAATGGAATTCAATGTAATAGAATGGAATTGAATCAACCCGCGTGTAACGGAATGGAACGGAATGGAAAGGAACGGAACGGAATGGAACGGAATCAACCCGATCAGAACGGAACGGAATGGGACGGGACGGGACGGGAAGGGATGCGTCGGGATGGGACGGAATGGAACGGAACGGAACGGCATGGAATCAACCCGAGTAGAATGGAATGGAATGGAATGGAATGGAATGGAATGGAATGGAATGGAATGGAATAGAATGGAATTGAATCAACCCGCGTGGAACTGAATGGAACGGAACGGAAAGGAACGGAACGGAGTGGAATGGAATCAACCCTAGTACAACGGCGCGGGACTGGACGCGACGGGACGGGACGGGACGTGTCGGGACGGAACGGAACGGAACGGAACTCAATGGATTCAAGCCGAGTAGAACGGAATGGAATAGAATGGAATGGAATGAAATGGAATGGAATGGAATGGAATGGAATGGAATGGAATGGAATGGAATGGAATGGAATCAACCGGAATAGAACGGAATGGAATGGAGTGGAATGGAATGGAATGGAATGGAATGGAATGGAATGGAATGGAATGGAATGGAATGGAATGGAAATCAACCTGAGTAGAACGGAATGGAATGGAATGGAATGGAATGGAATGGAATGGAATGGAATGGAATTGAATGGAATGGAATGAACCCGAGTGGAATGGAATGGAATGGAATGGAATGGAATGATGAACCCGAGTAGAATGGAATGGTTTGGAATGAAATGGAATGGAATGGAATGGAATGGAATGGAATGGAATGGAATGGAATGGAATGGAATCAACCCGAGTAGAACGGAATGGGTTGGAATGGAAAGGAATGGAATGGAATGGAATGGAATGGAATGGAATGGAATGGAGTGGAATCAACCCGATTAGCACGGAATGGAATGGAATGGAATGGAATGGAATGGAATGGAATGGAATGGAATGGAATGGATTGGAATAGAAAGGAATGGAATGGAATGGAATGGAATGGAATGGAATGGAATGGAATGGAATGGAATGGAATCAACCCGAGTAGAATGGAATGGATTGGAATGGAATGGAATGGAATGGAATGGAATGGAATGGAATGGAATCGAATCGAATGGAATCGAACGGAATAGAATGGAATATAAAGGAATGGAATGGAATGGAATGGAATGGAATGCAATGGAATGGAGTCAACCCGAGTAGAATGGAATGGATTGGAATGGAATGGAATGGAAAGTAATGGAATGGAATGGAATGGAATGGAATGGAATGGAATGGAATGGAATGGAATGGAATGGAATGGATTGGAATCAACACGAGTAGAACTAAATGGAATGGAAAGGAATGGAATAGAATGGAATAGAATGGAATGGAATGGAATTCAATGGAGTAGAATGTAATGGAATAGAATGGAATGGAATGGAATGGAATGGAATGGAATGGAATGGAATGGAATGGAATGGAATGGAATGGAATAGAATGGAATCAACCCGACTAGAACGGAATGGAATGGAATGGAATGGAATGGAATGGAATGGTATGGAATCGAATGGAATGGAATGGAATGGAATGGAATGGAATGGAATGGAGTGGAATCAACCCGAGTAGAACGGAATGGAATGGAATGGAATGGAATGGAATGGAATGGAATGGAATGGAATGGAATGGAATTTAATGGAATGGAATGGAATCGAAAGGAATGGAATGGAATAGAATGGAATGGAATGGAATGGAATGGAATGGAATGGAATGGAATGGAATGGAATCCACCCGAGTAGAATGGAATGGATTGGAATGGAATGGAATGGAATGGAATGGAATCGAATGGAATGGAATGGAATCGAATGGAATGGAATGGAATGGAATGGAATGGAATGGAATGGAATGGAATCGAACGGAATCGAATGGAATGGAATGGAATAAAATGGAATGGAATGGAATGGAATGGAATGAAATGGAATGGAGTCAACCCGAGTAGAATGGAATGGATTGGAATGGAATGGAATGGAAAGTAATGGAATGGAATGGAATGGAATGGAATGGAATGGAATGGAATGGTATGGAATGGAATGGAATGGAATCAACCCGGATAGAACTAAATGGAATGGAAAGGAATGGAATGGAATGGAATAGAATAGAATGGAATGGAATTCAATGGAGTAGAATGGAATGGAATAGAATGGAATGGAATGGAATGGAATGGAATGGAATGGAATGGAATGGAATGGAATGGAATGGAATCAACCCGACTAGAACGGAATGGAATGGAATGGAATGGAATGGAATGGAATGGAATGGAATGGAATGGAATGGAATGGAATGGAATGGAATGGAATGGAATGGAATGGAATCCACCCGAGTTGAATGGAATGGATTGGAATGGAATGGAAAGAATGGAATGGAATCGAGTGGAATAGAATGGAATGGAATGGAATGGAATGGAATGGAATGGAATCAACCCAAGTAGAATGGAATGCATTGGAATGGAATGGATTGGAATGGAATCGAATGGAATCGAATGGAATGGAAAGGAATGGAATGGAATGAAATGGAATGGAATGGAATCAACCCGAGTAGAACGGAATGGAATGGAATGGAATGGAATGGGATGGAATGGAATCGAATGATATCGAATGGAATCGAATGGAATGGAATCGAATGGAATCGAATGGAATGCAATGGAATGGAATGGAATGGAATGGAATGGAATCAACCCGAGTAGAATGGAATGGATTGGAATGGAATGGAATGGAATGGAATGGAATCGAATGGAATCGAATGGAATGGAGTGGAATGGAATGGAATGGAATGGAATGGAATGGAATCAACCCGAGTAGAACGGAATGGAATGGAATGGAATGGAATGGAATGGAACGGAATGGAATGGAATGGAATGGAATTCAATGGAATAGAATGGAATGGAATCGAATGGAATCGAATGGAGACGAATGGAATGGAATGGAATGGAATGGAATGGAATGGAATGGAATCAACCAGAGTAGAATGGAATGTACTGGAATGGAATGGAATGGAATGGAATGGAATGGAATGGAATCGAATGGAATGGAATGGAATGGAATGGAATGGAACGGAATGGAACGGAGTCAATCAGAGTAGAACGAAATGGAATGGAATGGAATGGAATGGAATGGAATGGAATGGAATGGAATGGAATGGAATGGAATTCAATGGAATAGAATGGAATGGAAGGGAATGGAATGGAATGGAATGGAATCGAATGGAATCGAATGGAATCGAACGGAATGGAATGGAATAGAATGGAATCAACCCGAGTAGAACGGAATGGAATGGAATGGAATGGAATCGAATGGAATGGAATGGAATGGAATGGAATGGAATGGAATGAAACTGAATGGAATGGAATGGAATGGAATCCACCCGAGTAGAATGGAATGGATTGGAATGGAATGGAAAGAATGGAATGGAATCGAGTGGAATGGAATGGAATGGAATGGAATGGAATGGAATCGAATGGAATCAACCCGAGTAGAATGGAATGGATTGGAATGGAATGGAATGGAATGGAATGGAATGGAATCGAATGGAATGGAATGGAATGGAATGGAATGAAATGAAATGGAATGGAATCAACCCGAGTAGAACGGAATGGAATGGAATGGAATGGAATGGGATGGAATGGAATCGAATGATCTCGAATGGAATCGAATGGAATCGAATGGAATGCAATGGAATGGAATGGAATGGAATGGAATGGAATGGAATGGAATGGAATGGAATGGAATGGAATGGAATGGAATCAACCCGAGTAGAATGGAATGGATTGGAATGGAATGGAATGGAATGGAATGGAATCGAATGGAATCGAATGGAATGGAGTGGAATCGAATGGAATGGAATGGAATGGAATGGAATGGAATGGAATCAACCCGAGTAGAACGGAATGGAATGGAATGGAATGGAATGGAATGGAATGGAATGGAGTGGAGTGGAATGGAATGGAATGGAATGGAATTCAATGGAATAGAATGGAATGGAATCGAATGGAATCGAATGGAGACGAATGAAATGGAATGGAATGGAATGGAATGGAATCAACCAGAGTAGAATGGAATGTATTGGAGTGGAATGGAATGGAATGGAATGGAATGGAATGGAATCGAATGGAATGGAATGGAATGGAATGGAATGGAATGGAATGGAATGGAGTCAATCAGAGTAGAACGGAATGGAATGGAATGGAATGGAATGGAATGGAATGGAATGGAATGGAATGGAATGGAATTCAATGGAATAGAATGGAATGGAAGGGAATGGAATGGAATGGAATGGAATCGAATGGAATCGAATGGAATCGAACGGAATGGAATGGAATAGAATGCAATCAACCGGGGAGAACGGAATGGAATGGAATGGAATGGAATGGAATGGAATGGAATCGAATGGAATGGAATGGAAATTAATGGAATGGAATGGAATGGAATGAAACTGAATGGAATTGAATGGAATGGAATGGAATGGAATTCAATGGAATAGAATGGAATGGAATGGAATGGAATAAAATGAAATGGAATGGAATGGAATCGAATGGAATAGAATGGAATGGAATGGAATAGAATGGAATGGAATGGAATGGAATGGAATGGAATGGAATGGAGTGGAATCAACCCGAGTAGAACAGAATGGAATGGAATGGAATGGAATGGAATGGAATGGAATGGAATGGAATGGAATGAAATGAAATGGAATGGAATCGAATGGAATCGAATGGAATGGAATGGAATGGAATGGAATCAACCCAAGTAGAATGGAATGGATTGGAATGGAATTGGAGGGAATGGAATGGAATGGAATGGAATCGAATCGAATGGAACGCAATGGAATGGAATGGAATGGAATGGAATGAAATGGAATAGAATGGAATGGAATCAACCCGAGTGGGATGGAATGGATTGGAATGGACTGGAATGGAATGGAATGGAATGCAATCAATCCGAGTAGAATGGAATGGAATGGAATGGAATGGAATTCAATGTAATAGGATTGAATTGAATCAACCCGCGTGTAACGGAATGGAACGGAATGGAAAGGAACGGAACGGAATGGAACGGAATCAACCCAATCAGAACGGAACGGAATGGGACGGGACGGGACGGGACGGGACGCGTCGGGATGGGACGGAATGGAACGGAACGGAACGGCATGGAATCAACCCGAGTAGAATGGAATGGAATGGAATGGAATGGAATGGAATGGATTGGAATGGAATAGAATAGAATGGAATTGAATAAACCCGCGTGGAACTGAATGGAAAGGAACGGAAAGGAACGGAACGGAGTGGAATGGAATCAACCCGAGTACAACGGCACAGGACGGGACGGCACGGGATGGGACCGGACGGGACGGGACGGGACGGGACGTGTCGGGACGGAACGGAACGGAACGGAACTCAATGGACTCAAGCAGAGTAGAACGGAATGGAATAGAATGGAATGGAATGGAATGGAATGGAATGGAATGGAATGGAATCAACCCGAACAGAACGGAATGGAATGGAGTGGAATGGAATGGAATGGAATGGAATGGAATGGAATGGAATGAAATGGAATGGAATGGAATGGAATGGAATGGAATGGAATGGAATGGAATGGAATGGAATGGAATGGAATGGAAATCAACCTGAGTAGAACGGAATGGAATGGAATGGAATGGAATGGAATGGAATGGAACGGAATGGAATGGAAAGAACCCGAGTGGAATGGAATGGAATGGAATGGAATGGAGTGATGATCCCGAGTAGAATGGAATGGTTTGGAATGAAATGGAATGGAATGGAATGGAATGGAATCGAATGGAATCCAATGGAATGGAATGGAATGGAATGGAATGGAATGGAATGGAATGGAATGGAATCAACCCGACTAGAACGGAATGGGTTGGAATGGAAAGGAATGGAATGGAATGGAATGGAATGGAATGGAATGGAATGGAGTGGAATCAAACCGATTAGAACGGAATGGAATGGAATGGAATGGAATCGAATGGAATGGAATGGAATGGAATGGAATGGAATGGAATGGAATGGAATCGAACGGAATCGAATGGAATGGAATGGAATATAATGGAATGGAATGGAATGGAATGGAATGGAATGGAGTCAACCCGAGTAGAATGGAATGGATTGGAATGGAATGGAATGGAAAGTAATGGAATGGAATGGAATGGAATGGAATGGAATGGAATGAAATGGAATGGAATGGAATGGAATGGAATGGAATCAACCCGAGTAGAACTAAATGGAATGGAAAGGAATGGAATGGAATGGAATTGAATGGAATGGAATGGAATTCAATGGAGTAGAATGGAATAGAATAGAATGGAATGGAATGGAATGGAATGGAATCGAATGGAATGGAATGGAATGGAATGGAATGGAATAGAATGGAATCAACCCGACTAGAACGGAATGGAATGGAATGGAATGGAATGGAATGGAATGGAATGGAATGGAATGGAATGGAAAGGAATCGAATGGAATGGAATGGAATGGAATGGAATGGAATGGAATGGAATGGAATGGAATGGAATGGAGTGGAATCAACCCGAGTAGAACGGAATGGAATGGAATGGAATGGAATGGAATGGAATGGAATGGAATGGAATTTAATGGAATGGAAAGGAATCGAAATGAATGGAATGGAATGGAATGGAATGGAATGGAATGGAATGGAATGGAATGGAATTAACCCGAGTAGAATGGAATGGATTGGAATGGAATTGAATGGAATGGAATGGAATGGAATGGAATGGAATGGAATGGAATCGAATGGAATAGAATGGAATGGAATGGAATGGAATGGAATAGAATGGAATGGAATGGAATGGAATGGAATGGAATGGAATGGAATGGAATGGAATGGAATGGAATGGAATGGAATGGAATCAACCCGAGTAGAATGGAATGGATTGGAGTGGAATGGAATGGAATGGAATGTAATCGAATGGAATCGAATGGAATGGAGTGGAATGGAATGGAATGGAATGGAATGGAATGGAATCAACCCGAGTAGAACGGAATGGAATGGAATGGAATGGAATAGAATGGAATGGAATGGAATGGAATGGAATTCAATGGATTAGAATGGAATGGAATCGAATGGAATCGAATGGAGACGAATGGAATGGAATGGAATGGAATGGAATGGAATGGAATCAACCAGAGTAGAATGGAATGTATTGGAATGGAATGGAATGGAATGGAATGGAATGGAATCGAATGGAATGGAATGGAATGGAATGGAATGGAATGGAATGGAGTCAATCAGAGTAGAACGGAATGGAATGGAATGGAATGGAATGGAATGGAATGGAATGGAATGGAATGGAATTCAATGGAATAGAATGGAATGGAAGGGAATGGAATGGAATGGAATGGAATCGAATGGAATCGAATGGAATCGAACGGAATGGAATGGAATAGAATGGAATCAACCCGAGTAGAACGGAATGGAATGGAATGGAATGGAATGGAATGGAATCGAATGGAATGGAATGGAATGGAATGGAATGGAATGGAATGGAATGGAATGAAACTGAATGCAATGGAATGGAATGGAATGGAATGGAATGGAATGGAAAGGAATCGAATGGAATGGAATGGAATGGAATGGAATCAACCCGAGTAGAATGGAATGGATTGGAATGGAATGGAATGGAATGGAATGGAATGGAATGGAATGGAATGGAACCAATCCGAGTAGAATGGAATGGAATGGAATTCAATGTAACCGAAAGGAATTGAATCAACCCATGTGGAATGGAACGGGATGGAACGGGACGGGACGGGATGGGATGGGTCGGGATGGGACGGAATGGAACGGAATGGAACGGCATGGAATCAACCCGAGTAGAATGGAATGGAATGGAAAGGAATAGAATAGAATAGAATGGAATTGAACCAACCCACGTGGAACGGAATGGAACGGAATGGAAACGAGCGGAACGGAATGCAAAGGAATCAACCCGAGTAAAACGGAACGGGACGGAACGGAACGGAACCAAACTCAATGGAATCAACCTGAGTAGAACGGAATGGAATAAATGGAAAGGAATGGAATGGAATGGAATGGAATGGAATGGAAAGGAATGGAATGGAATTGAGTGGAATGGAATGGAATGGAATGGAATGGAAATCAACCCGAGTAGAACGGAATGGAATGGAATGGAATGGAATGGAATGGAATGGAATGGAATGGAATGGAATGGAATGGAATGGAATGATCAACCCGAGTGGAATGGAATGGAATGGAATGGAATGGAATGGAATGGAATGGAATGGAATGGAGAGGAATCAACCCGAGTAGAACGGAATGGAATGGAATGGAATGGAATGGAATGGAATGGAATAGAATGGAATCAACCCGACTAGAACGGAATGGAATGGAAAGAAATGGAATGGAATGGAATGGAATGGAATGGAATGGAATGGAATGGAATGGAATGGAATGGAATGGAATGGAATGGAATCAACCCAAGTAGAATGGAATGGATTGGAATGGAATGGAATGGAATGGAATGGAATCGAATCGAATGGAACGCAATGGAATGGAAAGGAATGGAATGGAATGGAATGGAATGGAATGGAATCAATCCGAGTAGAATGGAATGGAATGGAATTCAATGTAACCGAAAGGAATTGAATCAACCCATGTGGAACTGAACGGGATGGGACGGGACGGGACGGGATGGGACGGGTCGGGATGGGACGGAATGGAACGGAACGGAATGGCATGGAATCAACCCGAGTAGAATGGAATGGAATGGAATGGAATGGAATGGAAAGGAATAGAATAGAATAGAATGGATTTGAACCAACCCGTGTGGAACGGAATGGAACGTAACGGAAACGAGCGGAACGGAATGGAAAGGAATCAACCCGAGTAAAACGGCACGGGACGGGACGGGACGGGACGGGACGGGACGGAACGGAACGGAACCAAACTCAATGGAATCGACCCGAGTAGAACGGAATGGAGTAAATGGAAAGGAATGGAATGGAATGGAATGGAATGGACTGGAATGGAATGGAATGGAATGGAATGGAATGGAATGGAATGGAATGGAAATCAACCCGAGTAGAACGGAATGGAATGGAATGGAATGGAATGGAATGGAATGGAATGGAATGGAATGGAATGAGCCCGAGTGGAATGGAATGGAATGGAATGGAATGGAATGGAATGGAATGGAATGATCAACCCGAGTGGAATGGAATGGAATGGAATGGAATGGAAGGGAAAGAATAGAATAGAATAGAATGGAATTGAACCAACCCGCGTGGAACGGAATGGAACGTAACGGAAACGAGCGGAACGGAATGGGAAGGAATCAACCCGAGTAAAACGGCACGGGACGGGACGGGACGGGACGGGAAGGGACGGGACGTGTCGGGACGGAACGGAACGGAACGGAACTCAATGGATTCAAGCCGAGTAGAACGGAATGGAATAGAATGGAATGGAATGGAATGGAATGGAATGGAATGGAATGGAATGGAATGGAATGGAATGGAAATCAACCTGAGTAGAACGGAATGGAATGGAATGGAATGGAATGGAATGGAATGGAATGAACCCGAGTGGAATGGAATGGAATGGAATGGAATGGAATGATGAACCCGAGTAGAATGGAATGGTTTGGAATGAAATGGAATGGAATGGAATGGAATGGAATGGAATGGAATGGAATGGAATGGAATGGAATGGAATGGAATGGAATGGAATGGAATGGAATCATCCCGAGTAGAACGGAATGGGTTGGAATGGAAAGGAATGGAATGGAATGGAATGGAATGGAATGGAATGGAATGGAGTGGAATCAACCCGAGTAGAACGGAATGGAATGGAATGGAATGGAATGGAATGGAATGGAATGGAATAGAAATGAATGGAATGGAATGGAATGGAATGGAATGGAATGGAATGGAATGGAATGGAATGGAAACAACCCGAGTAGAATGGAATGGATTGGAATGGAATGGAATGGAATGGAATGGAATGGAATCGAATGGAATGGAATGGAATGGAATCGAATGGAATGGAATGGAATGGAATGGAATGGAATGGAATGGAATGGAATCGAACGGAATCTAATGGAATGGAATATAATATAATGGAATGTAATGGAATGGAATGGAATGGAATGGAGTCAACCCGAGTAGAATGGAATGGATTAGAATGGAATGGAATGGAAAGTAATGGAATGGAATTGAATGGAATGGAATGGAAAGGAATGGAAAGGAATGGAATGGAATCAACCCGAGTAGAACTAAATGGAATGGAAAGGAATGGAATGGAATGGAATAAAATGGAATGGAATGGAATTCAATGGAGTAGAATGGAATGTAATAGAATGGAATGGAATGGAATGGAATGGAATGGAATGGAATGGAATGGAATGGAATGGAATGGAATGGAATGGAATAGAATGAAATCAACCCGACTAGAACGGAATGGAATGGAATGGAATGGAATGGAATGGAATGGAATGGAATGGAACCGAATGGAATGGAATGGAATGGAATGGAATGGAATGGAATGGAATCCACCCGAGTAGAATGGAATGGATTGGAATGGAATGGAATGGAATGGAATGGAATCGAGTGGAATGGAATGGAATGGAATGGAATGGAAAGGAATGGAATGGAATCAACCCGAGTAGAATGGAATGGATTGGAATGGAATGGAATGGAATGGAATCGAATGGAATCGAATGGAATGGAATGGAATGGAATGGAATGAAATGGAATGGAATGGAATCAACCCGAGTAGAACGGAATGGAATGGAATGGAATGGAATGGGATGGAATGGAATCGAATGATATCGAATGGAATCGAATGGAATGGAATGGAATAGAATGGAATCAACCCGAGTGGAACGGAATGGAATGGAATGGAATAGAATGGAATGGAATGGAATTGAATGGAATAGAATGGAATGGAATGGAAAGGAATGGAATGGAATGGAATGGAATGGAATGGAATGGAATGGAATGGAATCGAATGGAATGCAATGGAATGGAATGGAATGGAATGGAATGGAATGGAATGGAATGGAATGGAATGGAATGGAATGGAATGGAATCAACCCGAATAGAACGGAATGGAATGGAGTGGAATGGAATGGAATGGAATGGAATGGAAAAGAATGGAATGGAATGGAATGGAATGGAATGGAATGTAATGTAATGGAATGGAATCGAATGGAATCGAATGGAATCGAATGGAATCGAATGGAATGGAATGGAATAGAATGGAATCAACCCGCGTAGAACGGAATGGAATGGAATGGAATGGAATGGAATGGAATGGAATGGAATCAACACGAGTAGAATGGAATGGATTGGAATGGAATGGAATGGAATGGAATGGAATGGAATGGAATCGAATGGAATAGAATGGAATAGATTGGAATGGAATGGAATGGAATGGAATGGAATGGAATGGAATGGAATGGAATGGAATGGAAAGGAATGGAATGGAATGGAATGGAATGGAATGGAATGGAATGGAATGGAATGGAATGGAATGGAATGGAATGGAATGGAATGGAATCAACCCGAGTAGAATGGAATGGAATGTAATGGAATGGAATGGAAAGGAATAGAATAGAATAGAATGGAATTGAACCAACCCGTGTGGAACGGAATGGAACGTAACGGAAACGAGCGGAACGGAATGGAAAGGAATCAACCCGAGTAAAACGGCACGGGACGTGACGGGACGGGACGGGACGGGACGGAACGGAACGGAACCAAACTCAATGGAATCGACCCGAGTAGAACGGAATGGAGTAAATGGAAAGGAATGGAATGGAATGGAATGGAATGGACTGGAATGGAATGGAATGGAATGGAATGGAATGGAATGGAATGGAAATCAACCCGAGTAGAACGGAATGGAATGGAATGGAATGGAATGGAATCCACCCGAGTAGAATGGAATGGATTGGAATGGAATGGAAAGAATGGAATGGAATCGAGTGGAATCGAATGGAATGGAATGGAATGGAATCGAATGGAATCAACCCGAGTAGAATGGAATGGATTGGAATGGAATGGAATGGAATGGAATGGAATGGAATGGAATCGAATGGAATGGAATGGAATGGAATGGAATGAAATGAAATGGAATGTAATCAACCCGAGTAGAACGGAATGGAATGGAATGGAATGGAATGGGATGGAATGGAATCGAATGATCTCGAATGGAATCGAATGGTATCGAATGGAATGCAATGGAATGGAATGGAATGGAATGGAATGGAATGGAATGGAATGGAATGGAATGGAATGGAATGGAATCGAACGGAATCGAATGGAATGGAATGGAATAAAATGGAATGGAATGGAATGGAATGGAATGAAATGGAATGGAGTCAACCCGAGTAGAATGGAATGGATTGGAATGGAATGGAATGGAAAGTAATGGAATGGAATGGAATGGAATGGAATGGAATGGAATGGAATGGAATGGTATGGAATGGAATGGAATGGAATCAACCCGGGTAGAACTAAATGGAATGGAAAGGAATGGAATGGAATGGAATAGAATAGAATGGAATGGAATTCAATGGAGTAGAATGGAATGGAATAGAATGGAATGGAATGGAATGGAATGGAATGGAATGGAATGGAATGGAATGGAATGGAATCAACCCGACTAGAACGGAATGGAATGGAATGGAATGGAATGGAATGGAATGGAATGGAATGGAATGGAATGGAATGGAATGGAATCCACCCGAGTTGAATGGAATGGATTGGAATGGAATGGAAAGAATGGAATGGAATCGAGTGGAATAGAATGGAATGGAATGGAATGGAATGGAATGGAATGGAATGGAATGGAATCAACCCAAGTAGAATGGAATGCATTGGAATGGAATGGATTGGAATGGAATCGAATGGAATCGAATGGAATGGAAAGGAATGGAATGGAATGAAATGGAATGGAATGGAATCAACCCGAGTAGAACGGAATGGAATGGAATGGAATGGAATGGGATGGAATGGAATCGAATGATATCGAATGGAATCGAATGGAATGGAATCGAATGGAATCGAATGGAATGCAATGGAATGGAATGGAATGGAATGGAATGGAATCAACCCGAGTAGAATGGAATGGATTGGAATGGAATGGAATGGAATGGAATGGAATCGAATGGAATCGAATGGAATGGAGTGGAATGGAATGGAATGGAATGGAATGGAATGGAATGGAATGGAGTGGAATCAACCCGATTAGCACGGAATGGAATGGAATGGAATGGAATGGAATGGAATGGAATGGAATGGAATGGAATGGATTGGAATAGAAAGGAATGGAATGGAATGGAATGGAATGGAATGGAATGGAATGGAATGGAATGGAATGGAATCAACCCGAGTAGAATGGAATGGATTGGAATGGAATGGAATGGAATGGAATGGAATGGAATGGAATGGAATCGAATCGAATGGAATCGAACGGAATAGAATGGAATATAAAGGAATGGAATGGAATGGAATGGAATGGAATGCAATGGAATGGAGTCAACCCGAGTAGAATGGAATGGATTGGAATGGAATGGAATGGAAAGTAATGGAATGGAATGGAATGGAATGGAATGGAATGGAATGGAATGGAATGGAATGGAATGGAATGGATTGGAATCAACACGAGTAGAACTAAATGGAATGGAAAGGAATGGAATAGAATGGAATAGAATGGAATGGAATGGAATTCAATGGAGTAGAATGGAATGGAATAGAATGGAATGGAATGGAATGGAATGGAATGGAATGGAATGGAATGGAATGGAATGGAATGGAATGGAATAGAATGGAATCAACCCGACTAGAACGGAATGGAATGGAATGGAATGGAATGGAATGGAATGGAATGGTATGGAATCGAATGGAATGGAATGGAATGGAATGGAATGGAATGGAATGGAGTGGAATCAACCCGAGTAGAACGGAATGGAATGGAATGGAATGGAATGGAATGGAATGGAATGGAATGGAATGGAATGGAATGGAATTTAATGGAATGGAATGGAATCGAAAGGAATGGAATGGAATAGAATGGAATGGAATGGAATGGAATGGAATGGAATGGAATGGAATGGAATGGAATCCACCCGAGTAGAATGGAATGGATTGGAATGGAATGGAATGGAATGGAATGGAATCGAATGGAATGGAATGGAATCGAATGGAATGGAATGGAATGGAATGGAATGGAATGGAATGGAATGGAATCGAACGGAATCGAATGGAATGGAATGGAATAAAATGGAATGGAATGGAATGGAATGGAATGAAATGGAATGGAGTCAACCCGAGTAGAATGGAATGGATTGGAATGGAATGGAATGGAAAGTAATGGAATGGAATGGAATGGAATGGAATGGAATGGAATGGAATGGAATGGAATGGAATGGTATGGAATGGAATGGAATGGAATCAACCCGGGTAGAACTAAATGGAATGGAAAGGAATGGAATGGAATGGAATAGAATAGAATGGAATGGAATTCAATGGAGTAGAATGGAATGGAATAGAATGGAATGGAATGGAATGGAATGGAATGGAATGGAATGGAATGGAATGGAATGGAATGGAATCAACCCGACTAGAACGGAATGGAATGGAATGGAATGGAATGGAATGGAATGGAATGGAATGGAATGGAATGGAATGGAATGGAATGGAATGGAATGGAATCCACCCGAGTTGAATGGAATGGATTGGAATGGAATGGAAAGAATGGAATGGAATCGAGTGGAATAGAATGGAATGGAATGGAATGGAATGGAATGGAATGGAATCAACCCAAGTAGAATGGAATGCATTGGAATGGAATGGATTGGAATGGAATCGAATGGAATCGAATGGAATGGAAAGGAATGGAATGGAATGAAATGGAATGGAATGGAATCAACCCGAGTAGAACGGAATGGAATGGAATGGAATGGAATGGGATGGAATGGAATCGAATGATATCGAATGGAATCGAATGGAATGGAATCGAATGGAATCGAATGGAATGCAATGGAATGGAATGGAATGGAATGGAATGGAATCAACCCGAGTAGAATGGAATGGATTGGAATGGAATGGAATGGAATGGAATGGAATCGAATGGAATCGAATGGAATGGAGTGGAATGGAATGGAATGGAATGGAATGGAATGGAATCAACCCGAGTAGAACGGAATGGAATGGAATGGAATGGAATGGAATGGAACGGAATGGAATGGAATGGAATGGAATTCAATGGAATAGAATGGAATGGAATCGAATGGAATCGAATGGAGACGAATGGAATGGAATGGAATGGA
Organism: Gorilla gorilla gorilla; assembly: GCF_029281585.2. Lineage (NCBI taxonomy): Eukaryota > Metazoa > Chordata > Mammalia > Primates > Hominidae > Gorilla > Gorilla gorilla. The sequence goes on along the minus strand of NC_073237.2, from coordinate 7,796,205 downwards.
ATGGAATGGAATGGAATGGAATCAACCAGAGTAGAATGGAATGTACTGGAATGGAATGGAATGGAATGGAATGGAATGGAATGGAATCGAATGGAATGGAATGGAATGGAATGGAATGGAACGGAATGGAACGGAGTCAATCAGAGTAGAACGAAATGGAATGGAATGGAATGGAATGGAATGGAATGGAATGGAATGGAATGGAATGGAATGGAATTCAATGGAATAGAATGGAATGGAAGGGAATGGAATGGAATGGAATGGAATCGAATGGAATCGAATGGAATCGAACGGAATGGAATGGAATAGAATGGAATCAACCCGAGTAGAACGGAATGGAATGGAATGGAATGGAATCGAATGGAATGGAATGGAATGGAATGGAATGGAATGGAATGAAACTGAATGGAATGGAATGGAATGGAATCCACCCGAGTAGAATGGAATGGATTGGAATGGAATGGAAAGAATGGAATGGAATCGAGTGGAATGGAATGGAATGGAATGGAATGGAATGGAATCGAATGGAATCAACCCGAGTAGAATGGAATGGATTGGAATGGAATGGAATGGAATGGAATGGAATGGAATCGAATGGAATGGAATGGAATGGAATGGAATGAAATGAAATGGAATGGAATCAACCCGAGTAGAACGGAATGGAATGGAATGGAATGGAATGGGATGGAATGGAATCGAATGATCTCGAATGGAATCGAATGGAATCGAATGGAATGCAATGGAATGGAATGGAATGGAATGGAATGGAATGGAATGGAATGGAATGGAATGGAATGGAATGGAATGGAATCAACCCGAGTAGAATGGAATGGATTGGAATGGAATGGAATGGAATGGAATGGAATCGAATGGAATCGAATGGAATGGAGTGGAATCGAATGGAATGGAATGGAATGGAATGGAATGGAATGGAATCAACCCGAGTAGAACGGAATGGAATGGAATGGAATGGAATGGAATGGAATGGAATGGAGTGGAGTGGAATGGAATGGAATGGAATGGAATTCAATGGAATAGAATGGAATGGAATCGAATGGAATCGAATGGAGACGAATGAAATGGAATGGAATGGAATGGAATGGAATCAACCAGAGTAGAATGGAATGTATTGGAGTGGAATGGAATGGAATGGAATGGAATGGAATGGAATCGAATGGAATGGAATGGAATGGAATGGAATGGAATGGAATGGAATGGAGTCAATCAGAGTAGAACGGAATGGAATGGAATGGAATGGAATGGAATGGAATGGAATGGAATGGAATGGAATGGAATTCAATGGAATAGAATGGAATGGAAGGGAATGGAATGGAATGGAATGGAATCGAATGGAATCGAATGGAATCGAACGGAATGGAATGGAATAGAATGCAATCAACCGGGGAGAACGGAATGGAATGGAATGGAATGGAATGGAATGGAATGGAATCGAATGGAATGGAATGGAAATTAATGGAATGGAATGGAATGGAATGAAACTGAATGGAATTGAATGGAATGGAATGGAATGGAATTCAATGGAATAGAATGGAATGGAATGGAATGGAATAAAATGAAATGGAATGGAATGGAATCGAATGGAATAGAATGGAATGGAATGGAATAGAATGGAATGGAATGGAATGGAATGGAATGGAATGGAATGGAGTGGAATCAACCCGAGTAGAACAGAATGGAATGGAATGGAATGGAATGGAATGGAATGGAATGGAATGGAATGGAATGAAATGAAATGGAATGGAATCGAATGGAATCGAATGGAATGGAATGGAATGGAATGGAATCAACCCAAGTAGAATGGAATGGATTGGAATGGAATTGGATGGAATGGAATGGAATGGAATGGAATCGAATCGAATGGAACGCAATGGAATGGAATGGAATGGAATGGAATGAAATGGAATGGAATGGAATGGAATCAACCCGAGTGGGATGGAATGGATTGGAATGGACTGGAATGGAATGGAATGGAATGCAATCAATCCGAGTAGAATGGAATGGAATGGAATGGAATGGAATTCAATGTAATAGGATTGAATTGAATCAACCCGCGTGTAACGGAATGGAACGGAATGGAAAGGAACGGAACGGAATGGAACGGAATCAACCCAATCAGAACGGAACGGAATGGGACGGGACGGGACGGGACGGGACGCGTCGGGATGGGACGGAATGGAACGGAACGGAACGGCATGGAATCAACCCGAGTAGAATGGAATGGAATGGAATGGAATGGAATGGAATGGATTGGAATGGAATAGAATAGAATGGAATTGAATAAACCCGCGTGGAACTGAATGGAAAGGAACGGAAAGGAACGGAACGGAGTGGAATGGAATCAACCCGAGTACAACGGCACAGGACGGGATGGCACGGGATGGGACCGGACGGGACGGGACGGGACGGGACGTGTCGGGACGGAACGGAACGGAACGGAACTCAATGGACTCAAGCAGAGTAGAACGGAATGGAATAGAATGGAATGGAATGGAATGGAATGGAATGGAATGGAATGGAATCAACCCGAACAGAACGGAATGGAATGGAGTGGAATGGAATGGAATGGAATGGAATGGAATGGAATGGAATGAAATGGAATGGAATGGAATGGAATGGAATGGAATGGAATGGAATGGAATGGAATGGAATGGAATGGAATGGAAATCAACCTGAGTAGAACGGAATGGAATGGAATGGAATGGAATGGAATGGAATGGAACGGAATGGAATGGAAAGAACCCGAGTGGAATGGAATGGAATGGAATGGAATGGAATGATGATCCCGAGTAGAATGGAATGGTTTGGAATGAAATGGAATGGAATGGAATGGAATGGAATCGAATGGAATCCAATGGAATGGAATGGAATGGAATGGAATGGAATGGAATGGAATGGAATGGAATCAACCCGACTAGAACGGAATGGGTTGGAATGGAAAGGAATGGAATGGAATGGAATGGAATGGAATGGAATGGAATGGAGTGGAATCAAACCGATTAGAACGGAATGGAATGGAATGGAATGGAATGGAATGGAATGGAATGGAATGGAATGGAATGGAATGGAATGGAATCGAACGGAATCGAATGGAATGGAATGGAATATAATGGAATGGAATGGAATGGAATGGAATGGAATGGAGTCAACCCGAGTAGAATGGAATGGATTGGAATGGAATGGAATGGAAAGTAATGGAATGGAATGGAATGGAATGGAATGGAATGGAATGAAATGGAATGGAATGGAATGGAATGGAATGGAATCAACCCGAGTAGAACTAAATGGAATGGAAAGGAATGGAATGGAATGGAATTGAATGGAATGGAATGGAATTCAATGGAGTAGAATGGAATAGAATAGAATGGAATGGAATGGAATGGAATGGAATCGAATGGAATGGAATGGAATGGAATGGAATGGAATAGAATGGAATCAACCCGACTAGAACGGAATGGAATGGAATGGAATGGAATGGAATGGAATGGAATGGAATGGAATGGAATGGAAAGGAATCGAATGGAATGGAATGGAATGGAATGGAATGGAATGGAATGGAATGGAATGGAATGGAATGGAATGGAATGGAGTGGAATCAACCCGAGTAGAACGGAATGGAATGGAATGGAATGGAATGGAATGGAATGGAATGGAATGGAATGGAATTTAATGGAATGGAAAGGAATCGAAATGAATGGAATGGAATGGAATGGAATGGAATGGAATGGAATGGAATGGAATGGAATTAACCCGAGTAGAATGGAATGGATTGGAATGGAATTGAATGGAATGGAATGGAATGGAATGGAATGGAATGGAATGGAATCGAATGGAATAGAATGGAATGGAATGGAATGGAATGGAATAGAATGGAATGGAATGGAATGGAATGGAATGGAATGGAATGGAATGGAATGGAATGGAATGGAATGGAATGGAATCAACCCGAGTAGAATGGAATGGATTGGAGTGGAATGGAATGGAATGGAATGTAATCGAATGGAATCGAATGGAATGGAGTGGAATGGAATGGAATGGAATGGAATGGAATGGAATCAACCCGAGTAGAACGGAATGGAATGGAATGGAATGGAATAGAATGGAATGGAATGGAATGGAATGGAATTCAATGGATTAGAATGGAATGGAATCGAATGGAATCGAATGGAGACGAATGGAATGGAATGGAATGGAATGGAATGGAATGGAATCAACCAGAGTAGAATGGAATGTATTGGAATGGAATGGAATGGAATGGAATGGAATGGAATCGAATGGAATGGAATGGAATGGAATGGAATGGAATGGAATGGAGTCAATCAGAGTAGAACGCAATGGAATGGAATGGAATGGAATGGAATGGAATGGAATGGAATGGAATGGAATTCAATGGAATAGAATGGAATGGAAGGGAATGGAATGGAATGGAATGGAATCGAATGGAATCGAATGGAATCGAACGGAATGGAATGGAATAGAATGGAATCAACCCGAGTAGAACGGAATGGAATGGAATGGAATGGAATGGAATGGAATCGAATGGAATGGAATGGAATGGAATGGAATGGAATGGAATGGAATGGAATGAAACTGAATGCAATGGAATGGAATGGAATGGAATGGAATGGAATGGAAAGGAATCGAATGGAATGGAATGGAATGGAATGGAATCAACCCGAGTAGAATGGAATGGATTGGAATGGAATGGAATGGAATGGAATGGAATGGAATGGAATGGAATGGAACCAATCCGAGTAGAATGGAATGGAATGGAATTCAATGTAACCGAAAGGAATTGAATCAACCCATGTGGAATGGAACGGGATGGAACGGGACGGGACGGGATGGGATGGGTCGGGATGGGACGGAATGGAACGGAATGGAACGGCATGGAATCAACCCGAGTAGAATGGAATGGAATGGAAAGGAATAGAATAGAATAGAATGGAATTGAACCAACCCACGTGGAACGGAATGGAACGGAATGGAAACGAGCGGAACGGAATGCAAAGGAATCAACCCGAGTAAAACGGAACGGGACGGAACGGAACGGAACCAAACTCAATGGAATCAACCTGAGTAGAACGGAATGGAATAAATGGAAAGGAATGGAATGGAATGGAATGGAATGGAATGGAAAGGAATGGAATGGAATTGAGTGGAATGGAATGGAATGGAATGGAATGGAAATCAACCCGAGTAGAACGGAATGGAATGGAATGGAATGGAATGGAATGGAATGGAATGGAATGGAATGGAATGGAATGGAATGGAATGATCAACCCGAGTGGAATGGAATGGAATGGAATGGAATGGAATGGAATGGAATGGAATGGAATGGAATGGAGAGGAATCAACCCGAGTAGAACGGAATGGAATGGAATGGAATGGAATGGAATGGAATGGAATGGAATGGAATGGAATGGAATGGAATAGAATGGAATCAACCCGACTAGAACGGAATGGAATGGAATGAAATGGAATGGAATGGAATGGAATGGAATGGAATGGAATGGAATGGAATGGAATGGAATGGAATGGAATGGAATGGAATCAACCCAAGTAGAATGGAATGGATTGGAATGGAATGGAATGGAATGGAATGGAATCGAATCGAATGGAACGCAATGGAATGGAAAGGAATGGAATGGAATGGAATGGAATGGAATGGAATCAATCCGAGTAGAATGGAATGGAATGGAATTCAATGTAACCGAAAGGAATTGAATCAACCCATGTGGAACTGAACGGGATGGGACGGGACGGGACGGGATGGGACGGGTCGGGATGGGACGGAATGGAACGGAACGGAATGGCATGGAATCAACCCGAGTAGAATGGAATGGAATGGAATGGAATGGAATGGAAAGGAATAGAATAGAATAGAATGGATTTGAACCAACCCGTGTGGAACGGAATGGAACGTAACGGAAACGAGCGGAACGGAATGGAAAGGAATCAACCCGAGTAAAACGGCACGGGACGGGACGGGACGGGACGGGACGGGACGGAACGGAACGGAACCAAACTCAATGGAATCGACCCGAGTAGAACGGAATGGAGTAAATGGAAAGGAATGGAATGGAATGGAATGGAATGGACTGGAATGGAATGGAATGGAATGGAATGGAATGGAATGGAATGGAATGGAAATCAACCCGAGTAGAACGGAATGGAATGGAATGGAATGGAATGGAATGGAATGGAATGGAATGGAATGGAATGAGCCCGAGTGGAATGGAATGGAATGGAATGGAATGGAATGGAATGGAATGATCAACCCGAGTGGAATGGAATGGAATGGAATGGAATGGAATGGAATGGAATGGAATGGAATGGAGTGGAATCAACCCGAGTAGAACGGAATGGAATGGAATGGAATGGAATGGAACGGAATGGAATGGAATGGAATGGAATGGAATGGAATGGAATGGAATGGAATGGAATTCAATGGAATAGAATGGAATGGAATGGAATGGAATAAAATGAAATGGAATGGAATGGAATCGAATGGAATAGAATGGAATCGAATGGAATGGAATGGAATAGAATGGAATGGAATGGAATGGAATGGAGTGGAATCAACCCGAGTAGAACAGAATGGAACGGAATGGAATGGAATGGAATGGAATGGAATGGAATTGAATGGAATGGAATGGAATGGAATGGAATGGAATCGAATGGAATGGAATGGAATGGAATGGAATCAACCCAAGTAGAATGGAATGGATTGGAATGGAATGGAATGGAATGGAATGGAATCGAATCGAATCGAATGGAACGCAATGGAATGGAATGGAATGGAATGGAATGGAATGGAATGGAATGGAATGGAATGGAATGGAATGGAATTGAATGGAATCAATCCGAGTAGAATGGAATGGAATGGAATTCAATGTAACCGAAAGGAATTGAATCAACCCATGTGGAAGGGAACGGGATGGAATGGGACGGGACGGGATGGGACGGGTCGGGATGGGACGGAATGGAACGGAACGGAATGGCATGGAATCAACCCGAGTAGAATGGAATGGAATGGAATGGAATGGAAGGGAAAGAATAGAATAGAATAGAATGGAATTGAACCAACCCGCGTGGAACGGAATGGAACGTAACGGAAACGAGCGGAACGGAATGGAAAGGAATCAACCCGAGTAAAACGGCACGGGACGGGACGGGACGGGACGGGAAGGGACGGGACGTGTCGGGACGGAACGGAACGGAACGGAACTCAATGGATTCAAGCCGAGTAGAACGGAATGGAATAGAATGGAATGGAATGGAATGGAATGGAATGGAATGGAATGGAATGGAATGGAATGGAATGGAATGGAAATCAACCTGAGTAGAACGGAATGGAATGGAATGGAATGGAATGGAATGGAATGGAATGAACCCGAGTGGAATGGAATGGAATGGAATGGAATGGAATGATGAACCCGAGTAGAATGGAATGGTTTGGAATGAAATGGAATGGAATGGAATGGAATGGAATGGAATGGAATGGAATGGAATGGAATGGAATGGAATGGAATGGAATGGAATGGAATGGAATCATCCCGAGTAGAACGGAATGGGTTGGAATGGAAAGGAATGGAATGGAATGGAATGGAATGGAATGGAATGGAATGGAGTGGAATCAACCCGAGTAGAACGGAATGGAATGGAATGGAATGGAATGGAATGGAATGGAATGGAATAGAAATGAATGGAATGGAATGGAATGGAATGGAATGGAATGGAATGGAATGGAATGGAATGGAAACAACCCGAGTAGAATGGAATGGATTGGAATGGAATGGAATGGAATGGAATGGAATGGAATCGAATGGAATGGAATGGAATGGAATCGAATGGAATGGAATGGAATGGAATGGAATGGAATGGAATGGAATGGAATGGAATCGAACGGAATCTAATGGAATGGAATATAATATAATGGAATGTAATGGAATGGAATGGAATGGAATGGAGTCAACCCGAGTAGAATGGAATGGATTAGAATGGAATGGAATGGAAAGTAATGGAATGGAATTGAATGGAATGGAATGGAAAGGAATGGAAAGGAATGGAATGGAATCAACCCGAGTAGAACTAAATGGAATGGAAAGGAATGGAATGGAATGGAATAAAATGGAATGGAATGGAATTCAATGGAGTAGAATGGAATGTAATAGAATGGAATGGAATGGAATGGAATGGAATGGAATGGAATGGAATGGAATGGAATGGAATGGAATGGAATGGAATAGAATGAAATCAACCCGACTAGAACGGAATGGAATGGAATGGAATGGAATGGAATGGAATGGAATGGAACCGAATGGAATGGAATGGAATGGAATGGAATGGAATGGAATGGAATCCACCCGAGTAGAATGGAATGGATTGGAATGGAATGGAATGGAATGGAATGGAATCGAGTGGAATGGAATGGAATGGAATGGAATGGAAAGGAATGGAATGGAATCAACCCGAGTAGAATGGAATGGATTGGAATGGAATGGAATGGAATGGAATCGAATGGAATCGAATGGAATGGAATGGAATGGAATGGAATGAAATGGAATGGAATGGAATCAACCCGAGTAGAACGGAATGGAATGGAATGGAATGGAATGGGATGGAATGGAATCGAATGATATCGAATGGAATCGAATGGAATGGAATGGAATAGAATGGAATCAACCCGAGTGGAACGGAATGGAATGGAATGGAATAGAATGGAATGGAATGGAATTGAATGGAATAGAATGGAATGGAATGGAAAGGAATGGAATGGAATGGAATGGAATGGAATGGAATGGAATGGAATGGAATCGAATGGAATGCAATGGAATGGAATGGAATGGAATGGAATGGAATGGAATGGAATGGAATGGAATGGAATGGAATGGAATGGAATCAACCCGAATAGAACGGAATGGAATGGAGTGGAATGGAATGGAATGGAATGGAATGGAAAAGAATGGAATGGAATGGAATGGAATGGAATGGAATGTAATGTAATGGAATGGAATCGAATGGAATCGAATGGAATCGAATGGAATCGAATGGAATGGAATGGAATAGAATGGAATCAACCCGCGTAGAACGGAATGGAATGGAATGGAATGGAATGGAATGGAATGGAATGGAATCAACACGAGTAGAATGGAATGGATTGGAATGGAATGGAATGGAATGGAATGGAATGGAATGGAATCGAATGGAATAGAATGGAATAGATTGGAATGGAATGGAATGGAATGGAATGGAATGGAATGGAATGGAATGGAATGGAATGGAATGGAAAGGAATGGAATGGAATGGAATGGAATGGAATGGAATGGAATGGAATGGAATGGAATGGAATGGAATGGAATCAACCCGAGTAGAATGGAATGGAATGTAATGGAATGGAATGGAAAGGAATAGAATAGAATAGAATGGAATTGAACCAACCCGTGTGGAACGGAATGGAACGTAACGGAAACGAGCGGAACGGAATGGAAAGGAATCAACCCGAGTAAAACGGCACGGGACGTGACGGGACGGGACGGGACGGGACGGAACGGAACGGAACCAAACTCAATGGAATCGACCCGAGTAGAACGGAATGGAGTAAATGGAAAGGAATGGAATGGAATGGAATGGAATGGACTGGAATGGAATGGAATGGAATGGAATGGAATGGAATGGAATGGAAATCAACCCGAGTAGAACGGAATGGAATGGAATGGAATGGAATGGAATCCACCCGAGTAGAATGGAATGGATTGGAATGGAATGGAAAGAATGGAATGGAATCGAGTGGAATCGAATGGAATGGAATGGAATGGAATCGAATGGAATCAACCCGAGTAGAATGGAATGGATTGGAATGGAATGGAATGGAATGGAATGGAATGGAATGGAATCGAATGGAATGGAATGGAATGGAATGGAATGAAATGAAATGGAATGTAATCAACCCGAGTAGAACGGAATGGAATGGAATGGAATGGAATGGGATGGAATGGAATCGAATGATCTCGAATGGAATCGAATGGTATCGAATGGAATGCAATGGAATGGAATGGAATGGAATGGAATGGAATGGAATGGAATGGAATGGAATGGAATGGAATGGAATGGAATCGAACGGAATCGAATGGAATGGAATGGAATAAAATGGAATGGAATGGAATGGAATGGAATGAAATGGAATGGAGTCAACCCGAGTAGAATGGAATGGATTGGAATGGAATGGAATGGAAAGTAATGGAATGGAATGGAATGGAATGGAATGGAATGGAATGGAATGGAATGGAATGGTATGGAATGGAATGGAATGGAATCAACCCGGGTAGAACTAAATGGAATGGAAAGGAATGGAATGGAATGGAATAGAATAGAATGGAATGGAATTCAATGGAGTAGAATGGAATGGAATAGAATGGAATGGAATGGAATGGAATGGAATGGAATGGAATGGAATGGAATGGAATGGAATCAACCCGACTAGAACGGAATGGAATGGAATGGAATGGAATGGAATGGAATGGAATGGAATGGAATGGAATGGAATGGAATGGAATGGAATGGAATGGAATGGAATCCACCCGAGTTGAATGGAATGGATTGGAATGGAATGGAAAGAATGGAATGGAATCGAGTGGAATAGAATGGAATGGAATGGAATGGAATGGAATGGAATGGAATGGAATGGAATCAACCCAAGTAGAATGGAATGCATTGGAATGGAATGGATTGGAATGGAATCGAATGGAATCGAATGGAATGGAAAGGAATGGAATGGAATGAAATGGAATGGAATGGAATCAACCCGAGTAGAACGGAATGGAATGGAATGGAATGGAATGGGATGGAATGGAATCGAATGATATCGAATGGAATCGAATGGAATGGAATCGAATGGAATCGAATGGAATGCAATGGAATGGAATGGAATGGAATGGAATGGAATCAACCCGAGTAGAATGGAATGGATTGGAATGGAATGGAATGGAATGGAATGGAATCGAATGGAATCGAATGGAATGGAGTGGAATGGAATGGAATGGAATGGAATGGAATCAACCCGAGTAGAACGGAATGGAATGGAATGGAATGGAATGGAATGGAACGGAATGGAATGGAATGGAATGGAATTCAATGGAATAGAATGGAATGGAATCGAATGGAATCGAATGGAGACGAATGGAATGGAATGGAATGGAATGGAATGGAATGGAATGGAATCAACCAGAGTAGAATGGAATGTACTGGAATGGAATGGAATGGAATGGAATGGAATGGAATGGAATCGAATGGAATGGAATGGAATGGAATGGAATGGAACGGAATGGAACGGAGTCAATCAGAGTAGAACGAAATGGAATGGAATGGAATGGAATGGAATGGAATGGAATGGAATGGAATGGAATGGAATGGAATTCAATGGAATAGAATGGAATGGAAGGGAATGGAATGGAATGGAATGGAATCGAATGGAATCGAATGGAATCGAACGGAATGGAATGGAATAGAATGGAATCAACCCGAGTAGAACGGAATGGAATGGAATGGAATGGAATCGAATGGAATGGAATGGAATGGAATGGAATGGAATGGAATGAAACTGAATGGAATGGAATGGAATGGAATCCACCCGAGTAGAATGGAATGGATTGGAATGGAATGGAAAGAATGGAATGGAATCGAGTGGAATGGAATGGAATGGAATGGAATGGAATCGAATGGAATCAACCCGAGTAGAATGGAATGGATTGGAATGGAATGGAATGGAATGGAATGGAATGGAATCGAATGGAATGGAATGGAATGGAATGGAATGAAATGAAATGGAATGGAATCAACCCGAGTAGAACGGAATGGAATGGAATGGAATGGAATGGGATGGAATGGAATCGAATGATCTCGAATGGAATCGAATGGAATCGAATGGAATGCAATGGAATGGAATGGAATGGAATGGAATGGAATGGAATGGAATGGAATGGAATGGAATGGAATGGAATGGAATCAACCCGAGTAGAATGGAATGGATTGGAATGGAATGGAATGGAATGGAATGGAATCGAATGGAATCGAATGGAATGGAGTGGAATCGAATGGAATGGAATGGAATGGAATGGAATGGAATGGAATCAACCCGAGTAGAACGGAATGGAATGGAATGGAATGGAATGGAATGGAATGGAATGGAGTGGAGTGGAATGGAATGGAATGGAATGGAATTCAATGGAATAGAATGGAATGGAATCGAATGGAATCGAATGGAGACGAATGAAATGGAATGGAATGGAATGGAATGGAATCAACCAGAGTAGAATGGAATGTATTGGAGTGGAATGGAATGGAATGGAATGGAATGGAATGGAATCGAATGGAATGGAATGGAATGGAATGGAATGGAATGGAATGGAATGGAGTCAATCAGAGTAGAACGGAATGGAATGGAATGGAATGGAATGGAATGGAATGGAATGGAATGGAATGGAATTCAATGGAATAGAATGGAATGGAAGGGAATGGAATGGAATGGAATGGAATCGAATGGAATCGAATGGAATCGAACGGAATGGAATGGAATAGAATGCAATCAACCGGGGAGAACGGAATGGAATGGAATGGAATGGAATGGAATGGAATGGAATGGAATCGAATGGAATGGAATGGAAATTAATGGAATGGAATGGAATGGAATGAAACTGAATGGAATTGAATGGAATGGAATGGAATGGAATTCAATGGAATAGAATGGAATGGAATGGAATGGAATAAAATGAAATGGAATGGAATGGAATCGAATGGAATAGAATGGAATGGAATGGAATAGAATGGAATGGAATGGAATGGAATGGAATGGAATGGAATGGAGTGGAATCAACCCGAGTAGAACAGAATGGAATGGAATGGAATGGAATGGAATGGAATGGAATGGAATGGAATGGAATGGAATGAAATGAAATGGAATGGAATCGAATGGAATCGAATGGAATGGAATGGAATGGAATGGAATCAACCCAAGTAGAATGGAATGGATTGGAATGGAATTGGATGGAATGGAATGGAATGGAATGGAATCGAATCGAATGGAACGCAATGGAATGGAATGGAATGGAATGGAATGAAATGGAATGGAATGGAATGGAATCAACCCGAGTGGGATGGAATGGATTGGAATGGACTGGAATGGAATGGAATGGAATGCAATCAATCCGAGTAGAATGGAATGGAATGGAATGGAATGGAATTCAATGTAATAGAATTGAATTGAATCAACCCGCGTGTAACGGAATGGAACGGAATGGAAAGGAACGGAACGGAATGGAACGGAATCAACCCAATCAGAACGGAACGGAATGGGACGGGACGGGACGGGACGGGACGCGTCGGGATGGGACGGAATGGAACGGAACGGAACGGCATGGAATCAACCCGAGTAGAATGGAATGGAATGGAATGGAATGGAATGGAATGGATTGGAATGGAATAGAATAGAATGGAATTGAATAAACCCGCGTGGAACTGAATGGAAAGGAACGGAAAGGAACGGAACGGAGTGGAATGGAATCAACCCGAGTACAACGGCACAGGACGGGACGGCACGGGATGGGACCGGACGGGACGGGACGGGACGGGACGTGTCGGGACGGAACGGAACGGAACGGAACTCAATGGACTCAAGCAGAGTAGAACGGAATGGAATAGAATGGAATGGAATGGAATGGAATGGAATGGAATGGAATGGAATCAACCCGAACAGAACGGAATGGAATGGAGTGGAATGGAATGGAATGGAATGGAATGGAATGGAATGGAATGAAATGGAATGGAATGGAATGGAATGGAATGGAATGGAATGGAATGGAATGGAATGGAATGGAATGGAATGGAATGGAAATCAACCTGAGTAGAACGGAATGGAATGGAATGGAATGGAATGGAATGGAATGGAACGGAATGGAATGGAAAGAACCCGAGTGGAATGGAATGGAATGGAATGGAATGGAATGATGATCCCGAGTAGAATGGAATGGTTTGGAATGAAATGGAATGGAATGGAATGGAATGGAATCGAATGGAATCCAATGGAATGGAATGGAATGGAATGGAATGGAATGGAATGGAATGGAATGGAATCAACCCGACTAGAACGGAATGGGTTGGAATGGAAAGGAATGGAATGGAATGGAATGGAATGGAATGGAATGGAATGGAGTGGAATCAAACCGATTAGAACGGAATGGAATGGAATGGAATGGAATCGAATGGAATGGAATGGAATGGAATGGAATGGAATGGAATGGAATGGAATCGAACGGAATCGAATGGAATGGAATGGAATATAATGGAATGGAATGGAATGGAATGGAATGGAATGGAGTCAACCCGAGTAGAATGGAATGGATTGGAATGGAATGGAATGGAAAGTAATGGAATGGAATGGAATGGAATGGAATGGAATGGAATGAAATGGAATGGAATGGAATGGAATGGAATGGAATCAACCCGAGTAGAACTAAATGGAATGGAAAGGAATGGAATGGAATGGAATTGAATGGAATGGAATGGAATTCAATGGAGTAGAATGGAATAGAATAGAATGGAATGGAATGGAATGGAATGGAATCGAATGGAATGGAATGGAATGGAATGGAATGGAATAGAATGGAATCAACCCGACTAGAACGGAATGGAATGGAATGGAATGGAATGGAATGGAATGGAATGGAATGGAATGGAATGGAAAGGAATCGAATGGAATGGAATGGAATGGAATGGAATGGAATGGAATGGAATGGAATGGAATGGAATGGAGTGGAATCAACCCGAGTAGAACGGAATGGAATGGAATGGAATGGAATGGAATGGAATGGAATGGAATGGAATTTAATGGAATGGAAAGGAATCGAAATGAATGGAATGGAATGGAATGGAATGGAATGGAATGGAATGGAATGGAATGGAATTAACCCGAGTAGAATGGAATGGATTGGAATGGAATTGAATGGAATGGAATGGAATGGAATGGAATGGAATGGAATCGAATGGAATAGAATGGAATGGAATGGAATGGAATGGAATAGAATGGAATGGAATGGAATGGAATGGAATGGAATGGAATGGAATGGAATGGAATGGAATGGAATGGAATGGAATCAACCCGAGTAGAATGGAATGGATTGGAGTGGAATGGAATGGAATGGAATGGAATCGAATGGAATCGAATGGAATGGAGTGGAATGGAATGGAATGGAATGGAATGGAATGGAATCAACCCGAGTAGAACGGAATGGAATGGAATGGAATGGAATAGAATGGAATGGAATGGAATGGAATGGAATTCAATGGATTAGAATGGAATGGAATCGAATGGAATCGAATGGAGACGAATGG
The DNA here is from genome assembly GCF_029281585.2 of Gorilla gorilla gorilla. Lineage (NCBI taxonomy): Eukaryota > Metazoa > Chordata > Mammalia > Primates > Hominidae > Gorilla > Gorilla gorilla. Next base: position 7,780,800 of record NC_073237.2, on the reverse strand, counting down.
AATGGAATGGAATGGAATGGAATGGAATGGAATCAACCAGAGTAGAATGGAATGTATTGGAATGGAATGGAATGGAATGGAATGGAATGGAATCGAATGGAATGGAATGGAATGGAATGGAATGGAATGGAATGGAGTCAATCAGAGTAGAACGGAATGGAATGGAATGGAATGGAATGGAATGGAATGGAATGGAATGGAATGGAATTCAATGGAATAGAATGGAATGGAAGGGAATGGAATGGAATGGAATGGAATCGAATGGAATCGAATGGAATCGAACGGAATGGAATGGAATAGAATGGAATCAACCCGAGTAGAACGGAATGGAATGGAATGGAATGGAATGGAATGGAATGGAATGGAATGGAATGGAATGGAATGGAATGGAATGGAATGAAACTGAATGCAATGGAATGGAATGGAATGGAATGGAATGGAATGGAATGGAAAGGAATCGAATGGAATGGAATGGAATGGAATGGAATCAACCCGAGTAGAATGGAATGGATTGGAATGGAATGGAATGGAATGGAATGGAATGGAATGGAATGGAATGGAACCAATCCGAGTAGAATGGAATGGAATGGAATTCAATGTAACCGAAAGGAATTGAATCAACCCATGTGGAATGGAACGGGATGGAACGGGACGGGACGGGATGGGATGGGTCGGGATGGGACGGAATGGAACGGAATGGAACGGCATGGAATCAACCCGAGTAGAATGGAATGGAATGGAAAGGAATAGAATAGAATAGAATGGAATTGAACCAACCCACGTGGAACGGAATGGAACGGAATGGAAACGAGCGGAACGGAATGCAAAGGAATCAACCCGAGTAAAACGGAACGGGACGGAACGGAACGGAACCAAACTCAATGGAATCAACCTGAGTAGAACGGAATGGAATAAATGGAAAGGAATGGAATGGAATGGAATGGAATGGAATGGAAAGGAATGGAATGGAATTGAGTGGAATGGAATGGAATGGAATGGAATGGAAATCAACCCGAGTAGAACGGAATGGAATGGAATGGAATGGAATGGAATGGAATGGAATGGAATGGAATGGAATGGAATGGAATGGAATGATCAACCCGAGTGGAATGGAATGGAATGGAATGGAATGGAATGGAATGGAATGGAATGGAATGGAGAGGAATCAACCCGAGTAGAACGGAATGGAATGGAATGGAATGGAATGGAATGGAATGGAATGGAATGGAATGGAATGGAATGGAATAGAATGGAATCAACCCGACTAGAACGGAATGGAATGGAATGAAATGGAATGGAATGGAATGGAATGGAATGGAATGGAATGGAATGGAATGGAATGGAATGGAATGGAATCAACCCAAGTAGAATGGAATGGATTGGAATGGAATGGAATGGAATGGAATGGAATCGAATCGAATGGAACGCAATGGAATGGAAAGGAATGGAATGGAATGGAATGGAATGGAATGGAATCAATCCGAGTAGAATGGAATGGAATGGAATTCAATGTAACCGAAAGGAATTGAATCAACCCATGTGGAACTGAACGGGATGGGACGGGACGGGACGGGATGGGACGGGTCGGGATGGGACGGAATGGAACGGAACGGAATGGCATGGAATCAACCCGAGTAGAATGGAATGGAATGGAATGGAATGGAATGGAAAGGAATAGAATAGAATAGAATGGATTTGAACCAACCCGTGTGGAACGGAATGGAACGTAACGGAAACGAGCGGAACGGAATGGAAAGGAATCAACCCGAGTAAAACGGCACGGGACGGGACGGGACGGGACGGGACGGGACGGAACGGAACGGAACCAAACTCAATGGAATCGACCCGAGTAGAACGGAATGGAGTAAATGGAAAGGAATGGAATGGAATGGAATGGAATGGACTGGAATGGAATGGAATGGAATGGAATGGAATGGAATGGAATGGAATGGAAATCAACCCGAGTAGAACGGAATGGAATGGAATGGAATGGAATGGAATGGAATGGAATGGAATGGAATGGAATGAGCCCGAGTGGAATGGAATGGAATGGAATGGAATGGAATGGAATGGAATGATCAACCCGAGTGGAATGGAATGGAATGGAATGGAATGGAATGGAATGGAATGGAGTGGAATCAACCCGAGTAGAACGGAATGGAATGGAATGGAATGGAATGGAACGGAACGGAATGGAATGGAATGGAATGGAATGGAATGGAATGGAATGGAATGGAATTCAATGGAATAGAATGGAATGGAATGGAATGGAATAAAATGAAATGGAATGGAATGGAATCGAATGGAATAGAATGGAATCGAATGGAATGGAATGGAATAGAATGGAATGGAATGGAATGGAATGGAGTGGAATCAACCCGAGTAGAACAGAATGGAACGGAATGGAATGGAATGGAATGGAATGGAATGGAATTGAATGGAATGGAATGGAATGGAATGGAATGGAATCGAATGGAATGGAATGGAATGGAATGGAATCAACCCAAGTAGAATGGAATGGATTGGAATGGAATGGAATGGAATGGAATGGAATCGAATCGAATCGAATGGAACGCAATGGAATGGAATGGAATGGAATGGAATGGAATGGAATGGAATGGAATGGAATGGAATGGAATGGAATTGAATGGAATCAATCCGAGTAGAATGGAATGGAATGGAATTCAATGTAACCGAAAGGAATTGAATCAACCCATGTGGAAGGGAACGGGATGGAATGGGACGGGACGGGATGGGACGGGTCGGGATGGGACGGAATGGAACGGAACGGAATGGCATGGAATCAACCCGAGCAGAATGGAATGGAATGGAATGGAATGGAAGGGAAAGAATAGAATAGAATAGAATGGAATTGAACCAACCCGCGTGGAACGGAATGGAACGTAACGGAAACGAGCGGAACGGAATGGAAAGGAATCAACCCGAGTAAAACGGCACGGGACGGGACGGGACGGGACGGGAAGGGACGGGACGTGTCGGGACGGAACGGAACGGAACGGAACTCAATGGATTCAAGCCGAGTAGAACGGAATGGAATAGAATGGAATGGAATGGAATGGAATGGAATGGAATGGAATGGAATGGAATGGAATGGAATGGAAATCAACCTGAGTAGAACGGAATGGAATGGAATGGAATGGAATGGAATGGAATGGAATGAACCCGAGTGGAATGGAATGGAATGGAATGGAATGGAATGATGAACCCGAGTAGAATGGAATGGTTTGGAATGAAATGGAATGGAATGGAATGGAATGGAATGGAATGGAATGGAATGGAATGGAATGGAATGGAATGGAATGGAATGGAATGGAATGGAATGGAATGGAATGGAATGGAATGGAATCATCCCGAGTAGAACGGAATGGGTTGGAATGGAAAGGAATGGAATGGAATGGAATGGAATGGAATGGAATGGAATGGAGTGGAATCAACCCGAGTAGAACGGAATGGAATGGAATGGAATGGAATGGAATGGAATGGAATGGAATAGAAATGAATGGAATGGAATGGAATGGAATGGAATGGAATGGAATGGAATGGAATGGAATGGAAACAACCCGAGTAGAATGGAATGGATTGGAATGGAATGGAATGGAATGGAATGGAATGGAATCGAATCGAATGGAATGGAATGGAATCGAATGGAATGGAATGGAATGGAATGGAATGGAATGGAATGGAATGGAATGGAATCGAACGGAATCTAATGGAATGGAATATAATATAATGGAATGTAATGGAATGGAATGGAATGGAATGGAGTCAACCCGAGTAGAATGGAATGGATTAGAATGGAATGGAATGGAAAGTAATGGAATGGAATTGAATGGAATGGAATGGAAAGGAATGGAAAGGAATGGAATGGAATCAACCCGAGTAGAACTAAATGGAATGGAAAGGAATGGAATGGAATGGAATAAAATGGAATGGAATGGAATTCAATGGAGTAGAATGGAATGTAATAGAATGGAATGGAATGGAATGGAATGGAATGGAATGGAATGGAATGGAATGGAATGGAATGGAATGGAATGGAATAGAATGAAATCAACCCGACTAGAACGGAATGGAATGGAATGGAATGGAATGGAATGGAATGGAATGGAACCGAATGGAATGGAATGGAATGGAATGGAATGGAATGGAATGGAATCCACCCGAGTAGAATGGAATGGATTGGAATGGAATGGAATGGAATGGAATGGAATCGAGTGGAATGGAATGGAATGGAATGGAATGGAAAGGAATGGAATGGAATCAACCCGAGTAGAATGGAATGGATTGGAATGGAATGGAATGGAATGGAATCGAATGGAATCGAATGGAATGGAATGGAATGGAATGGAATGAAATGGAATGGAATGGAATCAACCCGAGTAGAACGGAATGGAATGGAATGGGATGGAATGGAATCGAATGATATCGAATGGAATCGAATGGAATGGAATGGAATAGAATGGAATCAACCCGAGTGGAACGGAATGGAATGGAATGGAATAGAATGGAATGGAATGGAATTGAATGGAATAGAATGGAATGGAATGGAAAGGAATGGAATGGAATGGAATGGAATGGAATGGAATGGAATGGAATGGAATCGAATGGAATGCAATGGAATGGAATGGAATGGAATGGAATGGAATGGAATGGAATGGAATGGAATGGAATGGAATGGAATGGAATCAACCCGAATAGAACGGAATGGAATGGAGTGGAATGGAATGGAATGGAATGGAATGGAAAAGAATGGAATGGAATGGAATGGAATGGAATGGAATGTAATGTAATGGAATGGAATCGAATGGAATCGAATGGAATCGAATGGAATCGAATGGAATGGAATGGAATAGAATGGAATCAACCCGCGTAGAACGGAATGGAATGGAATGGAATGGAATGGAATGGAATGGAATGGAATGGAATCAACACGAGTAGAATGGAATGGATTGGAATGGAATGGAATGGAATGGAATGGAATGGAATGGAATCGAATGGAATAGAATGGAATAGATTGGAATGGAATGGAATGGAATGGAATGGAATGGAATGGAATGGAATGGAATGGAAAGGAATGGAATGGAATGGAATGGAATGGAATGGAATGGAATGGAATGGAATGGAATGGAATGGAATGGAATGGAATGGAATCAACCCGAGTAGAATGGAATGGAATGTAATGGAATGGAATGGAAAGGAATAGAATAGAATAGAATGGAATTGAACCAACCCGTGTGGAACGGAATGGAACGTAACGGAAACGAGCGGAACGGAATGGAAAGGAATCAACCCGAGTAAAACGGCACGGGACTTGACGGGACGGGACGGGACGGGACGGAACGGAACGGAACCAAACTCAATGGAATCGACCCGAGTAGAACGGAATGGAGTAAATGGAAAGGAATGGAATGGAATGGAATGGAATGGAATGGAATGGAATGGAATGGAATGGAATGGAATGGAATGGAAATCAACCCGAGTAGAACGGAATGGAATGGAATGGAATGGAATGGAATCCACCCGAGTAGAATGGAATGGATTGGAATGGAATGGAAAGAATGGAATGGAATCGAGTGGAATCGAATGGAATGGAATGGAATGGAATCGAATGGAATCAACCCGAGTAGAATGGAATGGATTGGAATGGAATGGAATGGAATGGAATGGAATGGAATGGAATGGAATGGAATGGAATGGAATGAAATGAAATGGAATGTAATCAACCCGAGTAGAACGGAATGGAATGGAATGGAATGGAATGGGATGGAATGGAATCGAATGATCTCGAATGGAATCGAATGGTATCGAATGGAATGCAATGGAATGGAATGGAATGGAATGGAATGGAATGGAATGGAATGGAATGGAATGGAATGGAATGGAATGGAATGGAATTCAATGGAATAGAATGGAATGGAATGGAATGGAATGGAATGGAATCGAATGGAATCGAATGGTATCGAATGGAATGCAATGGAATGGAATGGAATGGAATCGAATGGAATCGAATGGAATGGAGTGGAATCGAATGGAATGGAATGGAATGGAATGGAATGGAATGGAATCAACCCGAGTAGAACGGAATGGAATGGAATGGAATGGAATGGAATGGAATGGAGTGGAGTGGAATGGAATGGAATGGAATGGAATTCAATGGAATAGAATGGAATGGAATCGAATGGAATCGAATGGAGACGAATGAAATGGAATGGAATGGAATGGAATGGAATCAACCAGAGTAGAATGGAATGTATTGGAGTGGAATGGAATGGAATGGAATGGAATGGAATGGAATCGAATGGAATGGAATGGAATGGAATGGAATGGAATGGAATTGAATGGAGTCAATCGGAGTAGAACGGAATGGAATGGAATGGAATGGAATGGAATGGAATGGAATGGAATGGAATGGAATGGAATTCAATGGAATAGAATGGAATGGAAGGGAATGGAATGGAATGGAATGGAATCGAATGGAATCGAATGGAATCGAACGGAATGGAATGGAATAGAATGCAATCAACCCGAGTAGAACGGAATGGAATGGAATGGAATGGAATGGAATGGAATGGAATCGAATGGAATGGAATGGAAAGGAATGGAATGGAATGGAATGAAACTGAATGGAATGGAATGGAATGGAATGGAATGGAATTCAATGGAATAGAATGGAATGGAATGGAATGGAATAAAATGAAATGGAATGGAATGGAATCGAATGGAATAGAATGGAATGGAATGGAATGGAATGGAATAGAATGGAATGGAATGGAATGGAATGGAGTGGAATCAACCCGAGTAGAACAGAATGGAATGGAATGGAATGGAATGGAATGGAATGGAATGGAATGGAATGAAATGGAATGGAATCGAATGGAATCGAATGGAATGGAATGGAATGGAATGGAATCAACCCAAGTAGAATGGAATGGATTGGAATGGAATGGAATGGAATGGAATGGAATGGAATCGAATCGAATGGAACGCAATGGAATGGAATGGAATGGAATGGAATGAAATGGAATGGAATGGAATGGAATCAACCCGAGTGGGATGGAATGGATTGGAATGGACTGGAATGGAATGGAATGGAATGCAATCAATCCGAGTAGAATGGAATGGAATGGAATGGAATGGAATTCAATGTAATAGAATTGAATTGAATCAACCCGCGTGTAACGGAATGGAACGGAATGGAAAGGAACGGAACGGAATGGAACGGAATCAACCCAATCAGAACGGAACGGAATGGGACGGGACGGGACGGGACGGGACGCGTCGGGATGGGACGGAATGGAACGGAACGGAACGGCATGGAATCAACCCGAGTAGAATGGAATGGAATGGAATGGAATGGAATGGAATGGAATGGATTGGAATGGAATAGAATAGAATGGAATTGAATAAACCCGCGTGGAACTGAATGGAAAGGAACGGAAAGGAACGGAACGGAGTGGAATGGAATCAACCCGAGTACAACGGCACAGGACGGGACGGCACGGGATGGGACCGGACGGGACGGGACGGGACGGGACGTGTCGGGACGGAACGGAACGGAACGGAACTCAATGGACTCAAGCAGAGTAGAACGGAATGGAATAGAATGGAATGGAATGGAATGGAATGGAATGGAATGGAATGGAATCAACCCGAACAGAACGGAATGGAATGGAGTGGAATGGAATGGAATGGAATGGAATGGAATGGAATGGAATGAAATGGAATGGAATGGAATGGAATGGAATGGAATGGAATGGAATGGAATGGAATGGAATGGAATGGAATGGAAATCAACCTGAGTAGAACGGAATGGAATGGAATGGAATGGAATGGAACGGAATGGAATGGAAAGAACCCGAGTGGAATGGAATGGAATGGAATGGAATGGAATGATGATCCCGAGTAGAATGGAATGGTTTGGAATGAAATGGAATGGAATGGAATGGAATGGAATCGAATGGAATCCAATGGAATGGAATGGAATGGAATGGAATGGAATGGAATGGAATGGAATGGAATCAACCCGACTAGAACGGAATGGGTTGGAATGGAAAGGAATGGAATGGAATGGAATGGAATGGAATGGAATGGAATGGAGTGGAATCAAACCGATTAGAACGGAATGGAATGGAATGGAATGGAATCGAATGGAATGGAATGGAATGGAATGGAATGGAATGGAATGGAATGGAATCGAACGGAATCGAATGGAATGGAATGGAATATAATGGAATGGAATGGAATGGAATGGAATGGAATGGAGTCAACCCGAGTAGAATGGAATGGATTGGAATGGAATGGAATGGAAAGTAATGGAATGGAATGGAATGGAATGGAATGGAATGGAATGAAATGGAATGGAATGGAATGGAATGGAATGGAATCAACCCGAGTAGAACTAAATGGAATGGAAAGGAATGGAATGGAATGGAATTGAATGGAATGGAATGGAATTCAATGGAGTAGAATGGAATAGAATAGAATGGAATGGAATGGAATGGAATGGAATCGAATGGAATGGAATGGAATGGAATGGAATGGAATAGAATGGAATCAACCCGACTAGAACGGAATGGAATGGAATGGAATGGAATGGAATGGAATGGAATGGAATGGAATGGAATGGAAAGGAATCGAATGGAATGGAATGGAATGGAATGGAATGGAATGGAATGGAATGGAATGGAATGGAGTGGAATCAACCCGAGTAGAACGGAATGGAATGGAATGGAATGGAATGGAATGGAATGGAATGGAATGGAATTTAATGGAATGGAAAGGAATCGAAATGAATGGAATGGAATGGAATGGAATGGAATGGAATGGAATGGAATGGAATGGAATCAACCCGAGTAGAATGGAATGGATTGGAATGGAATTGAATAGAATGGAATGGAATGGAATGGAATGGAATGGAATGGAATCGAATGGAATAGAATGGAATGGAATGCAATGGAATGGAATAGAATGGAATGGAATGGAATGGAATGGAATGGAATGGAATGGAATGGAATGGAATGGAATGGAATCAACCCGAGTAGAATGGAATGGATTGGAGTGGAATGGAATGGAATGGAATGGAATCGAATGGAATCGAATGGAATGGAGTGGAATGGAATGGAATGGAATGGAATGGAATGGAATGGAATCAACCCGAGTAGAACGGAATGGAATGGAATGGAATGGAATAGAATGGAATGGAATGGAATGGAATGGAATTCAATGGATTAGAATGGAATGGAATCGAATGGAATCGAATGGAGACGAATGGAATGGAATGGAATGGAATGGAATGGAATGGAATCAACCAGAGTAGAATGGAATGTATTGGAATGGAATGGAATGGAATGGAATGGAATGGAATCGAATGGAATGGAATGGAATGGAATGGAATGGAATGGAATGGAGTCAATCAGAGTAGAACGGAATGGAATGGAATGGAATGGAATGGAATGGAATGGAATGGAATGGAATGGAATTCAATGGAATAGAATGGAATGGAAGGGAATGGAATGGAATGGAATGGAATCGAATGGAATCGAATGGAATCGAACGGAATGGAATGGAATAGAATGGAATCAACCCGAGTAGAACGGAATGGAATGGAATGGAATGGAATGGAATGGAATCGAATGGAATGGAATGGAATGGAATGGAATGGAATGGAATGGAATGAAACTGAATGCAATGGAATGGAATGGAATGGAATGGAATGGAATGGAAAGGAATCGAATGGAATGGAATGGAATGGAATGGAATCAACCCGAGTAGAATGGAATGGATTGGAATGGAATGGAATGGAATGGAATGGAATGGAATGGAATGGAATGGAATGGAACCAATCCGAGTAGAATGGAATGGAATGGAATTCAATGTAACCGAAAGGAATTGAATCAACCCATGTGGAATGGAACGGGATGGAACGGGACGGGACGGGATGGGATGGGTCGGGATGGGACGGAATGGAACGGAATGGAACGGCATGGAATCAACCCGAGTAGAATGGAATGGAATGGAAAGGAATAGAATAGAATAGAATGGAATTGAACCAACCCACGTGGAACGGAATGGAACGGAATGGAAACGAGCGGAACGGAATGCAAAGGAATCAACCCGAGTAAAACGGAACGGGACGGAACGGAACGGAACCAAACTCAATGGAATCAACCTGAGTAGAACGGAATGGAATAAATGGAAAGGAATGGAATGGAATGGAATGGAATGGAATGGAATGGAAAGGAATGGAATGGAATTGAGTGGAATGGAATGGAATGGAATGGAATGGAAATCAACCCGAGTAGAACGGAATGGAATGGAATGGAATGGAATGGAATGGAATGGAATGGAATGGAATGGAATGATCAACCCGAGTGGAATGGAATGGAATGGAATGGAATGGAATGGAATGGAATGGAATGGAATGGAATGGAGAGGAATCAACCCGAGTAGAACGGAATGGAATGGAATGGAATGGAATGGAATGGAATGGAATGGAATGGAATGGAATGGAATAGAATGGAATCAACCCGACTAGAACGGAATGGAATGGAAAGAAATGGAATGGAATGGAATGGAATGGAATGGAATGGAATGGAATGGAATGGAATGGAATGGAATGGAATGGAATGGAATCAACCCAAGTAGAATGGAATGGATTGGAATGGAATGGAATGGAATGGAATGGAATCGAATCGAATGGAACGCAATGGAATGGAAAGGAATGGAATGGAATGGAATGGAATGGAATGGAATCAATCCGAGTAGAATGGAATGGAATGGAATTCAATGTAACCGAAAGGAATTGAATCAACCCATGTGGAACTGAACGGGATGGGACGGGACGGGACGGGATGGGACGGGTCGGGATGGGACGGAATGGAACGGAACGGAATGGCATGGAATCAACCCGAGTAGAATGGAATGGAATGGAATGGAATGGAATGGAAAGGAATAGAATAGAATAGAATGGATTTGAACCAACCCGTGTGGAACGGAATGGAACGTAACGGAAACGAGCGGAACGGAATGGAAAGGAATCAACCCGAGTAAAACGGCACGGGACGGGACGGGACGGGACGGGACGGGACGGAACGGAACGGAACCAAACTCAATGGAATCGACCCGAGTAGAACGGAATGGAGTAAATGGAAAGGAATGGAATGGAATGGAATGGAATGGACTGGAATGGAATGGAATGGAATGGAATGGAATGGAATGGAATGGAATGGAAATCAACCCGAGTAGAACGGAATGGAATGGAATGGAATGGAATGGAATGGAATGGAATGGAATGGAATGGAATGAGCCCGAGTGGAATGGAATGGAATGGAATGGAATGGAATGGAATGGAATGGAATGGAATGATCAACCCGAGTGGAATGGAATGGAATGGAATGGAATGGAATGGAATGGAATGGAATGGAGTGGAATCAACCCGAGTAGAACGGAATGGAATGGAATGGAATGGAATGGAACGGAATGGAATGGAATGGAATGGAATGGAATGGAATGGAATGGAATGGAATGGAATGGAATTCAATGGAATAGAATGGAATGGAATGGAATGGAATAAAATGAAATGGAATGGAATGGAATCGAATGGAATAGAATGGAATCGAATGGAATGGAATGGAATAGAATGGAATGGAATGGAATGGAATGGAGTGGAATCAACCCGAGTAGAACAGAATGGAACGGAATGGAATGGAATGGAATGGAATGGAATGGAATTGAATGGAATGGAATGGAATGGAATGGAATGGAATCGAATGGAATGGAATGGAATGGAATGGAATCAACCCAAGTAGAATGGAATGGATTGGAATGGAATGGAATGGAATGGAATGGAATCGAATCGAATCGAATGGAACGCAATGGAATGGAATGGAATGGAATGGAATGGAATGGAATGGAATGGAATGGAATGGAATGGAATGGAATTGAATGGAATCAATCCGAGTAGAATGGAATGGAATGGAATTCAATGTAACCGAAAGGAATTGAATCAACCCATGTGGAAGGGAACGGGATGGAATGGGACGGGACGGGATGGGACGGGTCGGGATGGGACGGAATGGAACGGAACGGAATGGCATGGAATCAACCCGAGTAGAATGGAATGGAATGGAATGGAATGGAAGGGAAAGAATAGAATAGAATAGAATGGAATTGAACCAACCCGCGTGGAACGGAATGGAACGTAACGGAAACGAGCGGAACGGAATGGAAAGGAATCAACCCGAGTAAAACGGCACGGGATGGGACGGGACGGGACGGGACGGGAAGGGACGGGACGTGTCGGGACGGAACGGAACGGAACGGAACTCAATGGATTCAAGCCGAGTAGAACGGAATGGAATAGAATGGAATGGAATGGAATGGAATGGAATGGAATGGAATGGAATGGAATGGAATGGAATGGAATGGAAATCTACCTGAGTAGAACGGAATGGAATGGAATGGAATGGAATGGAATGGAATGGAATGAACCCGAGTGGAATGGAATGGAATGGAATGGAATGGAATGATGAACCCGAGTAGAATGGAATGGTTTGGAATGAAATGGAATGGAATGGAATGGAATGGAATGGAATGGAATGGAATGGAATGGAATGGAATGGAATGGAATGGAATGGAATCATCCCGAGTAGAACGGAATGGGTTGGAATGGAAAGGAATGGAATGGAATGGAATGGAATGGAATGGAATGGAATGGAGTGGAATCAACCCGAGTAGAACGGAATGGAATGGAATGGAATGGAATGGAATGGAATGGAATGGAATAGAAATGAATGGAATGGAATGGAATGGAATGGAATGGAATGGAATGGAATGGAATGGAAACAACCCGAGTAGAATGGAATGGATTGGAATGGAATGGAATGGAATGGAATGGAATGGAATCGAATCGAATGGAATGGAATGGAATCGAATGGAATGGAATGGAATGGAATGGAATGGAATGGAATGGAATGGAATCGAACGGAATCTAATGGAATGGAATATAATATAATGGAATGTAATGGAATGGAATGGAATGGAATGGAGTCAACCCGAGTAGAATGGAATGGATTAGAATGGAATGGAATGGAAAGTAATGGAATGGAATTGAATGGAATGGAATGGAAAGGAATGGAAAGGAATGGAATGGAATCAACCCGAGTAGAACTAAATGGAATGGAAAGGAATGGAATGGAATGGAATAAAATGGAATGGAATGGAATTCAATGGAGTAGAATGGAATGTAATAGAATGGAATGGAATGGAATGGAATGGAATGGAATGGAATGGAATGGAATGGAATGGAATGGAATGGAATGGAATAGAATGAAATCAACCCGACTAGAACGGAATGGAATGGAATGGAATGGAATGGAATGGAATGGAATGGAATGGAACCGAATGGAATGGAATGGAATGGAATGGAATGGAATGGAATGGAATCCACCCGAGTAGAATGGAATGGATTGGAATGGAATGGAATGGAATGGAATAGAATCGATTGGAATGGAATGGAATGGAATGGAAAGGAATGGAATGGAATCAACCCGAGTAGAATGGAATGGATTGGAATGGAATGGAATGGAATGGAATCGAATGGAATCCAATGGAATGGAATGGAATGGAATGGAATGAAATGGAATGGAATGGAATCAACCCGAGTAGAACGGAATGGAATGGAATGGAATGGAATGGGATGGAATGGAATCGAATGATATCGAATGGAATCGAATGGAATGGAATGGAATAGAATGGAATCAACCCGAGTGGAACGGAATGGAATGGAATGGAATAGAATGGAATGGAATGGAATTGAATGGAATAGAATGGAATGGAATGGAAAGGAATGGAATGGAATGGAATGGAATGGAATGGAATGGAATGGAATGGAATGGAATCGAATGGAATGCAATGGAATGGAATGGAATGGAATGGAATGGAATGGAATGGAATGGAATGGAATGGAATGGAATGGAATGGAATCAACCCGAATAGAACGGAATGGAATGGAGTGGAATGGAATGGAATGGAATGGAATGGAAAAGAATGGAATGGAATGGAATGGAATGGAATGGAATGTAATGTAATGGAATGGAATCGAATGGAATCGAATGGAATCGAATGGAATCGAATGGAATGGAATGGAATAGAATGGAATCAACCCGCGTAGAACGGAATGGAATGGAATGGAATGGAATGGAATGGAATGGAATGGAATCAACACGAGTAGAATGGAATGGATTGGAATGGAATGGAATGGAATGGAATGGAATGGAATGGAATCGAATGGAATAGAATGGAATAGATTGGAATGGAATGGAATGGAATGGAATGGAATGGAATGGAATGGAATGGAATGGAATGGAAAGGAATGGAATGGAATGGAATGGAATGGAATGGAATGGAATGGAATGGAATGGAATGGAATGGAATGGAATCAACCCGAGTAGAATGGAATGGAATGTAATGGAATGGAATGGAAAGGAATAGAATAGAATAGAATGGAATTGAACCAACCCGTGTGGAACGGAATGGAACGTAACGGAAACGAGCGGAACGGAATGGAAAGGAATCAACCCGAGTAAAACGGCACGGGACGTGACGGGACGGGACGGGACGGGACGGAACGGAACGGAACCAAACTCAATGGAATCGACCCGAGTAGAACGGAATGGAGTAAATGGAAAGGAATGGAATGGAATGGAATGGAATGGACTGGAATGGAATGGAATGGAATGGAATGGAATGGAATGGAATGGAAATCAACCCGAGTAGAACGGAATGGAATGGAATGGAATGGAATGGAATCCACCCGAGTAGAATGGAATGGATTGGAATGGAATGGAAAGAATGGAATGGAATCGAGTGGAATCGAATGGAATGGAATGGAATGGAATCGAATGGAATCAACCCGAGTAGAATGGAATGGATTGGAATGGAATGGAATGGAATGGAATGGAATGGAATCGAATGGAATGGAATGGAATGGAATGGAATGAAATGAAATGGAATGTAATCAACCCGAGTAGAACGGAATGGAATGGAATGGAATGGAATGGGATGGAATGGAATCGAATGATCTCGAATGGAATCGAATGGTATCGAATGGAATGCAATGGAATGGAATGGAATGGAATGGAATGGAATGGAATGGAATGGAATGGAATGGAATGGAATGGAATGGAATGGAATGGAATGGAATGGAATTCAATGGAATAGAATGGAATGGAATGGAATGGAATGGAATGGAATCGAATGGAATCGAATGGTATCGAATGGAATGCAATGGAATGGAATGGAATGGAATCGAATGGAATCGAATGGAATGGAGTGGAATCGAATGGAATGGAATGGAATGGAATGGAATGGAATGGAATCAACCCGAGTAGAACGGAATGGAATGGAATGGAATGGAATGGAATGGAATGGAGTGGAGTGGAATGGAATGGAATGGAATGGAATTCAATGGAATAGAATGGAATGGAATCGAATGGAATCGAATGGAGACGAATGAAATGGAATGGAATGGAATGGAATGGAATCAACCAGAGTAGAATGGAATGTATTGGAGTGGAATGGAATGGAATGGAATGGAATGGAATGGAATCGAATGGAATGGAATGGAATGGAATGGAATGGAATGGAATGGAATTGAATGGAGTCAATCGGAGTAGAACGGAATGGAATGGAATGGAATGGAATGGAATGGAATGGAATGGAATGGAATGGAATGGAATGGAATGGAATTCAATGGAATAGAATGGAATGGAAGGGAATGGAATGGAATGGAATGGAATCGAATGGAATCGAATGGAATCGAACGGAATGGAATGGAATAGAATGCAATCAACCCGAGTAGAACGGAATGGAATGGAATGGAATGGAATGGAATGGAATGGAATCGAATGGAATGGAATGGAAAGGAATGGAATGGAATGGAATGAAACTGAATGGAATGGAATGGAATGGAATGGAATGGAATTCAATGGAATAGAATGGAATGGAATGGAATGGAATAAAATGAAATGGAATGGAATGGAATCGAATGGAATAGAATGGAATGGAATGGAATGGAATGGAATAGAATGGAATGGAATGGAATGGAATGGAGTGGAATCAACCCGAGTAGAACAGAATGGAATGGAATGGAATGGAATGGAATGGAATGGAATGAAATGGAATGGAATCGAATGGAATCGAATGGAATGGAATGGAATGGAATGGAATCAACCCAAGTAGAATGGAATGGATTGGAATGGAATGGAATGGAATGGAATGGAATGGAATCGAATCGAATGGAACGCAATGGAATGGAATGGAATGGAATGGAATGAAATGGAATGGAATGGAATGGAATCAACCCGAGTAGAATGGAATGGATTGGAATGGACTGGAATGGAATGGAATGGAATGCAATCAATCCGAGTAGAATGGAATGGAATGGAATGGAATGGAATTCAATGTAATAGAATTGAATTGAATCAACCCGCGTGAAACGGAATGGAACGGAACGTAAAGGAACGGAACGGAATGGAACGGAATCAACCCAATCAGAACGGAACGGAATGGGACGGGACGGGACGGGACGGGACGCGTCGGGATGGGACGGAATGGAACGGAACGGAACGGCATGGAATCAACCCGAGTAGAATGGAATGGAATGGAATGGAATGGAATGGAATGGAATGGAATGGATTGGAATGGAATAGAATAGAATGGAATTGAATAAACCCGCGTGGAACTGAATGGAAAGGAACGGAAAGGAACGGAACGGAGTGGAATGGAATCAACCCGAGTACAACAGCACAGGACGGGACGGCACGGGATGGGACCGGACGGGACGGGACGGGATGGGACGTGTCGGGACGGAAAGGAACGGAACGGAACTCAATGGACTCAAGCAGAGTAGAACGGAATGGAATAGAATGGAATGGAATGGAATGGAATGGAATGGAATGGAATCAACCCGAACAGAACGGAATGGAATGGAGTGGAATGGAATGGAATGGAATGGAATGGAATGAAATGGAATGGAATGGAATGGAATGGAATGGAATGGAATGGAATGGAATGGAATGGAATGGAATGGAATGGAATGGAAATCAACCTGTGTAGAACGGAATGGAATGGAATGGAATGGAATGGAATGGAATGGAACGGAATGGAATGGAAAGAACCCGAGTGGAATGGAATGGAATGGAATGGAATGGAATGATGATCCCGAGTAGAATGGAATGGTTTGGAATGAAATGGAATGGAATAGAATGGAATGGAATCGAATGGAATCCAATGGAATGGAATGGACTGGAATGGAATGGAATGGAATGGACTGGAATGGAATGGAATGGAATCAACCCGAGTAGAACGGAATGGGTTGGAATGGAAAGGAATGGAATGGAATGGAATGGAATGGAATGGAATGGAATGGAATGGAATGGAGTGGAATCAAACCGATTAGAACGGAATGGAATGGAATGGAATGGAATGAAATGGAATGGAATGGAATGGAATGGAATGGAATCAACCCGAGTAGAACTAAATGGAATGGAAAGGAATGGAATGGAATGGAATTGAATGGAATGGAATGGAATTCAATGGAGTAGAATGGAATAGAATAGAATGGAATGGAATGGAATGGAATCGAATGGAATGGAATGGAATGGAATGGAATGGAATAGAATGGAATCAACCCGACTAGAACGGAATGGAATGGAATGGAATGGAATGGAACGGAATGGAATGGAATGGAAAGGAATGGAATGGAATGGAATGGAATGGAATGGAATGGAATGGAATGGAATGGAGTGGAATCAACCCGAGTAGAACGGAATGGAATGGAATGGAATGGAATGGAATGGAATGGAATGGAATGGAATGGAATGGAATGGAATTTAATGGAATGGAAAGGAATCGAAATGAATGGAATGGAATGGAATGGAATGGAATGGAATGGAATGGAATGGAATCAACCCGAGTAGAATGGAATGGATTGGAATGGAATGGAATGGAATGGAATGGAATCGAATGGAATGGAATGGAATGGAATGGAATGGAATGGAATGGAATGGAATGGAATGGAATGGAATCAACCCGAGTAGAACGGAATGGAATGGAATGGAATGGAATCGAATGGAATCGAATGGAATGGAGTGGAATGGAATGGAATGGAATGGAATGGAATGGAATCAACCCGAGTAGAACGGAATGGAATGGAATGGAATGGAATAGAATGGAATGGAATGGAATGGAATGGAATTCAATGGATTAGAATGGAATGGAATCGAATGGAATCGAATGGAGACGAATGGAATGGAATGGAATGGAATGGAATGGAATGGAATCAACCAGAGTAGAATGGAATGTATTGGAATGGAATGGAAAGAATGGAATGGAATGGAATCGAATGGAATGGAATGGAATGGAATGGAATGGAATGGAATGGAGTCAATCAGAGTAGAACGGAATGGAATGGAATGGAATGGAATGGAATGGAATGGAATGGAATGGAATGGAATGGAATTCAATGGAATAGAATGGAATGGAAGGGAATGGAATGGAATGGAATGGAATCGAATGGAATCGAATGGAATCGAACGGAATGGAATGGAATAGTATGGAATCAACCCGAGTAGAACGGAATGGAATGGAATGGAATGGAATGGAATGGAATGGAATGGAATCGAATGGAATGGAATGGAATGGAATGGAATGGAATGGAATGGAATGAAACTGAATGCAATGGAATGGAATGGAATGGAATGGAATGGAATGGAATCAACCCGAACAGAACGGAATGGAATGGAGTGGAATGGAATGGAATGGAATGGAATGGAATGAAATGGAATGGAATGGAATGGAATGGAATGGAATGGAATGGAATGGAATGGAATGGAATGGAATGGAATGGAATGGAAATCAACCTGAGTAGAACGGAATGGAATGGAATGGAATGGAATGGAATGGAATGGAACGGAATGGAATGGAAAGAACCCGAGTGGAATGGAATGGAATGGAATGGAATGGAATGATGATCCCGAGTAGAATGGAATGGTTTGGAATGAAATGGAATGGAATGGAATGGAATGGAATCGAATGGAATCCAATGGAATGGAATGGAATGGAATGGAATGGAATGGAATGGAATGGAATGGAATGGAATGGAATCAACCCAAGTAGAACGGAATGGGTTGGAATGGAAAGGAATGGAATGGAATGGAATGGAATGGAATGGAATGGAATGGAATGGAATGGAATGGAGTGGAATCAAACCGATTAGAACGGAATGGAATGGAATGGAATGGAATCGAATGGAATGGAATGGAATGGAATGGAATGGAATCGAATCGAATCGAACGGAATCGAATGGAATAGAATGGAATATAATGGAATGGAATGGAATGGAATGGAATGGAATGGAATGGAGTCAACCCGAGTAGAATGGAATGGATTGGAATGGAATGGAATGGAAAGTAATGGAATGGAATGGAATGGAATGGAATGGAATGGAATGGAATGGAATGAAATGGAATGGAATGGAATGGAATGGAATGGAATCAACCCGAGTAGAACTAAATGGAATGGAAAGGAATGGAATGGAATGGAATTGAATGGATTGGAATGGAATTCAATGGAGTAGAATGGAATAGAATAGAATGGAATGGAATGGAATGGAATCGAATGGAATGGAATGGAATGGAATGGAATGGAATAGAATGGAATCAACCCGACTAGAACGGAATGGAATGGAATGGAATGGAATGGAACGGAATGGAATGGAATGGAAAGGAATGGAATGGAATGGAATGGAATGGAATGGAATGGAATGGAATGGAATGGAGTGGAATCAACCCGAGTAGAACGGAATGGAATGGAATGGAATGGAATGGAATGGAATCAACCCGAGTAGAACGGAATGGAATGGAATGGAATGGAATGGAATGGAATGGAATGGAGTGGAGTGGAATGGAATGGAATGGAATGGAATTCAATGGAATAGAATGGAATGGAATCGAATGGAATCGAATGGAGACGAATGAAATGGAATGGAATGGAATGGAATGGAATCAACCAGAGTAGAATGGAATGTATTGGAGTGGAATGGAATGGAATGGAATGGAATGGAATGGAATGGAATGGAATTGAATGGAATGGAATGGAATGGAATGGAATGGAATGGAATTGAATGGAGTCAATCGGAGTAGAACGGAATGGAATGGAATGGAATGGAATGGAATGGAATGGAATGGAATGGAATGGAATGGAATTCAATGGAATAGAATGGAATGGAAGGGAATGGAATGGAATGGAATGGAATCGAATGGAATCGAATGGAATCGAACGGAATGGAATGGAATAGAATGCAATCAACCCGAGTAGAACGGAATGGAATGGAATGGAATGGAATGGAATGGAATGGAATCGAATGGAATGGAATGGAAAGGAATGGAATGGAATGGAATGAAACTGAATGGAATGGAATGGAATGGAATGGAATGGAATTCAATGGAATAGAATGGAATGGAATGGAATGGAATAAAATGAAATGGAATGGAATGGAATCGAATGGAATAGAGTGGAATGGAATGGAATGGAATGGAATAGAATGGAATGGAATGGAATGGAATGGAGTGGAATCAACCCGAGTAGAACAGAATGGAATGGAATGGAATGGAATGGAATGGAATGGAATGGAATGGAATGAAATGGAATGGAATCGAATGGAATCGAATGGAATGGAATGGAATGGAATGGAATCAACCCAAGTAGAATGGAATGGATTGGAATGGAATGGAATGGAATGGAATGGAATGGAATCGAATCGAATGGAACGCAATGGAATGGAATGGAATGGAATGGAATGAAATGGAATGGAATGGAATGGAATCAACCCGAGTAGAATGGAATGGATTGGAATGGACTGGAATGGAATGGAATGGAATGCAATCAATCCGAGTAGAATGGAATGGAATGGAATGGAATGGAATTCAATGTAATAGAATTGAATTGAATCAACCCGCGTGAAACGGAATGGAACGGAACGTAAAGGAACGGAACGGAATGGAACGGAATCAACCCAATCAGAACGGAACGGAATGGGACGGGACGGGACGGGACGGGACGCGTCGGGATGGGACGGAATGGAACGGAACGGAACGGCATGGAATCAACCCGAGTAGAATGGAATGGAATGGAATGGAATGGAATGGAATGGAATGGATTGGAATGGAATAGAATAGAATGGAATTGAATAAACCCGCGTGGAACTGAATGGAAAGGAACGGAAAGGAACGGAACGGAGTGGAATGGAATCAACCCGAGTACAACGGCACAGGACGGGACGGCACGGGATGGGACCGGACGGGACGGGACGGGACGGGACGTGTCGGGACGGAAAGGAACGGAACGGAACTCAATGGACTCAAGCAGAGTAGAACGGAATGGAATAGAATGGAATGGAATGGAATGGAATGGAATGGAATGGAATGGAATGGAATCAACCCGAACAGAACGGAATGGAATGGAGTGGAATGGAATGGAATGGAATGGAATGGAATGAAATGGAATGGAATGGAATGGAATGGAATGGAATGGAATGGAATGGAATGGAATGGAATGGAATGGAATCGAACGGAATCGAATGGAATAGAATGGAATATAATGGAATGGAATGGAATGGAATGGAATGTAATGGAATGGAGTCAACCCGAGTAGAATGGAATGGATTGGAATGGAATGGAATGGAAAGTAATGGAATGGAATGGAATGGAATGGAATGGAATGGAATGGAATGAAATGGAATGGAATGGAATGGAATGGAATGGAATCAACCCGAGTAGAACTAAATGGAATGGAAAGGAATGGAATGGAATGGAATTGAATGGAATGGAATGGAATTCAATGGAGTAGAATGGAATAGAATAGAATGGAATGGAATGGAATGGAATCGAATGGAATGGAATGGAATGGAATGGAATGGAATAGAATGGAATCAACCCGACTAGAACGGAATGGAATGGAATGGAATGGAATGGAACGGAATGGAATGGAATGGAAAGGAATGGAATGGAATGGAATGGAATGGAATGGAATGGAATGGAATGGAATGGAGTGGAATCAACCCGAGTAGAACGGAATGGAATGGAATGGAATGGAATGGAATGGAATGGAATGGAATGGAATGGAATGGAATGGAATGGAATGGAATTTAATGGAATGGAAAGGAATCGAAATGAATTGAATGGAATGGAATGGAATGGAATGGAATGGAATGGAATCAACCCGAGTAGAATGGAATGGATTGGAATGGAATGGAATGGAATGGAATGGAATCGAATGGAATGGAATGGAATGGAATGGAATGGAATGGAATGGAATGGAATGGAATGGAATCAACCCGAGTAGAACGGAATGGAATGGAATGGAATGGAATCGAATGGAATCGAATGGAATGGAGTGGAATGGAATGGAATGGAATGGAATGGAATGGAATCAACCCGAGTAGAACGGAATGGAATGGAATGGAATGGAATAGAATGGAATGGAATGGAATGGAATGGAATTCAATGGATTAGAATGGAATGGAATCGAATGGAATCGAATGGAGACGAATGGAATGGAATGGAATGGAATGGAATGGAATGGAATCAACCAGAGTAGAATGGAATGTATTGGAATGGAATGGAATGGAATGGAATGGAATGGAATCGAATGGAATGGAATGGAATGGAATGGAATGGAATGGAATGGAGTCAATCAGAGTAGAACGGAATGGAATGGAATGGAATGGAATGGAATGGAATGGAATGGAATGGAATGGAATGGAATTCAATGGAATAGAATGGAATGGAAGGGAATGGAATGGAATGGAATGGAATCGAATGGAATCGAATGGAATCGAACGGAATGGAATGGAATAGAATGGAATCAACCCGAGTAGAACGGAATGGAATGGAATGGAATGGAATGGAATGGAATGGAATGGAATCGAATGGAATGGAATGGAATGGAATGGAATGGAATGGAATGGAATGGAATGAAACTGAATGCAATGGAATGGAATGGAATGGAATGGAATGGAATGGAATCAACCCGAACAGAACGGAATGGAATGGAGTGGAATGGAATGGAATGGAATGGAATGGAATGGAATGAAATGGAATGGAATGGAATGGAATGGAATGGAATGGAATGGAATGGAATGGAATGGAATGGAATGGAATGGAATGGAATGGAATGGAATGGAATGGAAATCAACCTGAGTAGAACGGAATGGAATGGAATGGAATGGAATGGAATGGAATGGAACGGAATGGAATGGAAAGAACCCGAGTGGAATGGAATGGAATGGAATGGAATGGAATGATGATCCCGAGTAGAATGGAATGGTTTGGAATGAAATGGAATGGAATGGAATGGAATGGAATCGAATGGAATCCAATGGAATGGAATGGAATGGAATGGAATGGAATGGAATGGAATGGAATGGAATGGAATGGAATCAACCCGAGTAGAACGGAATGGGTTGGAATGGAAAGGAATGGAATGGAATGGAATGGAATGGAATGGAATGGAATGGAATGGAATGGAATGGAGTGGAATCAAACCGATTAGAACGGAATGGAATGGAATGGAATGGAATCGAATGGAATGGAATGGAATGGAATGGAATGGAATCGAATCGAATCGAACGGAATCGAATGGAATAGAATGGAATATAATGGAATGGAATGGAATGGAATGGAATGGAATGGAATGGAGTCAACCCGAGTAGAATGGAATGGATTGGAATGGAATGGAATGGAAAGTAATGGAATGGAATGGAATGGAATGGAATGGAATGGAATGGAATGGAATGAAATGGAATGGAATGGAATGGAATGGAATGGAATCAACCCGAGTAGAACTAAATGGAATGGAAAGGGATGGAATGGAATGGAATTGAATGGAATGGAATGGAATTCAATGGAGTAGAATGGAATAGAATAGAATGGAATGGAATGGAATGGAATCGAATGGAATGGAATGGAATGGAATGGAATGGAATAGAATGGAATCAACCCGACTAGAACGGAATGGAATGGAATGGAATGGAATGGAACGGAATGGAATGGAATGGAAAGGAATCGAATGGAATGGAATGGAATGGAATGGAATGGAATGGAATGGAATGGAATGGAGTGGAATCAACCCGAGTAGAACGGAATGGAATGGAATGGAATGGAATGGAATGGAATGGAATGGAATGGAATGGAATGGAATTTAATGGAATGGAAAGGAATCGAAATGAATGGAATGGAATGGAATGGAATGGAATGGAATGGAATGGAATGGAATGGAATCAACCCGAGTAGAATGGAATGGATTGGAATGGAATGGAATGGAATGGAATGGAATGGAATGGAATGGAATCGAATGGAATAGAATGGAATGGAATGGAATGGAATGGAATGGAATG
This sequence comes from Gorilla gorilla gorilla, assembly GCF_029281585.2. Classification (NCBI taxonomy): domain Eukaryota; kingdom Metazoa; phylum Chordata; class Mammalia; order Primates; family Hominidae; genus Gorilla; species Gorilla gorilla. The sequence goes on along the minus strand of NC_073237.2, from coordinate 7,756,325 downwards.
GAATGGAATGGAATGGAATGGAATGGAATGGAATGGAATGGAATCAACCCGAGTAGAATGGAATGGATTGGAGTGGAATGGAATGGAATGGAATGGAATCGAATGGAATCGAATGGAATGGAGTGGAATGGAATGGAATGGAATGGAATGGAATGGAATCAACCCGAGTAGAACGGAATGGAATGGAATGGAATGGAATAGAATGGAATGGAATGGAATGGAATGGAATTCAATGGATTAGAATGGAATGGAATCGAATGGAATCGAATGGAGACGAATGGAATGGAATGGAATGGAATGGAATGGAATGGAATGGAATCAACCAGAGTAGAATGGAATGTATTGGAATGGAATGGAATGGAATGGAATGGAATGGAATCGAATGGAATGGAATGGAATGGAATGGAATGGAATGGAATGGAGTCAATCAGAGTAGAACGGAATGGAATGGAATGGAATGGAATGGAATGGAAAGGAATCGAATGGAATGGAATGGAATGGAATGGAATCAACCCGAGTAGAATGGAATGGATTGGAATGGAATGGAATGGAATGGAATGGAATGGAATGGAACCAATCCGAGTAGAATGGAATGGAATGGAATTCAATGTAACCGAAAGGAATTGAATCAACCCATGTGGAATGGAACGGGATGGAACGGGACGGGACGGGATGGGATGGGTCGGGATGGGACGGAATGGAACGGAATGGAACGGCATGGAATCAACCCGAGTAGAATGGAATGGAATGGAAAGGAATAGAATAGAATAGAATGGAATTGAACCAACCCGCGTGGAACGGAATGGAACGGAATGGAAACGAGCGGAACGGAATGCAAAGGAATCAACCCGAGTAAAACGGAACGGGACGGAACGGAACGGAACCAAACTCAATGGAATCAACCTGAGTAGAACGGAATGGAATAAATGGAAAGGAATGGAATGGAATGGAATGGAATGGAATGGAAAGGAATGGAATGGAATGGAGTGGAATGGAATGGAATGGAATGGAATGGAAATCAACCCGAGTAGAACGGAATGGAATGGAATGGAATGGAATGGAATGGAGTCAACCCGAGTAGAATGGAATGGATTGGAATGGAATGGAATGGAAAGTAATGGAATGGAATGGAATGGAATGGAATGGAATGGAATGAAATGGAATGGAATGGAATGGAATGGAATGGAATCAACCCGAGTAGAACTAAATGGAATGGAAAGGAATGGAATGGAATGGAATTGAATGGAATGGAATGGAATTCCATGGAGTAGAATGGAATAGAATAGAATGGAATGGAATGGAATGGAATCGAATGGAATGGAATGGAATGGAATGGAATGGAATAGAATGGAATCAACCCGACTAGAACGGAATGGAATGGAATGGAATGGAATGGAACGGAATGGAATGGAATGGAAAGGAATCGAATGGAATGGAATGGAATGGAATGGAATGGAATGGAATGGAATGGAATGGAATGGAGTGGAATCAACCCGAGTAGAACGGAATGGAATGGAATGGAATGGAATGGAATGGAATGGAATGGAATGGAATGGAATGGAATGGAATGGAATTTAATGGAATGGAAAGGAATCGAAATGAATGGAATGGAATGGAATGGAATGGAATGGAATGGAATGGAATGGAATCAACCCGAGTAGAATGGAATGGATTGGAATGGAATGGAATGGAATGGAATGGAATCGAATGGAATGGAATGGAATGGAATGGAATGGAATGGAATGGAATGGAATGGAATGGAATCAACCCGAGTAGAACGGAATGGAATGGAATGGAATGGAATCGAATGGAATCAAATGGAATGGAGTGGAATTTAATGGAATGGAATGGAATGGAATGGAATCAACCCGAGTAGAACGGAATGGAATGGAATGGAATGGAATAGAATGGAATGGAATGGAATGGAATGGAATTCAATGGATTAGAATGGAATGGAATCGAATGGAATCGAATGGAGACGAATGGAATGGAATGGAATGGAATGGAATGGAATGGAATGGAATCAACCAGAGTAGAATGGAATGTATTGGAATGGAATGGAATGGAATGGAATCGAATGGAATGGAATGGAATGGAATGGAATGGAATGGAATGGAGTCAATCAGAGTAGAACGGAATGGAATGGAATGGAATGGAATGGAATGGAATGGAATGGAATGGAATGGAATGGAATGGAATTCAATGGAATAGAATGGAATGGAAGGGAATGGAATGGAATGGAATGGAATCGAATGGAATCGAATGGAATCGAACGGAATGGAATGGAATAGAATGGAATCAACCCGAGTAGAACGGAATGGAATGGAATGGAATGGAATGGAATGGAATGGAATGGAATCGAATGGAATGGAATGGAATGGAATGGAATGGAATGGAATGGAATGAAACTGAATGCAATGGAATGGAATGGAATGGAATGGAATGGAATGGAATGGAATCAACCCGAACAGAACGGAATGGAATGGAGTGGAATGGAATGGAATGGAATGGAATGAAATGGAATGGAATGGAATGGAATGGAATGGAATGGAATGGAATGGAATGGAATGGAATGGAATGGATTGGAATGGAATGGAATGGAAATCAACATGAGTAGAACGGAATGGAATGGAATGGAATGGAATGGAATGGAATGGAATGGAACGGAATGGAATGGAAAGAACCCGAGTGGAATGGAATGGAATGGAATGGAATGGAATGGAATGATGATCCCGAGTAGAATGGAATGGTTTGGAATGAAATGGAATGGAATGGAATGGAATGGAATCGAATGGAATCCAATGGAATGGAATGGAATGGAATGGAATGGAATGGAATGGAATGGAATGGAATGGAATGGAATCAACCCGAGTAGAACGGAATGGGTTGGAATGGAAAGGAATGGAATGGAATGGAATGGAATGGAATGGAATGGAATGGAATGGAATGGAATGGAATGGAATGGAATGGAGTGGAATCAAACCGATTAGAACGGAATGGAATGGAATGGAATGGAATCGAATGGAATGGAATGGAAAGGAATGGAATGGAATGGAATGGAATGGAATCGAACGGAATTGAATGGAATAGAATGGAATATAATGGAATGGAATGGAATGGAATGTAATGGAATGGAGTCAACCCGAGTAGAATGGAATGGATTGGAATGGAATGGAATGGAAAGTAATGGAATGGAATGGAATGGAATGGAATGGAATGGAATGAAATGGAATGGAATGGAATGGAATGGAATGGAATCAACCCGAGTAGAACTAAATGGAATGGAAAGGAATGGAATGGAATGGAATTGAATGGAATGGAATGGAATTCAATGGAGTAGAATGGAATAGAATAGAATGGAATGGAATGGAATGGAATCGAATGGAATGGAATGGAATGGAATGGAATGGAATGGAATAGAATGGAATCAACCCGACTAGAACGGAATGGAATGGAATGGAATGGAATGGAACGGAATGGAATGGAATGGAAAGGAATCGAATGGAATGGAATGGAATGGAATGGAATGGAATGGAATGGAATGGAGTGGAATCAACCCGAGTAGAACGGAATGGAATGGAATGGAATGGAATGGAATGGAATGGAATGGAATGGAATGGAATGGAATGGAATGGAATGGAATTTAATGGAATGGAAAGGAATCGAAATGAATGGAATGGAATGTAATGGAATGGAATGGAATGGAATGGAATGGAATGGAATGGAATCAACCCGAGTAGAATGGAATGGATTGGAATGGAATGGAATGGAATGGAATGGAATGGAATGGAAAGGAATGGAATGGAATCGAATGGAATAGAATGGAATGGAATGGAATGGAATGGAATGGAATGGAATGGAATGGAATGGAATGGAATGGAATGGAATGGAATCAACCCGAGTAGAATGGAATGGATTGGAGTGGAATGGAATGGAATGGAATGGAATCGAATGGAATCGAATGGAATGGAGTGGAATGGAATGGAATGGAATGGAATGGAATGGAATCAACCCGAGTAGAACGGAATGGAATGGAATGGAATGGAATAGAATGGAATGGAATGGAATGGAATGGAATTCAATGGATTAGAATGGAATGGAATCGAATGGAATCGAATGGAGACGAATGGAATGGAATGGAATGGAATGGAATGGAATGGAATCAACCAGAGTAGAATGGAATGTATTGGAATGGAATGGAATGGAATGGAATGGAATGGAATCGAATGGAATGGAATGGAATGGAATGGAATGGAATGGAATGGAGTCAATCAGAGTAGAACGGAATGGAAAGGAATGGAATGGAATGGAATGGAATGGAATGGAATGGAATGGAATTCAATGGAATAGAATGGAATGGAAGGGAATGGAATGGAATGGAATGGAATCGAATGGAATCGAATGGAATCGAACGGAATGGAATGGAATAGAATGGAATCAACCCGAGTAGAACGGAATGGAATGGAATGGAATGGAATGGAATGGAATGGAATGGAATCGAATGGAATGGAATGGAATGGAATGGAATGGAATGGAATGGAATGAAACTGAATGCAATGGAATGGATTGGAATGGAATGGAATGGAATGGAATGGAATGGAAAGGAATCGAATGGAATGGAATGGAATGGAATGGAATCAACCCGAGTAGAATGGAATGGATTGGAATGGAATGGAATGGAATGGAATGGAATGGAATGGAATGGAATGGAATCGAACGGAATCGAATGGAATAGAATGGAATATAATGGAATGGAATGGAATGGAATGGAATGGAATGGAGTCAACCCGAGTAGAATGGAATGGATTGGAATGGAATGGAATGGAAAGTAATGGAATGGAATGGAATGGAATGGAATGGAATGGAATGAAATGGAATGGAATGGAATGGAATGGAATGGAATCAACCCGAGTAGAACTAAATGGAATGGAAAGGAATGGAATGGAATGGAATTGAATGGAATGGAATGGAATTCAATGGAGTAGAATGGAATAGAATAGAATGGAATGGAATGGAATGGAATCGAATGGAATGGAATGGAATGGAATGGAATGGAATAGAATGGAATCAACCGGACTAGAACGGAATGGAATGGAATGGAATGGAATGGAATGGAATGGAATGGAATGGAATGGAATGGAATGGAATGGAATGGAGTGGAATCAACCCGAGTAGAACGGAATGGAATGGAATGGAATGGAATGGAATGGAATGGAATGGAATGGAATGGAATGGAATTTAATGGAATTTAAAGGAATCGAAATGAATGGAATGGAATGGAATGGAATGGAATGGAATGGAATGGAATGGAATGGAATGGAATGGAATGGAATCAACCCGAGTAGAATGGAATGGATTGGAATGGAATGGAATGGAATGGAATGGAATGGAATGGAATGGAATGGAATGGAATGGAATGGAATGGAATGGAATCAACCCGAGTAGAACGGAATGGAATGGAATGGAATGGAATCGAATGGAATCGAATGGAATGGAGTGGAATGGAATGGAATGGAATGGAATGGAATGGAATCAACCCGAGTAGAACGGAATGGAATGGAATGGAATGGAATAGAATGGAATGGAATGGAATGGAATGGAATTCAATGGATTAGAATGGAATGGAATCGAATGGAATCGAATGGAGACGAATGGAATGGAATGGAATGGAATGGAATGGAATGGAATGGAATCAACCAGAGTAGAATGGAATGTATTGGAATGGAATGGAATGGAATGGAATGGAATGGAATCGAATGGAATGGAAAGGAATGGAATGGAATGGAATGGAATCGAATGGAATCGAATGGAATCGAACGGAATGGAATGGAATAGAATGGAATCAACCCGAGTAGAACGGAATGGAATGGAATGGAATGGAATGGAATGGAATCGAATCGAATGGAATGGAATGGAATGGAATGGAATGGAATGGAATGGAATGAAACTGAATGCAATGGAATGGAATGGAATGGAATGGAATGGAATGGAATCAACCCGAACAGAACGGAATGGAATGGAGTGGAATGGAATGGAATGGAATGGAATGGAATTCAATGGAATAGAATGGAATGGAAGGGAATGGAATGGAATGGAATGGAATCGAATGGAATCGAATGGAATCGAACGGAATGGAATGGAATAGAATGGAATCAACCCGAGTAGAACGGAATGGAATGGAATGGAATGGAATGGAATGGAGTGGAATCGAATGGAATGGAATGGAATGGAATGGAATGGAATGGAATGGAATGAAACTGAATGCAATGGAATGGAATGGAATGGAATGGAATGGAATGGAATCAACCCGAACAGAACGGAATGGAATGGAGTGGAATGGAATGGAATGGAATGGAATGGAATGAAATGGAATGGAATGGAATGGAATGGAATGGAATGGAATGGAATGGAATGGAATGGAATGGAATGGAATGGAATGGAATGGAAATCAACCTGAGTAGAACGGAATGGAATGGAATGGAATGGAATGGAAAGGAATGGAACGGAATGGAATGGAAAGAACCCGAGTGGAATGGAATGGAATGGAATGGAATGGAATGATGATCCCGAGTAGAATGGAATGGTGTGGAATGAAATGGAATGGAATGGAATGGAATGGAATCGAATGGAATCCAATGGAATGGAATGGAATGGAATGGAATTGAATGGAATGGAATGGAATGGAATGGAATCAACCCGAGTAGAACGGAACGGGTTGGAATGGAAAGGAATGGAATGGAATGGAATGGAATGGAATGGAATGGAATGGAATGGAATGGAATGGAGTGGAATCAAACCGATTAGAACGGAATGGAATGGAATGGAATGGAATCGAATGGAATGGAATGGAATGGAATGGAATGGAATGGAATGGAATCGAACGGAATCGAATGGAATAGAATGGAATATAATGGAATGGAATGGAATGGAATGTAATGGAATGGAGTCAACCCGAGTAGAATGGAATGGATTGGAATGGAATGGAATGGAAAGTAATGGAATGGAATGGAATGGAATGGAATGGAATGGAATGGAATGAAATGGAATGGAATGGAATGGAATGGAATGGAATCAACCCGAGTAGAACTAAATGGAATGGAAAGGAATGGAATGGAATGGAATTGAATGGAATGGAATGGAATTCAATGGAGTAGAATGGAATAGAATAGAATGGAATGGAATGGAATGGAATCGAATGGAATGGAATGGAATGGAATGGAATGGAATAGAATGGAATCAACCCGACTAGAACGGAATGGAATGGAATGGAATGGAATGGAACGGAATGGAATGGAATGGAAAGGAATGGAATGGAATGGAATGGAATGGAATGGAATGGAATGGAATGGAATGGAGTGGAATCAACCCGAGTAGAACGGAATGGAATGGAATGGAATGGAATGGAATGGAATGGAATGGAATGGAATGGAATGGAATGGAATGGAATTTAATGGAATGGAAAGGAATCGAAATGAATGGAATGGAATGGAATGGAATGGAATGGAATGGAATGGAATGGAATGGAATCAACCCGAGTAGAATGGAATGGATTGGAATGGAATGGAATGGAATGGAATGGAATGGAATGGAATGGAATGGAATCGAATGGAATGGAATGGAATGGAATGGAATGGAATGGAATGGAATGGAATGGAATGGAATGGAATGGAATGGAATCAACCCGAGTAGAATGGAATGGATTGGAGTGGAATGGAATGGAATGGAATGGAATCGAATGGAATCGAATGGAATGGAGTGGAATGGAATGGAATGGAATGGAATGGAATGGAATCAACCCGAGTAGAACGGAATGGAATGGAATGGAATGGAATAGAATGGAATGGAATGGAATGGAATGGAATTCAATGGATTAGAATGGAATGGAATCGAATGGAATCGAATGGAGACGAATGGAATGGAATGGAATGGAATGGAATGGAATGGAATCAACCAGAGTAGAATGGAATGTATTGGAATGGAATGGAATGGAATGGAATGGAATGGAATCGAATGGAATGGAATGGAATGGAATGGAATGGAATGGAATGGAGTCAATCAGAGTAGAACTGAATGTAATGGAATGGAATGGAATGGAATGGAATGGAATGGAATGGAATGGAATTCAATGGAATAGAATGGAATGGAAGGGAATGGAATGGAATGGAATGGAATCGAATGGAATCGAATGGAATCGAACGGAATGGAATGGAATAGAATGGAATCAACCCGAGTAGAACGGAATGGAATGGAATGGAATGGAATGGAATGGAATGGAATCGAATGGAATGGAATGGAATGGAATGGAATGGAATGGAATGGAATGAAACTGAATGCAATGGAATGGAATGGAATGGAATGGAATGGAATGGAATGGAATGGAATGGAATGGAAAGGAATCGAATGGAATGGAATGGAATGGAATGGAATCAACCCGAGTAGAATGGAATGGATTGGAATGGAATGGAATGGAATGGAATGGAATGGAATGGAATGGAATGGAACCAATCCGAGTAGAATGGAATGGAATGGAATTCAATGTAACCGAAAGGAATTGAATCAACCCATGTGGAATGGAACGGGATGGAACGGGACGGGACGGGATGGGATGGGTCGGGATGGGACGGAATGGAACGGAATGGAACGGCATGGAATCAACCCGAGTAGAATGGAATGGAATGGAAAGGAATAGAATAGAATAGAATGGAATTGAACCAACCCGCGTGGAACGGAATGGAACGGAATGGAAACGAGCGGAACGGAATGCAAAGGAATCAACCCGAGTAAAACGGAACGGGACGGAACGGAACGGAACCAAACTCAATGGAATCAACCTGAGTAGAACGGAATGGAATAAATGGAAAGGAATGGAATGGAATGGAATGGAATGGAATGGAATCGAATGGAATGGAATGGAATGGAATGGAATGGAATGGAATGGAATGGAATGAAACTGAATGCAATGGAATGGAATGGAATGGAATGGAATGGAATGGAATGGAAAGGAATCGAATGGAATGGAATGGAATGGAATGGAATCAACCCGAGTAGAATGGAATGGATTGGAATGGAATGGAATGGAATGGAATGGAATGGAATGGAATGGAATGGAACCAATCCGAGTAGAATGGAATGGAATGGAATTCAATGTAACCGAAAGGAATTGAATCAACCCATGTGGAATGGAACGGGATGGAACGGGACGGGACGGGATGGGATGGGTCGGGATGGGACGGAATGGAACGGAATGGAACGGCATGGAATCAACCCGAGTAGAATGGAATGGAATGGAAAGGAATAGAATAGAATAGAATGGAATTGAACCAACCCGCGTGGAACGGAATGGAACGGAATGGAAACGAGCGGAACGGAATGCAAAGGAATCAACCCGAGTAAAACGGAACGGGACGGAACGGAACGGAACCAAACTCAATGGAATCAACCTGAGTAGAACGGAATGGAATAAATGGAAAGGAATGGAATGGAATGGAATGGAATGGAATGGAAAGGAATGGAATGGAATGGAGTGGAATGGAATGGAATGGAATGGAATGGAAATCAACCCGAGTAGAACGGAATGGAATGGAATGGAATGGAATGGAATGGAATGGAATGGAATGGAATGGAATGGAATGGAATGGAATGGAATGATCAACCCGAGTGGAACGGAATGGAATGGAATGGAATGGAATGGAATGGAATGGAGAGGAATCAACCCGAGTAGAACGGAATGGAATGGAATGGAATGGAATGGAATGGAATGGAATGGAATGGAATGGAATGGAATGGAATCAACCCAAGTAGAATGGAATGGATTGGAATGGAATGGAATGGAATGGAATGGAATCGAATCGAATGGAACGCAATGGAATGGAAAGGAATGGAATGGAATGGAATGGAATGGAATGGAATCAATCCGAGTAGAATGGAATGGAATGGAATTCAATGTAACCGAAAGGAATTGAATCAACCCATGTGGAACTGAACGGGATGGCACGGGACGGGACGGGATGGGACAGGTCTGGATGGGACGGAATGGAACGGAACGGAATGGCATGGAATCAACCCGAGTAGAATGGAATGGAATGGAATGGAATGGAATGGAAAGGAATAGAATAGAATAGAATGGAATTGAACCAACCCGCGTGGAACGGAATGGAACGTAACGGAAACGAGCGGAACGGAATGGAAAGGAATCAACCCGAGTAAAATGGCACGGGACGGGACGGGACGGGACGGGACGGGACGGAACGGAACGGAACCAAACTCAATGGAATCGACCCGAGTAGAACGGAATGGAGTAAATGGAAAGGAATGGAATGGAATGGAATGGAATGGACTGGAATGGAATGGAATGGAATGGAATGGAATGGAATGGAATGGAATGGAAATCAACCCGAATAGAACGGAATGGAATGGAATGGAATGGAATGGAATGGAATGGAATGGAATGGAATGGAATGGAATGGAATGAGCCCGAGTGGAATGGAATGGAATGGAATGGAATGGAATGGAATGGAATGGAATGGAATGATCAACCCGAGTGGAATGGAATGGAATGGAATGGAATGGAATGGAATGGAATGGAATGGAGTGGAATCAACCCGAGTAGAACGGAATGGAATGGAATGGAATGGAATGGAATGCAATGGAATGGAATGGAATGGAATGGAATGGAATGGAAAGGAATGGAATGGAATGGAATGGAATTCAATGGAATAGAATGGAATGGAATGGAATGGAATAAAATGAAATGGAATGGAATGGAATCGAATGGAATAGAATGGAATCGAATGGAATGGAATGGAATAGAATGGAATGGAATGGAATGGAATGGAGTGGAATCAACCCGAGTAGAACAGAATGGAACGGAATGGAATGGAATGGAATGGAATGGAATGGAATTGAATGGAATGGAATGGAATGGAATGGAATGGAATGGAATCGAATGGAATGGAATGGAATGGAATGGAATCAACCCAAGTAGAATGGAATGGATTGGAATGGAATGGAATGGAATGGAATCGAATCGAATCGAATGGAACGCAATGGAATGGAATGGAATGGAATGGAATGGAATGGAATGGAATGGAATGGAATGGAATCAATCCGAGTAGAATGGAATGGAATGGAATTCAATGTAACCGAAAGGAATTGAATCAACCCATGTGGAACGGAACGGGATGGAATGGGACGGGACGGGATGGGACGGGTCGGGATGGGACGGAATGGAACGGAACGGAATGGCATGGAATCAACCCGAGTAGAATGGAATGGAATGGAATGTAATGGAAGGGAAAGGAATAGAATAGAATAGAATGGAATTGAACCAACCCGCGTGGAACGGAATGGAACGTAACGGAAACGAGCGGAACGGAATGGAAAGGAATCAACCCGAGTAAAACGGCATGGGACGGGACGGGACGGGACGGGAAGGGACGGGACGTGTCGGGACGGAACGGAACGGAACGGAACTCAATGGATTCAAGCCGAGTAGAACGGAATGGAATAGAATGGAATGGAATGGAATGGAATGGAATGGAATGGAATGGAATGGAATGGAATGGAATGGAAATCAACCTGAGTAGAACGGAATGGAATGGAATGGAATGGAATGGAATGGAATGGAATGGAATGGAATGAACCCGAGTGGAATGGAATGGAATGGAATGGAATGGAATGATGAACCCGAGTAGAATGGAATGGTTTGGAATGAAATGGAATGGAATGGAATGGAATGGAATGGAATGGAATGGAATGGAATGGAATGGAATGAGCCCGAGTGGAATGGAATGGAATGGAATGGAATGGAATGGAATGGAATGGAATGGAATGGAATGGAATGATCAACACGAGTGGAATGGAATGGAATGGAATGGAATGGAATGGAATGGAGTGGAGTGGAATCAACCCGAGTAGAACGGAATGGAATGGAATGGAATGGAATGGAATGGAATGGAATGGAATGGAATGGAATGGAATGGAATTCAATGGAATAGAATGGAATGGAATGGAATGGAATAAAATGAAATGGAATGGAATGGAATCGAATGGAATAGAATGGAATCGAATGGAATGGAATGGAATAGAATGGAATGGAATGGAATGGAATGGAGTGGAATCAACCCGAGTAGAACAGAATGGAATGGAATGGAATGGAATGGAATGGAATGGAATGGAATCGAATGGAATGGAATGGAATGGAATGGAATGGAATGGAATGGAATCAACCCAAGTAGAATGGAATGGATTGGAATGGAATGGAATGGAATGGAATGGAATCGAATCGAATGGAACGCAATGGAATGGAACGGAATGGAATGGAATGGAATGGAATGGAATGGAATGGAATCAACCCGAGTAGAATGGAATGGATTGGAATGGACTGGAATGGAATGGAATGGAATGCAATCAATCCGAGTAGAATTCAATGGAATGGAATGGAATGGAATTCAATGTAATAGAATGGAATTGAATCAACCCGCGTGTAACGGAATGGAATGGAACGGAAAGGAACGGAACGGAATGGAACGGAATCAACCCGATCAGAACGGAACGGAATGGGACGGGATGGGACGGCATGGAATCAACCCGAGTAGAATGGAATGGAATGGAATGGAATGGAATGGAATGGAATGGAATGGAATGGAATGGAATAAAATAGAATGGAATTGAATCAACCCGCGTGGAACTGAATGGAACGGAACGGAAAGGAACGGAACGGAGTGGAATGGAATCAACCCGAGTACAATGGCACGGGACGGGACGGGACGGGACGGGACGGGACGGGACGTGTCGGGACGGAACGGAACGGAACGGAACTCAATGGATTCAAGCCGAGTAGAACGGAATGGAATAGAATGGAATGGAATGGAATGGAATGGAATGGAATGGAATGGAATGGAATGGAATGGAATGGAATGGAATGGAATAGAAATCAACCTGAGTAGAACGGAATGGAATGGAATGGAATGGAATGGAATGGAATGGAATAGAATGGAATGGAATGAACCCGAGAGGAATGGAATGGAATGGAATGGAATGGAATGACGAACCCGAATAGAATGGAATGGTTTGGAATGAAATGGAATGGAATGGAATGGAATGGAATGGAATGGAATGAAATGGAATGGAATGGAATGGAATGGAATGGAATGGAATAGAAATCAACCCGAGTAGAACGGAATGGAATGGAATGGAATGGAATGTGATGGAATGGAATCGAATGATATCGAATGGAATCGAATGGAATGGAATGGAATAGAATGGAATCAACCCGAGTGGAACGGAATGGAAAGGAATGGAATGGAATGGAATGGAATGGAATGGAATGGAATGGAATGGAATGGAATCCACCCGAGTAGAACTAAATGGAATGGAAAGGAATGGAATGGAATGGAATTGAACGGAATGGAATGGAATTCAATGGAGTAGAATGGAATGGAATAGAATGGAATGGAATGGAATGGAATGGAATGGAATGGAATGGAATGGAATAGAATGGAATCAACCCGACTAGAACGGAATGGAATGGAATGGAATGGAATGGAATGGAATGGAATGGAATGGAATGGAATGGAATGGAATGGAATGGAATCCACCCGAGTAGAATGGAGTGGATTGGAATGGAATGGAAACGAATGGAATGGAATCGAGTGGAATCGAATGGAATGGAATGGAATGGAATGGAATGGAATGGAATGAAATGGAATCAACCCGAGTAGAATGGAATGGATTGGAATGGAATTGAATAGAATGGAATCGAATGGAATCGAAAGAAATGGAATGGAATGGAATGGATTGAAATGGAATGGAATGGAATCAACCCGAGTAGAACGGAATGGAATGAAATGGAATGGAATGGGATGGAATGGAATCGAATGATATCGAATGGAATGGAATGGAATGGAATGGAATTGAATGGAATGGAATGGAATCGAATGGAATCGAATGGAATGGAGTGGAATGGAATGGAATGGAATGGAATGGAATGGAATGGAATGGAATCAACCCGAGAAGAACGGAATGGAATGGAATGGAATGGAATGGAATGGAATGGAATGGAATGGAATGGAATGGAATGGAATGGAATTCAAAGGAATGGAATGGAATGGAATGGAATCAATCAGAGTAGAACGGAATGGAATGGAATGGAATGGAATGGAATGGAATTCAATGGAATAGAATGGAATGGAAGGGAATGGAATGGAATGGAATGGAATCGAATGGAATCAAATGGAATCGAAAGGAATGGAATGGAATACAATGGAATCAACCCGAGTAGAACGGAATGGAATGGAATGGAATGGAATGGAATGGAATGGAATGGAATGGAATGGAATGGAATGAAATGGAATGGAATGGAATGGAATGGAATGGAATGGAATGGAATGGAATGGAATGGAATAGAATGGAATCAACCCGAGTAGAATGGAATGGATTGGAATGGAAAGGAATGGAATGGAATGGAATGAAATGGAATGGAATGAAATGGAATGGAATCAATCCGAGTAGAATGGAATGGAAGGGAATTCAATGTAACCGAAAGGGATTGAATCAACCCATGTGGAACGGAACGGGATGAGACGGGACGGGACGGGATGAGACGGGTCGGGATGGGACGGAATGGTACGGAACGGAATGGCATGGAATCAACCCGAGTAGAATGGAATGGAATGGAATGGAATGGAAGGGAAAGGAATAGAATAGAATAGAATGGAATTGAACCAACCCGCGTGGAACGGAATGGAAAGTAACGGAAACGAGCGGAACGGAATGGAAAGGAATCAACCCGAGTAAAACGGCACGGGACGGGACGGGACGGGACGGGACGGGACGGGACGGAACGGAACCAAACTCAATGGAATCAACCCGAGTAGAACGGAATGCAATAAATGGAAAGGAATGGAATGGAATGGAATGGAATGGAATGGAATGGAATGGAATGGAATCTAATGGAATGGAATGGAGTGGAATGGAATGGAATGGAATTGAATGGAAATCAACCCGAGTAGAACGGAATGGAATGGAATGGAATGGAATGGGATGGAATGGAATGGAATGGAATGGAATGGAATGGAATGAGCCCGAGTGGAATGGAATGGAATGGAATGGAATGGAAAGGAATGGAATGGAATGGAATGATCAACACGAGTGGAATGGAATGGAATGGAATGGAATGGAATGGAATGGAATGGAATTTAGTGGAATCAACCCGAGTAGAACGGAATGGAATGGAATGGAATGGAATGGAATGGAATGGAATGGAATGGAATGGAATGGAATGGAATCGAATGGAATCGAATGGAATCGAGTGGAATGGAATGGAATCAACCCAAGAAGAATGGAATGGATTGGAATGGAATGGAATTGAATGGAATGGAATCGAATCGAATGGAACGCAATGGAATGGAATGGAATGAAATGGAATGGAATGGAATGGAATGGAATGGAATCAACCCGAGTAGAATGGAATGGATTGGAATGGTCTGGAATGGAATGGAATGGAATGCAATCAATCCGAGTAGAATGGAATGGAATGGAATGGAATGGAATTCAATGTAATAGAATGGAATTGAATCAACCCGCGTGTAACGGAATGGAACGGAACGGAAAGGAACGGAACGGAATGGAACGGAATCAACCCGATCAGGACGGAACGGAATGGGACGGGACGGGACGGGACGGGACGCGTCGGGATGGGACTTAATGGAACGGAAAGGAACGGCATGGAATCAACCCGAGTGGAATGGAATGGAATGGAATGGAATGGAATGGAATGGAATGGAATGGAATAGAATAGAATGGAATTGAATCAACCCGCGTGGAACCGAATGGAACGGAACGGAAAGGAACGGAACGGAGTGGAATGGAATCAACCCGAGTACAACGGCATGGGACGGGACGGGACGGGACGGGACGGGACGTGTCGGGACGGAACGGAACGGAACGGAACTCAATGGATTCAAGCCGAGTAGAACGGAATGGAATAGAATGGAATGGAATGGAATGGAATGGAATGGAATGGAATGGAATGGAATGGAAATCAACCTGAGTAGAACGGAATGGAATGGAATGGAATGGAATGGAATGGAATGGAATGGAATGGAATGAACCAGAGTGGAATGGAATGGAATGGAAAGGAATGGAATGATGAACCCGAGTAGAATGGAATGGTTTGGAATGAAATGGAATGGAATGGAATGGAATGGAATCGAATGGAATCGAATGGAATGGAATGGAATGGAATGGAATGGAATGGAATGGAATGGAATGGAATGGAATGGAATGGAATCAACCCGAGTAGAACGGAATGGGTTGGAATGGAAAGGAATGGAATGGAATGGAATGGAATGGAATGGAATGGAATGGAGTGGAATCAACCCGAGTAGAACGGAATGGAATGGAATGGAATGGAATGGAATGGAATGGAATGGAATGGAAAGGAATGGAATGGAATGGAATGGAATGGAATAGAAAGGAATGGAATGGAATGGAATGGAATGGAATGGAATGGAATGGAATGGAATGGAATGGAATGGAATGGAATGGAATGGAATCAACCCGAGTAGAATGGAATGGATTGGAATGGAATGGAACGAATGGAATGGAATCGAGTGGAATGGAATGGAATGGAATGGAATGGAATGGAATGGAATGGAATGGAATCAACCCGAGTAGAATGGAGTGGATTGGAATGGAATGGAATGGAATGGAATCGAATGGAATTGAATGGAAAGGAATGGAATGGAATGAAATGGAATGGAATGGAATCAACCCGAGTAGAACGGAATGGAATGGAATGGAATGGAATGGGATGGAATGGAATCGAATGATCTCGAATGGAATCGAATGGAATGGAATCGAATGGAATCGAATGGAATGCAATGGAATGGAATGGAATGGAATGGAATGGAATGGAATGGAATGGAATCACCCCGAGTAGAATGGAATGGATTGGAATGGAATGGAATGGAATGGAATGGAATCGAATGGAATGGAATGGAATGGAATGGAATGGAATGGAATGGAATGGAATGGAATGGAATGGAATGGAATGGAATCAACCCGAGTAGAACGGAATTGAATGGAATGGAATGGAATGGAATGGAATGGAATGGAATGGAATGGAATGGAATGGAATTCAATGGAATATAATGGAATGGAATCGAATGGAATCGAATGGAGACGAATGGAATGGAATGGAATGGAATGGAATGGAATCAACCTGAGTAGAATGGAATGTATTGGAATGGAACGGAATGGAATGGAATGGAATGGAATGGAATGGAATGGAATGGAATGGAATGGAATCGAATGGAATGGAATGGAATGGAATAGAATGGAGTGGAATGGAATGGAATTTAATGGAATGGAATGGAATCGAAAGGAATGGAATGGAAAGAATGGAATGGAATGGAATGGAATGGAATGGAATGGAATGGAATGGAGTCAACCCGAGTAGAATGGAATGGATTGGAATGGATTGGAATGGAATGGAATGGAATGGAATGGAATCGAATGGAATGGAATGGAATCGAATGGAATGGAACGGAATGGAATGGAATGGAATGGAATCGAATGGAATTGAACGGAATCGAATGGAATGGAATGTAATATAATGGAATGGAATGGAATGGATTGGAATGGAATGGAATGGAAAGTAATGGAATGGAATGGAATGGAATGGAATGGAATGGAATGGAATGGAATGGAATGGAATGGAATGGAATGGAACGGAATCAACCCGAGTAGAACTGAATGGAACGGAAAGGAATGGAATGGAATGGAATAGAATGGAATGGAATGGAATTCAGTGGAGTAGAATGGAATGGAATAGAATGGAATGGAATGGAATGGAATGGAATGGAATGGAATGGAATCAACCCGACTAGAACGGAATGGAATGGAATGGAATGGAATGGAATGGAATGGAATGGAATGGAATGGAATGGAATGGAATGGAATCCACCCGAGTAGAATGGAATGGATTGGAATGGAATGGAAAGAATGGAATGGAATCGAGTGGAATGGAATGGAATGGAATGGAATGGAATGGAATGGAATAAACCCGAGTAGAATGGAGTGGATTGGAATGGAATGGAATGGAATGGAATCGAATGGAATCGAATGGAATGGAATGGAATGGAATGAAATGGAATGGAATGGAATCAACCCGAGTAGAACGGATTGGAATTGAATGGAATGGAATGGGATGGAATGGAATCGAATGATCTCGAATGGAATCGAATGGAATGGAATCGAATGGAATCGAATGGAATGCAATGGAATGGAATGGAATGGAATCGAATGGAATGGAATGGAATGGAATGGAATGGAATGGAATGGAATGGAATCAACTCGAGTAGAATGGAATGGATTGGAATGGAATGGAATGGAATGGAATCGAATGGAATGGAATGGAATGGAATGGAATGGAATGGAATGGAATGGAATGGAATCAACCCGAGGAGAACGGAATGGAATGGAATGGAATGGAATGGAATGGAATGGAATGGAATGGAATGGAATGGAATTCAATGGAATAGAATGGAATGGAATCGAATGGAATCGAATGGAGGCGAATGGAATGGAATGGAATGGAATGGAATGGAATCAACCAGAGTAGAATGGAATGTATTGGAATGGAATGGAATGGAATGGAATGGAATGGAATGGAATGGAATGGCATGGAATGGAATGGAATCAACCCGAGTAGAATGGAATGGATTGGAATGGAATGGAATGGAATGGAATTGAATGGAATCGAATGGAATGGAATGGAATGGAATGGAATGGAATGGAATGGAATGGAATGGAATGGAATGGAATGAAATCAACCCGAGTAGAACGGAATGGAATGGAATGGAATGGAATGGAATGGAATGGAATGGAATGGAATTCAATGGAATATAATGGAATGGAATCGAATGGAATCGAATGGAGACGAATGGAATGGAATGGAATGGAATGGAATGGAATCAACCTGAGTAGAATGGAATGTATTGGAATGGAATGGAATGGAATGGAATGGAATGGAATGGAATGGAATGGAATGGAATGGAATCGAATGGAATGGAATGGAATGGAATAGAATGGAGTGGAATGGAATGGAATTTAATGGAATGGAATGGAATCGAAAGGAATGGAATGGAAAGAATGGAATGGAACGGAATGGAATGGAATGGAATGGAATGGAATCAACCCGAGTAGAATGGAATGGATTGGAATGGATTGGAATGGAATGGAATGGAATTGAATGGAATCGAATGGAATGGAATGGAATCAAATGGAATGGAACGGAATGGAATGGAATGGAATCGAATGGAATCGAACGGAATCGAATGGAATGGAATGGAATGGAATGGAATGGAATGGAATGGAATGGAATGGAATCAACCCGAGGAGAACGGAATGGAATGGAATGGAATGGAATGGAATGGAATGGAATGGAATGGAATGGAATGGAATGGAATGGAATTCAATGGAATAGAATGGAATGGAATCGAATGGAATCGAATGGAGGCGAATGGAATGGAATGGAATGGAATGGAATGGAATCAACCAGAGTAGAATGGAATGTATTGGAATGGAATGGAATGGAATGGAATGGAATGGAATGGAATGGAATGGAATGGCATGGAATGGAATGGAATCAACCCGAGTAGAATGGAATGGATTGGAATGGAATGGAATGGAATGGAATTGAATGGAATCGAATGGAATGGAATGGAATGGAATGGAATGGAATGGAATGGAATGGAATGGAATGGAATGGAATGAAATCAACCCGAGTAGAACGGAATGGAATGGAATGGAATGGAATGGAATGGAATGGAATGGAATGGAATGGAGTTCAATGGAATATAATGGAATGGAATCGAATGGAATCGAATGGAGACGAATGGAATGGAATGGAATGGAATGGAATGGAATCAACCTGAGTAGAATGGAATGTATTGGAATGGAATGGAATGGAATGGAATGGAATGGAATGGAATGGAATGGAATGGAATGGAATGGAATGGAATAGAATGGAGTGGAATGGAATGGAATTTAATGGAATGGAATGGAATCGAAAGGAATGGAATGGAAAGAATGGAATGGAACGGAATGGAATGGAATGGAATGGAATGGAATCAACCCGAGTAGAATGGAATGGATTGGAATGGATTGGAATGGAATGGAATGGAATGGAATGGAATCGAATGGAATGGAATGGAATCAAATGGAATGGAATGGAATGGAATGGAATGGAATGGAATGGAATGGAATGGAATGGAATGGAATGGAATGTAATCAACTCGAGTAGAATGGAATGGATTGGAATGGAATGGAATGGAATGGAATGGAATCGAATGGAATCGAATGGAATGGAATGGAATGGAATGGAATGGAATGGAATGGAATGGAATGGAATGGAATGGAATGGAATGGAATCAACCCGAGGAGAATGGAATGGAATGGAATGGAATGGAATGGAATGGAATGGAATGGAATGGAATGGAATGGAATGGAATGGAATTCAATGGAATAGAATGGAATGGAATCGAATGGAATCGAATGGAGGCGAATGGAATGGAATGGAATGGAATGGAATGGAATCAACCAGAGTAGAATGGAATGTATTGGAATGGAATGGAATGGAATGGAATGGAATGGAATGGAATGGAATGGAATGGAATGGAATGGCATGGAATGGAATGGAATCAACCCGAGTAGAATGGAATGGATTGGAATGGAATGGATTGGAATGGAATTGAATGGAATCGAATGGAATGGAATGGAATGGAATGGAATGGAATGGAATGGAATGGAATGGAATGGAATGGAATGGAATGAAATCAACCCGAGTAGAACGGAATGGAATGGAATGGAATGGAATGGAATGGAATGGAATGGAATGGAATGGAATTCAATGGAATATAATGGAATGGAATCGAATGGAATCGAATGGAGACGAATGGAATGGAATGGAATGGAATGGAATGGAATCAACCTGCGTAGAATGGAATGTATTGGAATGGAATGGAATGGAATGGAATGGAATGGAATTTAATGGAATGGAATGGAATGGAATCGAATGGAATGGAATGGAATTGAATAGAATGGAGTGGAATGGAATGGAATTTAATGGAATGGAATGGAATCGAAAGGAATGGAATGGAAAGAATGGAATGGAACGGAATGGAATGGAATGGAATGGAATGGAATCAACCCGAGTAGAACGGAATGGATTGGAATGGATTGGAATGGAATGGAATGGAATGGAATGGAATCGAATGGAATGGAATGGAATCAAATGGAATGGAACGGAATGGAATGGAATGGAATGGAATCGAATGGAATCGAACGGAATCGAATGGAATGGAATGGAATGGAATGGAATGGAATGGAATGGAATGGAATGGAATGGAATGGAATCAACCCGAGGAGAACGGAATGGAAAGGAATGGAATGGAATGGAATGGAATGGAATGGAATGGAATGGAATGGAATGGAATTCAATGGAATAGAATGGAATGGAATCGAATGGAATCGAATGGAGGCGAATGGAATGGAATGGAATGGAATCAACCAGAGTAGAATGGAATGTATTGGAATGGAATGGAATGGAATGGAATGGAATGGAATGGAATGGAATGGCATGGAATGGAATGGAATCAACCCGAGTAGAATGGAATGGAATGGAATGGAATGGAATGGAATGGAATTGAATGGAATCGAATGGAATGGAATGGAATGGAATGGAATGGAATGGAATGGAATGGAATGGAATGAAATCAACCCGAGTAGAACGGAATGGAATGGAATGGAATGGAATGGAATGGAATGGAATGGAATTCAATGGAATATAATGGAATGGAATCGAATGGAATCGAATGGAGACGAATGGAATGGAATGGAATGGAATGGAATGGAATCAACCTGAGTAGAATGGAATGTATTGGAATGGAATGGAATGGAATGGAATGGAATGGAATGGAATGGAATGGAATGGAATCGAATGGAATGGAATGGAATGGAATAGAATGGAGTGGAATGGAATGGAATTTAATGGAATGGAATGGAATCGAAAGGAATGGAATGGAAAGAATGGAATGGAACGGAATGGAATGGAATGGAATGGAAGGGAATGGAATCAACCCGAGTAGAATGGAATGGATTGGAATGGATTGGAATGGAATGGAATGGAATGGAATGGAATCGAATGGAATGGAATGGAATCAAATGGAATGGAACGGAATGGAATGGAATGGAATCGAATGGAATCGAACGGAATCGAATGGAATGGAATGGAATATAATGGAATGGAATGGAATGGAATGGAATGGAATGGAATGGAATGGAATGGAGTCAACCCGAGTAGAATGGAATGGATTGGAATGGAATGGAATGGAAAGTAATGGAATGGAATGGAATGGAATGGAATGGAATGGAATGGAATGGAATGGAATGGAATGGAATGGAATGGAATGGAATCAACCCGAGTAGAACTAAATGGAACGGAAAGGAATGGAATGGAATGGAATAGAATGGAATGGAATGGAATTCAGTGGAGTAGAATGGAATGGAATAGAATGGAATGGAATGGAATGGAATGGAATGGAATGGAATGGAATGGAATGGAATGGAATGGAATGGAATGGAATGAACCCGAGTGGAATGGAATGGAATGGAATGGAATGGAATGATGAACCCGAGTAGAATGGAATGGTTTGGAATGAAATGGAATGGAATGGAATGGAATGGAATGGAATGGAATGGAATGGAATGGTATCAACCCGAGTAGAACGGAATGGGTTGGAATGGAAAGGAATGGAATGGAATGGAATGGAATGGAATGGAATGGAATGGAATGGAATGGAGTGGAATCAACCCGATTAGAACGGAATGGAATGGAATGGAATGGAATGGAATGGAATGGAATAGAAAGGAATGGAATGGATTGGAATGGAATGGAATGGAATGGAGTGGAATGGAATGGAATCAACCCGAGTAGAATGGAATGGATTGGAATGGAATGGAAAGGAATGGAATGGAATGGAATGGAATGGAATGGAATGGAATCAACCCAAGTAGAATGGAATGGATTGGAATGGACTGGAATGGAATGGAATGGAATGCAATCAATCCGAGTGGAATGGAATGGAATGGAATGGAATGCAATTCAATGTAATAGAATGGAATTGAATCAACCCGCGTGTAACGGAATGGAACGGAACGGAAAGGAACGGAACGGAATGGAACGGAATCAACCCGATCAGGACGGAACGGAATGGGACGGGACGGGACGGGACGGGACGCGTCGGGATGGGACTTAATGGAACGGAACGGAACGGCATGGAATCAACCCGAGTGGAATGGAATGGAATGGAATGGAATGGAATGGAATGGAATGGAATGGAATGGAATGGAAATCAACCTGAGTAGAACGGAATGGAATGGAATGGAATGGAATGGAATGGAATGGAATGGAATGGAATGGAATGGAATGGAATTGAATGGAATGGAATGAACCCGAGTGGAATTGAATGGAATGGAATGGAATGGAATGATGAACCCGAGTAGAATGGAATGGTTTGGAATGAAATGGAATGGAATGGAATGGAATGGAATGGAATGGAATGGAATGGAATGGAATCAACCCGAGTAGAACGGAATGGGTTGGAATGGAAAGGAATGGAATGGAATGGAATGGAATGGAATGGAATGGAATGGAATGGAGTGGAATCAACCCGATTAGCACGGAATGGAATGGAATGGAATGGAATGGAATGGAATGGAATGGAATGGAATGGAATGGAATAGAAAGGAATGGAATGGAATGGAATGGAATGGAATGGAATGGAATGGAATGGAATCAACCCGAGTAGAATGGAATGGATTGGAATGGAATGGAATGGAATGGAATGGAATGGAATGGAATCGAATCGAATGGAATCGAACGGAATAGAATGGAATATAATGGAATGGAATGGAATGGAATGGAATGGAATGGAATGGAATGGAGTCAACCCGAGTAGAATGGAATGGATTGGAATGGAATGGAATGGAATGGAATGGAATGGAATGGATTGGAATCAACACGAGTAGAACTAAATGGAATGGAAAGGAATGGAATAGAATGGAATTGAATGGAATGGAATGGAATTCAATGGAGTAGAATGGAATGGAATGGAATGGAATGGAATGGAATGGAATGGAATGGAATGGAATGGAATGGAATGGAATGGAATGGAATGGAATAGAATGGAATCAACCTGACTAGAACGGAATGGAATGGAATGGAATGGAATGGAATGGAATGGAATCGAATGGAATGGAATGGAATGGAATGGAATGGAATGGAATGGAGTGGAATCAACCCGAGTAGAACGGAATGGAATGGAATGGAATGGAATGGAATGGAATGGAATGGAATGGAATGGAATGGAATGGAATGGAATGGAATGGAATTCAATGGAATAGAATGGAATGGAATCGAATGGAATCGAATGGAGGCGAATGGAATGGAATGGAATGGAATGGAATGGAATCAACCAGAGTAGAATGGAATGTATTGGAATGGAATGGAATGGAATGGAATGGAATGGAATGGAATGGAATGGAATGGCATGGAATGGAATGGAATCAACCCGAGTAGAATGGAATGGATTGGAATGGAATGGAATGGAATGGAATTGAATGGAATCGAATGGAATGGAATGGAATGGAATGGAATGGAATGGAATGGAATGGAATGGAATGGAATGAAATCAACCCGAGTAGAACGGAATGGAATGGAATGGAATGGAATGGAATGGAATGGAATGGAATGGAATGGAGTTCAATGGAATATAATGGAATGGAATCGAATGGAATCGAATGGAGACGAATGGAATGGAATGGAATGGAATGGAATGGAATCAACCTGAGTAGAATGGAATGTATTGGAATGGAATGGAATGGAATGGAATGGAATGGAATGGAATGGAATGGAATGGAATGGAATGGAATGGAATAGAATGGAGTGGAATGGAATGGAATTTAATGGAATGGAATGGAATCGAAAGGAATGGAATGGAAAGAATGGAATGGAACGGAATGGAATGGAATGGAATGGAATGGAATCAACCCGAGTAGAATGGAATGGATTGGAATGGATTGGAATGGAATGGAATGGAATGGAATGGAATCGAATGGAATGGAATGGAATCAAATGGAATGGAATGGAATGGAATGGAATGGAATGGAATGGAATGGAATGGAATGGAATGGAATGGAATGTAATCAACTCGAGTAGAATGGAATGGATTGGAATGGAATGGAATGGAATGGAATGGAATCGAATGGAATCGAATGGAATGGAATGGAATGGAATGGAATGGAATGGAATGGAATGGAATGGAATGGAATGGAATGGAATGGAATCAACCCGAGGAGAATGGAATGGAATGGAATGGAATGGAATGGAATGGAATGGAATGGAATGGAATGGAATGGAATGGAATGGAATTCAATGGAATAGAATGGAATGGAATCGAATGGAATCGAATGGAGGCGAATGGAATGGAATGGAATGGAATGGAATGGAATCAACCAGAGTAGAATGGAATGTATTGGAATGGAATGGAATGGAATGGAATGGAATGGAATGGAATGGAATGGAATGGAATGGAATGGCATGGAATGGAATGGAATCAACCCGAGTAGAATGGAATGGATTGGAATGGAATGGATTGGAATGGAATTGAATGGAATCGAATGGAATGGAATGGAATGGAATGGAATGGAATGGAATGGAATGGAATGGAATGGAATGGAATGGAATGAAATCAACCCGAGTAGAACGGAATGGAATGGAATGGAATGGAATGGAATGGAATGGAATGGAATGGAATGGAATTCAATGGAATATAATGGAATGGAATCGAATGGAATCGAATGGAGACGAATGGAATGGAATGGAATGGAATGGAATGGAATCAACCTGCGTAGAATGGAATGTATTGGAATGGAATGGAATGGAATGGAATGGAATGGAATTTAATGGAATGGAATGGAATGGAATCGAATGGAATGGAATGGAATTGAATAGAATGGAGTGGAATGGAATGGAATTTAATGGAATGGAATGGAATCGAAAGGAATGGAATGGAAAGAATGGAATGGAACGGAATGGAATGGAATGGAATGGAATGGAATCAACCCGAGTAGAACGGAATGGATTGGAATGGATTGGAATGGAATGGAATGGAATGGAATGGAATCGAATGGAATGGAATGGAATCAAATGGAATGGAACGGAATGGAATGGAATGGAATGGAATCGAATGGAATCGAACGGAATCGAATGGAATGGAATGGAATGGAATGGAATGGAATGGAATGGAATGGAATGGAATGGAATGGAATCAACCCGAGGAGAACGGAATGGAAAGGAATGGAATGGAATGGAATGGAATGGAATGGAATGGAATGGAATGGAATGGAATTCAATGGAATAGAATGGAATGGAATCGAATGGAATCGAATGGAGGCGAATGGAATGGAATGGAATGGAATCAACCAGAGTAGAATGGAATGTATTGGAATGGAATGGAATGGAATGGAATGGAATGGAATGGAATGGAATGGCATGGAATGGAATGGAATCAACCCGAGTAGAATGGAATGGAATGGAATGGAATGGAATGGAATGGAATTGAATGGAATCGAATGGAATGGAATGGAATGGAATGGAATGGAATGGAATGGAATGGAATGGAATGAAATCAACCCGAGTAGAACGGAATGGAATGGAATGGAATGGAATGGAATGGAATGGAATGGAATTCAATGGAATATAATGGAATGGAATCGAATGGAATCGAATGGAGACGAATGGAATGGAATGGAATGGAATGGAATGGAATCAACCTGAGTAGAATGGAATGTATTGGAATGGAATGGAATGGAATGGAATGGAATGGAATGGAATGGAATGGAATGGAATCGAATGGAATGGAATGGAATGGAATAGAATGGAGTGGAATGGAATGGAATTTAATGGAATGGAATGGAATCGAAAGGAATGGAATGGAAAGAATGGAATGGAACGGAATGGAATGGAATGGAATGGAAGGGAATGGAATCAACCCGAGTAGAATGGAATGGATTGGAATGGATTGGAATGGAATGGAATGGAATGGAATGGAATCGAATGGAATGGAATGGAATCAAATGGAATGGAACGGAATGGAATGGAATGGAATCGAATGGAATCGAACGGAATCGAATGGAATGGAATGGAATATAATGGAATGGAATGGAATGGAATGGAATGGAATGGAATGGAATGGAATGGAGTCAACCCGAGTAGAATGGAATGGATTGGAATGGAATGGAATGGAAAGTAATGGAATGGAATGGAATGGAATGGAATGGAATGGAATGGAATGGAATGGAATGGAATGGAATGGAATGGAATGGAATCAACCCGAGTAGAACTAAATGGAACGGAAAGGAATGGAATGGAATGGAATAGAATGGAATGGAATGGAATTCAGTGGAGTAGAATGGAATGGAATAGAATGGAATGGAATGGAATGGAATGGAATGGAATGGAATGGAATGGAATGGAATGGAATGGAATGGAATGGAATGAACCCGAGTGGAATGGAATGGAATGGAATGGAATGGAATGATGAACCCGAGTAGAATGGAATGGTTTGGAATGAAATGGAATGGAATGGAATGGAATGGAATGGAATGGAATGGAATGGAATGGTATCAACCCGAGTAGAACGGAATGGGTTGGAATGGAAAGGAATGGAATGGAATGGAATGGAATGGAATGGAATGGAATGGAATGGAATGGAGTGGAATCAACCCGATTAGAACGGAATGGAATGGAATGGAATGGAATGGAATGGAATGGAATAGAAAGGAATGGAATGGATTGGAATGGAATGGAATGGAATGGAGTGGAATGGAATGGAATCAACCCGAGTAGAATGGAATGGATTGGAATGGAATGGAAAGGAATGGAATGGAATGGAATGGAATGGAATGGAATGGAATCAACCCAAGTAGAATGGAATGGATTGGAATGGACTGGAATGGAATGGAATGGAATGCAATCAATCCGAGTGGAATGGAATGGAATGGAATGGAATGCAATTCAATGTAATAGAATGGAAT
Organism: Gorilla gorilla gorilla; assembly: GCF_029281585.2. NCBI lineage: Eukaryota > Metazoa > Chordata > Mammalia > Primates > Hominidae > Gorilla > Gorilla gorilla. Next base: position 7,728,164 of record NC_073237.2, on the reverse strand, counting down.
TGAATCAACCCGCGTGTAACGGAATGGAACGGAACGGAAAGGAACGGAACGGAATGGAACGGAATCAACCCGATCAGGACGGAACGGAATGGGACGGGACGGGACGGGACGGGACGCGTCGGGATGGGACTTAATGGAACGGAACGGAACGGCATGGAATCAACCCGAGTGGAATGGAATGGAATGGAATGGAATGGAATGGAATGGAATGGAATGGAATGGAATGGAAATCAACCTGAGTAGAACGGAATGGAATGGAATGGAATGGAATGGAATGGAATGGAATGGAATGGAATGGAATGGAATGGAATTGAATGGAATGGAATGAACCCGAGTGGAATTGAATGGAATGGAATGGAATGGAATGATGAACCCGAGTAGAATGGAATGGTTTGGAATGAAATGGAATGGAATGGAATGGAATGGAATGGAATGGAATGGAATGGAATGGAATCAACCCGAGTAGAACGGAATGGGTTGGAATGGAAAGGAATGGAATGGAATGGAATGGAATGGAATGGAATGGAATGGAATGGAGTGGAATCAACCCGATTAGCACGGAATGGAATGGAATGGAATGGAATGGAATGGAATGGAATGGAATGGAATGGAATGGAATAGAAAGGAATGGAATGGAATGGAATGGAATGGAATGGAATGGAATGGAATGGAATCAACCCGAGTAGAATGGAATGGATTGGAATGGAATGGAATGGAATGGAATGGAATGGAATGGAATCGAATCGAATGGAATCGAACGGAATAGAATGGAATATAATGGAATGGAATGGAATGGAATGGAATGGAATGGAATGGAATGGAGTCAACCCGAGTAGAATGGAATGGATTGGAATGGAATGGAATGGAATGGAATGGAATGGAATGGATTGGAATCAACACGAGTAGAACTAAATGGAATGGAAAGGAATGGAATAGAATGGAATTGAATGGAATGGAATGGAATTCAATGGAGTAGAATGGAATGGAATGGAATGGAATGGAATGGAATGGAATGGAATGGAATGGAATGGAATGGAATGGAATGGAATAGAATGGAATCAACCTGACTAGAACGGAATGGAATGGAATGGAATGGAATGGAATGGAATGGAATCGAATGGAATGGAATGGAATGGAATGGAATGGAATGGAATGGAGTGGAATCAACCCGAGTAGAACGGAATGGAATGGAATGGAATGGAATGGAATGGAATGGAATGGAATGGAATGGAATGGAATGGAATGGAATGGAATGGAATTTAATGGAATGGAATGGAATCGAAAGGAATGGAATGGAATGGAATGGAATGGAATGGAATGGAATGGAATGGAATGGAATGGAATGGAATCCACCCGAGTAGAATGGAATGGATTGGAATGGAATGGAATGGAATGGAATGGAATGGAATGGAATGGAATCGAATGGAATGGAATGGAATCGAATGGAATGGAATGGAATGGAATGGAATGGAATGGAATGGAATGGAATCGAACTGAATCGAATGGAATGGAGTGGAATATAATGGAATGGAATGGAATGGAATGGAATGAAATGGAATGGAGTCAACCCGAGTAGAATGGAATGGATTGGAATGGAATGGAATGGAAAGTAATGGAATGGAATGGAATGGAATGGAATGGAATGGAATGGAATGGAATGGAATGGAATGGAATGGAATCAACCAGGGTAGAACTAAATGGAATGGAAAGAAATGGAATGGAATGGAGTAGAATAGAATGGAATGGAATTCAATGGAGTAGAATGGAATGGAATAGAATGGAACGGAATGGAATGGAATGGAATGGAATGGAATGGAATGGAATGGAATGGAATGGAATCAACCCGACAAGAACGGAATGGAATGGAATGGAATGGAATGGAATGGAATGGAATGGAATGGAATGGAATGGAATGAAATGGAATGGAATGGAATCAACCCGAGTAGAACGGAATGGAATGGAATGGAATGGAATGGGATGGAATGGAATCGAATGATATCGAATGGAATCGAATGGAATGGAATCGAATGGAATCGAATGGAATGCAATGGAATGGAATGGAATGGAATGGAATGGAATCAACCCGAGTAGAATGGAATGGATTGGAATGGAATGGAATGGAATGGAATGGAATCGAATGTAATCGAATGGAATGGAGTGGAATGGAATGGAATGGAATGGAATGGAATGGAATGGAATGGAATCAACCCGAGTAGAACGTAATGGAATGGAATGGAATGGAATGGAATGGAACGGAATGGAATGGAATGGAATGGAATTCCATGGAATAGAATGGAATGGAATCGAATGGAATCGAATGGAGACGAATGGAATGGAATGGAATGGAATGGAATGGAATGGAATGGAATCAACCAGAGTAGAATGGAATGTACTGGAATGGAATGGAATGGAATGGAATGGAATGGAATGGAATGGAATCGAATGGAGTCGAATGGAATCGAACGGAATGGAATGGAATAGAATGGAATCAACCCGAGTAGAAAGGAATGGAATGGAATGGAATGGAATCGAATGGAATGGAATGGAATGGAATGGAATGGAATGGAATGAAACTGAATGGAATGGAATGGAATGGAATGGAATGGAATCAACCCGAGTAGAATGGAATGGATTGGAATGGAATGGAATGGAATGGAATCGAATGGAATCGAATGGAATGGAATGGAATGGAATGGAATGAAATGAAATGGAATGGAATCAACCCGAGTAGAACGGAATGGAATGGAATGGAATGGAATGGGATGCAATGGAATCGAATGATCTCGAATGGAATCGAATGGAATCGAATGGAATGCAATGAAATGGAATGGAATGGAATGGAATGGAATGGAATGGAATGGAATGGAATGGAATGGAATGGAATCAACCCGAGTAGAATGGAATGGATTGGAATGGAATGGAATGGAATGGAATGGAATCGAATGGAATCGAATGGAATGGAGTGGAATCGAATGGAATGGAATGGAATGGAATGGAATGGAATGGAATCAACCCGAGTAGAACGGAATGGAATGGAATGGAATGGAATGGAATGGAATGGAATGGAGTGGAATGGAATGGAATGGAATGGAATGGAATTCAATGGAATAGAATGAAATGGAATCGAATGGAATCGAATGGAGACGAATGGAATGGAATGGAATGGAATGGAATGGAATGGAATGGAATCAACCAGAGTAGAATGGAATGTACTGGAATGGAATGGAATGGAATGGAATGGAATGGAATGGAATGGAATTCAATGGAATAGAATGGAATGGAAGGGAATGGAATGGAATGGAATGGAATCGAATGGAGTCGAATGGAATCGAACGGAATGGAATGGAATAGAATGGAATCAACCCGAGTAGAAAGGAATGGAATGGAATGGAATGGAATCGAATGGAATGGAATGGAATGGAATGGAATGGAATGGAATGGAATGAAACTGAATGGAATGGAATGGAATGGAATGGAATGGAATCAACCCGAGTAGAATGGAATGGATTGGAATGGAATGGAATGGAATGGAATCGAATGGAATCGAATGGAATGGAATGGAATGGAATGGAATGAAATGAAATGGAATGGAATCAACCCGAGTAGAACGGAATGGAATGGAATGGAATGGAATGGGATGCAATGGAATCGAATGATCTTGAATGGAATCGAATGGAATCGAATGGAATGGAATGGAATGGAATGGAATGGAATGGAATGGAATGGAATGGAATGGAATGGAATGGAATGGAATGGAATGGAATCAACCCGAGTAGAATGGAATGGATTGGAATGGAATGGAATGGAATGGAATGGAATCGAATGGAATCAACCCGAGTAGAACGGAATGGAATGGAATGGAATGGAATGGAATGGAATGGAATGGAATGGAGTGGAATGGAATGGAATGGAATGGAATGGAATTCAATGGAATAGAATGAAATGGAATCGAATGGAATCGAATGGAGACGAATGAAATGGAATGGAATGGAATGGAATGGAATCAACCAGAGTAGAATGGAATGTATTGGAGTGGAATGGAATGGAATGGAATGGAATGGAATGGAATCGAATGGAATGGAATGGTATGGAATGGAATGGAATGGAATGGAATGGAATGGAATGGAGTCAATCAGAGTAGAACGGAATGGAATGGAATGGAATGGAATGGAATGGAATGGAATGGAATGGAATGGAATGGAATGGAATGGAATGGAATCGAATGGAATCGAATGGAATCGAACGGAATGGAATGGAATAGAGTGCAATCAACCCGAGTAGAACGGAATGGAATGGAATGGAATGGAATGGAATGGAATGGAATGGAATGGAATGGAATGGAATGGAATAGAATGGAATCAACCTGACTAGAACGGAATGGAATGGAATGGAATGGAATGGAATGGAATGGAATCGAATGGAATGGAATGGAATGGAATGGAATGGAATGGAATGGAGTGGAATCAACCCGAGTAGAACGGAATGGAATGGAATGGAATGGAATGGAATGGAATGGAATGGAATGGAATGGAATGGAATGGAATTTAATGGAATGGAATGGAATCGAAAGGAATGGAATGGAATGGAATGGAATGGAATGGAATGGAATGGAATGGAATGGAATGGAATGGAATCCACCCGAGTAGAATGGAATGGATTGGAATGGAATGGAATGGAATGGAATGGAATGGAATGGAATGGAATCGAATGGAATGGAATGGAATCGAATGGAATGGAACGGAATGGAATGGAATGGAATGGAATGGAATGGAATCGAACTGAATCGAATGGAATGGAATGGAATATAATGGAATGGAATGGAATGGAATGGAATGAAATGGAATGGAGTCAACCCGAGTAGAATGGAATGGATTGGAATGGAATGGAATGGAAAGTAATGGAATGGAATGGAATGGAATGGAATGGAATGGAATGGAATGGAATGGAATGGAATGGAATGGAATGGAATCAACCAGGGTAGAACTAAATGGAATGGAAAGAAATGGAATGGAATGGAGTAGAATAGAATGGAATGGAATTCAATGGAGTAGAATGGAATGGAATAGAATGGAATGGAATGGAATGGAATGGAATGGAATGGAATGGAATGGAATGGAATGGAATCAACCCGACAAGAACGGAATGGAATGGAATGGAATGGAATGGAATGGAATGGAATGGAATGGAATGGAATGGAATGGAATGAAATGGAATGGAATGGAATCAACCCGAGTAGAACGGAATGGAATGGAATGGAATGGAATGGGATGGAATGGAATCGAATGATATCGAATGGAATCGAATGGAATGGAATCGAATGGAATCGAATGGAATGCAATGGAATGGAATGGAATGGAATGGAATGGAATCAACCCGAGTAGAATGGAATGGATTGGAATGGAATGGAATGGAATGGAATGGAATCGAATGTAATCGAATGGAATGGAGTGGAATGGAATGGAATGGAATGGAATGGAATGGAATGGAATGGAATCAACCCGAGTAGAACGGAATGGAATGGAATGGAATGGAATGGGATGGAATGGAATCGAATGATCTCGAATGGAATCGAATGGAATGGAATCGAATGGAATCGAATGGAATGCAATGGAATGGAATGGAATGGAATGGAATGGAATGGAATGGAATGGAATCACCCCGAGTAGAATGGAATGGATTGGAATGGAATGGAATGGAATGGAATGGAATCGAATGGAATGGAATGGAATGGAATGGAATGGAATGGAATGGAATGGAATGGAATGGAATGGAATGGAATCAACCCGAGTAGAACGGAATTGAATGGAATGGAATGGAATGGAATGGAATGGAATGGAATGGAATGGAATGGAATGGAATTCAATGGAATATAATGGAATGGAATCGAATGGAATCGAATGGAGACGAATGGAATGGAATGGAATGGAATGGAATGGAATCAACCTGAGTAGAATGGAATGTATTGGAATGGAACGGAATGGAATGGAATGGAATGGAATGGAATGGAATGGAATGGAATGGAATGGAATCGAATGGAATGGAATGGAATGGAATAGAATGGAGTGGAATGGAATGGAATTTAATGGAATGGAATGGAATCGAAAGGAATGGAATGGAAAGAATGGAATGGAATGGAATGGAATGGAATGGAATGGAATGGAATGGAGTCAACCCGAGTAGAATGGAATGGATTGGAATGGATTGGAATGGAATGGAATGGAATGGAATGGAATCGAATGGAATGGAATGGAATCGAATGGAATGGAACGGAATGGAATGGAATGGAATGGAATCGAATGGAATTGAACGGAATCGAATGGAATGGAATGTAATATAATGGAATGGAATGGAATGGATTGGAATGGAATGGAATGGAAAGTAATGGAATGGAATGGAATGGAATGGAATGGAATGGAATGGAATGGAATGGAATGGAATGGAATGGAATGGAACGGAATCAACCCGAGTAGAACTGAATGGAACGGAAAGGAATGGAATGGAATGGAATAGAATGGAATGGAATGGAATTCAGTGGAGTAGAATGGAATGGAATAGAATGGAATGGAATGGAATGGAATGGAATGGAATGGAATGGAATCAACCCGACTAGAACGGAATGGAATGGAATGGAATGGAATGGAATGGAATGGAATGGAATGGAATGGAATGGAATGGAATGGAATGGAATCCACCCGAGTAGAATGGAATGGATTGGAATGGAATGGAAAGAATGGAATGGAATCGAGTGGAATGGAATGGAATGGAATGGAATGGAATGGAATGGAATAAACCCGAGTAGAATGGAGTGGATTGGAATGGAATGGAATGGAATGGAATCGAATGGAATCGAATGGAATGGAATGGAATGGAATGAAATGGAATGGAATGGAATCAACCCGAGTAGAACGGATTGGAATTGAATGGAATGGAATGGGATGGAATGGAATCGAATGATCTCGAATGGAATCGAATGGAATGGAATCGAATGGAATCGAATGGAATGCAATGGAATGGAATGGAATGGAATCGAATGGAATGGAATGGAATGGAATGGAATGGAATGGAATGGAATGGAATCAACTCGAGTAGAATGGAATGGATTGGAATGGAATGGAATGGAATGGAATGGAATCGAATGGAATGGAATGGAATGGAATGGAATGGAATGGAATGGAATGGAATCAACCCGAGGAGAACGGAATGGAATGGAATGGAATGGAATGGAATGGAATGGAATGGAATGGAATGGAATGGAATTCAATGGAATAGAATGGAATGGAATCGAATGGAATCGAATGGAGGCGAATGGAATGGAATGGAATGGAATGGAATGGAATCAACCAGAGTAGAATGGAATGTATTGGAATGGAATGGAATGGAATGGAATGGAATGGAATGGAATGGAATGGAATGGCATGGAATGGAATGGAATCAACCCGAGTAGAATGGAATGGATTGGAATGGAATGGAATGGAATGGAATTGAATGGAATCGAATGGAATGGAATGGAATGGAATGGAATGGAATGGAATGGAATGGAATGGAATGGAATGGAATGGAATGAAATCAACCCGAGTAGAACGGAATGGAATGGAATGGAATGGAATGGAATGGAATGGAATGGAATGGAATTCAATGGAATATAATGGAATGGAATCGAATGGAATCGAATGGAGACGAATGGAATGGAATGGAATGGAATGGAATGGAATCAACCTGAGTAGAATGGAATGTATTGGAATGGAATGGAATGGAATGGAATGGAATGGAATGGAATGGAATGGAATGGAATGGAATCGAATGGAATGGAATGGAATGGAATAGAATGGAGTGGAATGGAATGGAATTTAATGGAATGGAATGGAATCGAAAGGAATGGAATGGAAAGAATGGAATGGAACGGAATGGAATGGAATGGAATGGAATGGAATCAACCCGAGTAGAATGGAATGGATTGGAATGGATTGGAATGGAATGGAATGGAATTGAATGGAATCGAATGGAATGGAATGGAATCAAATGGAATGGAACGGAATGGAATGGAATGGAATCGAATGGAATCGAACGGAATCGAATGGAATGGAATGGAATGGAATGGAATGGAATGGAATGGAATGGAATGGAATGGAATCAACCCGAGGAGAACGGAATGGAATGGAATGGAATGGAATGGAATGGAATGGAATGGAATGGAATGGAATGGAATGGAATGGAATTCAATGGAATAGAATGGAATGGAATCGAATGGAATCGAATGGAGGCGAATGGAATGGAATGGAATGGAATGGAATGGAATCAACCAGAGTAGAATGGAATGTATTGGAATGGAATGGAATGGAATGGAATGGAATGGAATGGAATGGAATGGAATGGCATGGAATGGAATGGAATCAACCCGAGTAGAATGGAATGGATTGGAATGGAATGGAATGGAATGGAATTGAATGGAATCGAATGGAATGGAATGGAATGGAATGGAATGGAATGGAATGGAATGGAATGGAATGGAATGAAATCAACCCGAGTAGAACGGAATGGAATGGAATGGAATGGAATGGAATGGAATGGAATGGAATGGAATGGAGTTCAATGGAATATAATGGAATGGAATCGAATGGAATCGAATGGAGACGAATGGAATGGAATGGAATGGAATGGAATGGAATCAACCTGAGTAGAATGGAATGTATTGGAATGGAATGGAATGGAATGGAATGGAATGGAATGGAATGGAATGGAATGGAATGGAATGGAATAGAATGGAGTGGAATGGAATGGAATTTAATGGAATGGAATGGAATCGAAAGGAATGGAATGGAAAGAATGGAATGGAACGGAATGGAATGGAATGGAATGGAATGGAATCAACCCGAGTAGAATGGAATGGATTGGAATGGATTGGAATGGAATGGAATGGAATGGAATGGAATCGAATGGAATGGAATGGAATCAAATGGAATGGAATGGAATGGAATGGAATGGAATGGAATGGAATGGAATGGAATGGAATGGAATGTAATCAACTCGAGTAGAATGGAATGGATTGGAATGGAATGGAATGGAATGGAATGGAATCGAATGGAATCGAATGGAATGGAATGGAATGGAATGGAATGGAATGGAATGGAATGGAATGGAATGGAATGGAATGGAATGGAATCAACCCGAGGAGAATGGAATGGAATGGAATGGAATGGAATGGAATGGAATGGAATGGAATGGAATGGAATGGAATTCAATGGAATAGAATGGAATGGAATCGAATGGAATCGAATGGAGGCGAATGGAATGGAATGGAATGGAATGGAATGGAATCAACCAGAGTAGAATGGAATGTATTGGAATGGAATGGAATGGAATGGAATGGAATGGAATGGAATGGAATGGAATGGAATGGCATGGAATGGAATGGAATCAACCCGAGTAGAATGGAATGGATTGGAATGGAATGGATTGGAATGGAATTGAATGGAATCGAATGGAATGGAATGGAATGGAATGGAATGGAATGGAATGGAATGGAATGGAATGGAATGGAATGGAATGAAATCAACCCGAGTAGAACGGAATGGAATGGAATGGAATGGAATGGAATGGAATGGAATGGAATGGAATGGAATTCAATGGAATATAATGGAATGGAATCGAATGGAATCGAATGGAGACGAATGGAATGGAATGGAATGGAATGGAATGGAATCAACCTGCGTAGAATGGAATGTATTGGAATGGAATGGAATGGAATGGAATGGAATGGAATTTAATGGAATGGAATGGAATGGAATCGAATGGAATGGAATGGAATTGAATAGAATGGAGTGGAATGGAATGGAATTTAATGGAATGGAATGGAATCGAAAGGAATGGAATGGAAAGAATGGAATGGAACGGAATGGAATGGAATGGAATGGAATGGAATCAACCCGAGTAGAACGGAATGGATTGGAATGGATTGGAATGGAATGGAATGGAATGGAATGGAATCGAATGGAATGGAATGGAATCAAATGGAATGGAACGGAATGGAATGGAATGGAATGGAATCGAATGGAATCGAACGGAATCGAATGGAATGGAATGGAATGGAATGGAATGGAATGGAATGGAATGGAATGGAATGGAATGGAATCAACCCGAGGAGAACGGAATGGAAAGGAATGGAATGGAATGGAATGGAATGGAATGGAATGGAATGGAATGGAATGGAATGGAATTCAATGGAATAGAATGGAATGGAATCGAATGGAATCGAATGGAGGCGAATGGAATGGAATGGAATGGAATCAACCAGAGTAGAATGGAATGTATTGGAATGGAATGGAATGGAATGGAATGGAATGGAATGGAATGGAATGGAATGGCATGGAATGGAATGGAATCAACCCGAGTAGAATGGAATGGAATGGAATGGAATGGAATGGAATGGAATTGAATGGAATCGAATGGAATGGAATGGAATGGAATGGAATGGAATGGAATGGAATGGAATGGAATGAAATCAACCCGAGTAGAACGGAATGGAATGGAATGGAATGGAATGGAATGGAATGGAATGGAATTCAATGGAATATAATGGAATGGAATCGAATGGAATCGAATGGAGACGAATGGAATGGAATGGAATGGAATGGAATGGAATCAACCTGAGTAGAATGGAATGTATTGGAATGGAATGGAATGGAATGGAATGGAATGGAATGGAATGGAATGGAATGGAATCGAATGGAATGGAATGGAATGGAATAGAATGGAGTGGAATGGAATGGAATTTAATGGAATGGAATGGAATCGAAAGGAATGGAATGGAAAGAATGGAATGGAACGGAATGGAATGGAATGGAATGGAAGGGAATGGAATCAACCCGAGTAGAATGGAATGGATTGGAATGGATTGGAATGGAATGGAATGGAATGGAATGGAATCGAATGGAATGGAATGGAATCAAATGGAATGGAACGGAATGGAATGGAATGGAATCGAATGGAATCGAACGGAATCGAATGGAATGGAATGGAATATAATGGAATGGAATGGAATGGAATGGAATGGAATGGAATGGAATGGAATGGAGTCAACCCGAGTAGAATGGAATGGATTGGAATGGAATGGAATGGAAAGTAATGGAATGGAATGGAATGGAATGGAATGGAATGGAATGGAATGGAATGGAATGGAATGGAATGGAATGGAATGGAATCAACCCGAGTAGAACTAAATGGAACGGAAAGGAATGGAATGGAATGGAATAGAATGGAATGGAATGGAATTCAGTGGAGTAGAATGGAATGGAATAGAATGGAATGGAATGGAATGGAATGGAATGGAATGGAATGGAATGGAATGGAATGGAATGGAATGGAATGAACCCGAGTGGAATGGAATGGAATGGAATGGAATGGAATGATGAACCCGAGTAGAATGGAATGGTTTGGAATGAAATGGAATGGAATGGAATGGAATGGAATGGAATGGAATGGAATGGAATGGTATCAACCCGAGTAGAACGGAATGGGTTGGAATGGAAAGGAATGGAATGGAATGGAATGGAATGGAATGGAATGGAATGGAATGGAATGGAGTGGAATCAACCCGATTAGAACGGAATGGAATGGAATGGAATGGAATGGAATGGAATGGAATGGAATGGAATAGAAAGGAATGGAATGGATTGGAATGGAATGGAATGGAATGGAGTGGAATGGAATGGAATCAACCCGAGTAGAATGGAATGGATTGGAATGGAATGGAAAGGAATGGAATGGAATGGAATGGAATGGAATGGAATGGAATCAACCCAAGTAGAATGGAATGGATTGGAATGGACTGGAATGGAATGGAATGGAATGCAATCAATCCGAGTGGAATGGAATGGAATGGAATGGAATGCAATTCAATGTAATAGAATGGAATTGAATCAACCCGCGTGTAACGGAATGGAACGGAACGGAAAGGAACGGAACGGAATGGAACGGAATCAACCCGATCAGGACGGAACGGAATGGGACGGGACGGGACGGGACGGGACGCGTCGGGATGGGACTTAATGGAACGGAACGGAACGGCATGGAATCAACCCGAGTGGAATGGAATGGAATGGAATGGAATGGAATGGAATGGAATGGAATGGAATGGAATGGAAATCAACCTGAGTAGAACGGAATGGAATGGAATGGAATGGAATGGAATGGAATGGAATGGAATGGAATGGAATGGAATGGAATTGAATGGAATGGAATGAACCCGAGTGGAATTGAATGGAATGGAATGGAATGGAATGATGAACCCGAGTAGAATGGAATGGTTTGGAATGAAATGGAATGGAATGGAATGGAATGGAATGGAATGGAATGGAATGGAATGGAATCAACCCGAGTAGAACGGAATGGGTTGGAATGGAAAGGAATGGAATGGAATGGAATGGAATGGAATGGAATGGAATGGAATGGAGTGGAATCAACCCGATTAGCACGGAATGGAATGGAATGGAATGGAATGGAATGGAATGGAATGGAATGGAATGGAATGGAATAGAAAGGAATGGAATGGAATGGAATGGAATGGAATGGAATGGAATGGAATGGAATCAACCCGAGTAGAATGGAATGGATTGGAATGGAATGGAATGGAATGGAATGGAATGGAATGGAATCGAATCGAATGGAATCGAACGGAATAGAATGGAATATAATGGAATGGAATGGAATGGAATGGAATGGAATGGAATGGAATGGAGTCAACCCGAGTAGAATGGAATGGATTGGAATGGAATGGAATGGAATGGAATGGAATGGAATGGATTGGAATCAACACGAGTAGAACTAAATGGAATGGAAAGGAATGGAATAGAATGGAATTGAATGGAATGGAATGGAATTCAATGGAGTAGAATGGAATGGAATGGAATGGAATGGAATGGAATGGAATGGAATGGAATGGAATGGAATGGAATGGAATGGAATGGAATGGAATGGAATAGAATGGAATCAACCTGACTAGAACGGAATGGAATGGAATGGAATGGAATGGAATGGAATGGAATCGAATGGAATGGAATGGAATGGAATGGAATGGAATGGAATGGAGTGGAATCAACCCGAGTAGAACGGAATGGAATGGAATGGAATGGAATGGAATGGAATGGAATGGAATGGAATGGAATGGAATGGAATGGAATGGAATTTAATGGAATGGAATGGAATCGAAAGGAATGGAATGGAATGGAATGGAATGGAATGGAATGGAATGGAATGGAATGGAATGGAATGGAATCCACCCGAGTAGAATGGAATGGATTGGAATGGAATGGAATGGAATGGAATGGAATGGAATGGAATGGAATGGAATCGAATGGAATGGAATGGAATCGAATGGAATGGAATGGAATGGAATGGAATGGAATGGAATGGAATGGAATCGAACTGAATCGAATGGAATGGAGTGGAATATAATGGAATGGAATGGAATGGAATGGAATGAAATGGAATGGAGTCAACCCGAGTAGAATGGAATGGATTGGAATGGAATGGAATGGAAAGTAATGGAATGGAATGGAATGGAATGGAATGGAATGGAATGGAATGGAATGGAATGGAATGGAATGGAATCAACCAGGGTAGAACTAAATGGAATGGAAAGAAATGGAATGGAATGGAGTAGAATAGAATGGAATGGAATTCAATGGAGTAGAATGGAATGGAATAGAATGGAACGGAATGGAATGGAATGGAATGGAATGGAATGGAATGGAATGGAATGGAATGGAATCAACCCGACAAGAACGGAATGGAATGGAATGGAATGGAATGGAATGGAATGGAATGGAATGGAATGGAATGGAATGAAATGGAATGGAATGGAATCAACCCGAGTAGAACGGAATGGAATGGAATGGAATGGAATGGGATGGAATGGAATCGAATGATATCGAATGGAATCGAATGGAATGGAATCGAATGGAATCGAATGGAATGCAATGGAATGGAATGGAATGGAATGGAATGGAATCAACCCGAGTAGAATGGAATGGATTGGAATGGAATGGAATGGAATGGAATGGAATCGAATGTAATCGAATGGAATGGAGTGGAATGGAATGGAATGGAATGGAATGGAATGGAATGGAATGGAATCAACCCGAGTAGAACGTAATGGAATGGAATGGAATGGAATGGAATGGAACGGAATGGAATGGAATGGAATGGAATTCCATGGAATAGAATGGAATGGAATCGAATGGAATCGAATGGAGACGAATGGAATGGAATGGAATGGAATGGAATGGAATGGAATGGAATCAACCAGAGTAGAATGGAATGTACTGGAATGGAATGGAATGGAATGGAATGGAATGTAATGGAATGGAATCGAATGGAGTCGAATGGAATCGAACGGAATGGAATGGAATAGAATGGAATCAACCCGAGTAGAAAGGAATGGAATGGAATGGAATGGAATCGAATGGAATGGAATGGAATGGAATGGAATGGAATGGAATGAAACTGAATGGAATGGAATGGAATGGAATGGAATGGAATCAACCCGAGTAGAATGGAATGGATTGGAATGGAATGGAATGGAATGGAATCGAATGGAATCGAATGGAATGGAATGGAATGGAATGGAATGAAATGAAATGGAATGGAATCAACCCGAGTAGAACGGAATGGAATGGAATGGAATGGAATGGGATGCAATGGAATCGAATGATCTCGAATGGAATCGAATGGAATCGAATGGAATGCAATGAAATGGAATGGAATGGAATGGAATGGAATGGAATGGAATGGAATGGAATGGAATGGAATGGAATCAACCCGAGTAGAATGGAATGGATTGGAATGGAATGGAATGGAATGGAATGGAATCGAATGGAATCGAATGGAATGGAGTGGAATCGAATGGAATGGAATGGAATGGAATGGAATGGAATGGAATCAACCCGAGTAGAACGGAATGGAATGGAATGGAATGGAATGGAATGGAATGGAATGGAGTGGAATGGAATGGAATGGAATGGAATGGAATTCAATGGAATAGAATGAAATGGAATCGAATGGAATCGAATGGAGACGAATGGAATGGAATGGAATGGAATGGAATGGAATGGAATGGAATCAACCAGAGTAGAATGGAATGTACTGGAATGGAATGGAATGGAATGGAATGGAATGGAATGGAATGGAATTCAATGGAATAGAATGGAATGGAAGGGAATGGAATGGAATGGAATGGAATCGAATGGAGTCGAATGGAATCGAACGGAATGGAATGGAATAGAATGGAATCAACCCGAGTAGAAAGGAATGGAATGGAATGGAATGGAATCGAATGGAATGGAATGGAATGGAATGGAATGGAATGGAATGGAATGAAACTGAATGGAATGGAATGGAATGGAATGGAATGGAATGGAATCAACCCGAGTAGAATGGAATGGATTGGAATGGAATGGAATGGAATGGAATCGAATGGAATCGAATGGAATGGAATGGAATGGAATGGAATGAAATGAAATGGAATGGAATCAACCCGAGTAGAACGGAATGGAATGGAATGGAATGGAATGGGATGCAATGGAATCGAATGATCTTGAATGGAATCGAATGGAATCGAATGGAATGGAATGGAATGGAATGGAATGGAATGGAATGGAATGGAATGGAATGGAATGGAATGGAATGGAATGGAATCAACCCGAGTAGAATGGAATGGATTGGAATGGAATGGAATGGAATGGAATGGAATCGAATGGAATCAACCCGAGTAGAACGGAATGGAATGGAATGGAATGGAATGGAATGGAATGGAATGGAATGGAGTGGAATGGAATGGAATGGAATGGAATGGAATTCAATGGAATAGAATGAAATGGAATCGAATGGAATCGAATGGAGACGAATGAAATGGAATGGAATGGAATGGAATGGAATCAACCAGAGTAGAATGGAATGTATTGGAGTGGAATGGAATGGAATGGAATGGAATGGAATGGAATCGAATGGAATGGAATGGAATGGAATGGAATGGAATGGAATGGAATGGAATGGAATGGAGTCAATCAGAGTAGAACGGAATGGAATGGAATGGAATCGAATGGAATGGAATGGAATGGAATGGAATGGAATGGAATGGAATGGAATGGAATCGAATGGAATCGAATGGAATCGAACGGAATGGAATGGAATAGAGTGCAATCAACCCGAGTAGAACGGAATGGAATGGAATGGAATGGAATGGAATGGAATGGAATGGAATGGAATGGAATGGAATGGAATAGAATGGAATCAACCTGACTAGAACGGAATGGAATGGAATGGAATGGAATGGAATGGAATGGAATCGAATGGAATGGAATGGAATGGAATGGAATGGAATGGAATGGAGTGGAATCAACCCGAGTAGAACGGAATGGAATGGAATGGAATGGAATGGAATGGAATGGAATGGAATGGAATGGAATGGAATGGAATTTAATGGAATGGAATGGAATCGAAAGGAATGGAATGGAATGGAATGGAATGGAATGGAATGGAATGGAATGGAATGGAATGGAATGGAATCCACCCGAGTAGAATGGAATGGATTGGAATGGAATGGAATGGAATGGAATGGAATGGAATGGAATGGAATCGAATGGAATGGAATGGAATCGAATGGAATGGAATGGAATGGAATGGAATGGAATGGAATGGAATGGAATCGAACTGAATCGAATGGAATGGAATGGAATATAATGGAATGGAATGGAATGGAATGGAATGAAATGGAATGGAGTCAACCCGAGTAGAATGGAATGGATTGGAATGGAATGGAATGGAAAGTAATGGAATGGAATGGAATGGAATGGAATGGAATGGAATGGAATGGAATGGAATGGAATGGAATGGAATCAACCAGGGTAGAACTAAATGGAATGGAAAGAAATGGAATGGAATGGAGTAGAATAGAATGGAATGGAATTCAATGGAGTAGAATGGAATGGAATAGAATGGAATGGAATGGAATGGAATGGAATGGAATGGAATGGAATGGAATGGAATGGAATGGAATCAACCCGACAAGAACGGAATGGAATGGAATGGAATGGAATGGAATGGAATGGAATGGAATGGAATGGAATGGAATGGAATGAAATGGAATGGAATGGAATCAACCCGAGTAGAACGGAATGGAATGGAATGGAATGGAATGGGATGGAATGGAATCGAATGATATCGAATGGAATCGAATGGAATGGAATCGAATGGAATCGAATGGAATGCAATGGAATGGAATGGAATGGAATGGAATGGAATCAACCCGAGTAGAATGGAATGGATTGGAATGGAATGGAATGGAATGGAATGGAATCGAATGTAATCGAATGGAATGGAGTGGAATGGAATGGAATGGAATGGAATGGAATGGAATGGAATGGAATCAACCCGAGTAGAACGTAATGGAATGGAATGGAATGGAATGGAATGGAACGGAATGGAATGGAATGGAATGGAATTCAATGGAATAGAATGGAATGGAATCGAATGGAATCGAATGGAGACGAATGGAATGGAATGGAATGGAATGGAATGGAATAGAATGGAATCAACCAGAGTAGAATGGAATGTACTGGAATGGAATGGAATGGAATGGAATGGAATGGAATGGAATGGAATCGAATGGAGTCGAATGGAATCGAACGGAATGGAATGGAATAGAATGGAATCAACCCGAGTAGAAAGGAATGGAATGGAATGGAATGGAATCGAATGGAATGGAATGGAATGGAATGGAATGGAATGGAATGAAACTGAATGGAATGGAATGGAATGGAATGGAATGGAATCAACCCGAGTAGAATGGAATGGATTGGAATGGAATGGAATGGAATGGAATCGAATGGAATGGAATGGAATGGAATGGAATGGAATGGAATGAAATGAAATGGAATGGAATCAACCCGAGTAGAACGGAATGGAATGGAATGGAATGGAATGGGATGCAATGGAATCGAATGATCTCGAATGGAATCGAATGGAATCGAATGGAATGCAATGGAATGGAATGGAATGGAATGGAATGGAATGGAATGGAATGGAATGGAATGGAATGGAATGGAATCAACCCGAGTAGAATGGAATGGATTGGAATGGAATGGAATGGAATGGAATGGAATCGAATGGAATCGAATGGAATGGAGTGGAATCGAATGGAATGGAATGGAATGGAATGGAATGGAATGGAATCAACCCGAGTAGAACGGAATGGAATGGAATGGAATGGAATGGAATGGAATGGAATGGAGTGGAATGGAATGGAATGGAATGGAATGGAATTCAATGGAATAGAATGAAATGGAATCGAATGGAATCGAATGGAAACGAATGGAATGGAATGGAATGGAATGGAATGGAATGGAATGGAATCAACCAGAGTAGAATGGAATGTACTGGAATGGAATGGAATGGAATGGAATGGAATGGAATGGAATGGAATTCAATGGAATAGAATGGAATGGAAGGGAATGGAATGGAATGGAATGGAATCGAATGGAGTCGAATGGAATCGAACGGAATGGAATGGAATAGAATGGAATCAACCCGAGTAGAAAGGAATGGAATGGAATGGAATGGAATCGAATGGAATGGAATGGAATGGAATGGAATGGAATGGAATGGAATGAAACTGAATGGAATGGAATGGAATGGAATGGAATGGAATCAACCCGAGTAGAATGGAATGGATTGGAATGGAATGGAATGGAATGGAATCGAATGGAATCGAATGGAATGGAATGGAATGGAATGGAATGAAATGAAATGGAATGGAATCAACCCGAGTAGAACGGAATGGAATGGAATGGAATGGAATGGGATGCAATGGAATCGAATGATCTCGAATGGAATCGAATGGAATCGAATGGAATGGAATGGAATGGAATGGAATGGAATGGAATGGAATGGAATGGAATGGAATGGAATGGAATGGAATGGAATCAACCCGAGTAGAATGGAATGGATTGGAATGGAATGGAATGGAATGGAATGGAATCGAATGGAATCAACCCGAGTAGAACGGAATGGAATGGAATGGAATGGAATGGAATGGAATGGAATGGAATGGAGTGGAATGGAATGGAATGGAATGGAATGGAATTCAATGGAATAGAATGAAATGGAATCGAATGGAATCGAATGGAGACGAATGAAATGGAATGGAATGGAATGGAATGGAATCAACCAGAGTAGAATGGAATGTATTGGAGTGGAATGGAATGGAATGGAATGGAATGGAATGGAATCGAATGGAATGGAATGGAATGGAATGGAATGGAATGGAATGGAATGGAATGGAATGGAGTCAATCAGAGTAGAACGGAATGGAATGGAATGGAATCGAATGGAATGGAATGGAATGGAATGGAATGGAATGGAATCGAATGGAATCGAATGGAATCGAACGGAATGGAATGGAATAGAGTGCAATCAACCCGAGTAGAACGGAATGGAATGGAATGGATTGGAATGGAATGGAATGGAATCGAATGGAATGGAATGGAAAGGAATGGAATGGAATGGAATGAAACTGAATGGAATGGAATGGAATGGAATGGAATGGAATTCAATGGAATAGAATGGAATGGAATGGAATGGAATAAAATGAAATGGAATGGAATGGAATCGAATGGAATAGAATGGAATGGAATGGAATGGAATGGAATGGAATGGAATAGAATGGAATGGAATGGAATGGAATGGAGTGGAATCAACCCGAGTAGAACAGAATGGAATGGAATGGAATGGAATCGAATCGAATGGAACGCAATGGAATGGAATGGAATGGAATGGAATGAAATGGAATGGAATGGAATGGAATGGAATCAACCCGAGTAGAATGGAATGGATTGGAATGGACTGGAATGGAATGGAATGGAATGCAATCAATCCGAGTAGAATGGAATGGAATGGAATGGAATGGAATTCAATGTAATAGAATTGAATTGAATCAACCCGCGTGTAACGGAATGGAAAGGAACGGAAAGGAACGGAACGGAATGGAACGGAATCAACCCAATCAGAACGGAACGGAATGGGACGGGACGGGACGGGACGGGACGCGTCGGGATGGGACGGAATTGAACGGAACGGAACGGCATGGAATCAACCCGAGTAGAATGGAATGGAATGGAAAGGAATAGAATAGAATAGAATGGAATTGAACCAACCCGCGTGGAACGGAATGGAACGGAATGGAAACGAGCGGAACGGAATGCAAAGGAATCAACCCGAGTAAAACGGAACGGGACGGAACGGAACGGAACCAAACTCAATGGAATCAACCCGAGTAGAACGGAATGGAATAAATGGAAAGAAATGGAATGGAATGGAATGGAATGGAATGGAATGGAATGGAATGGAATGGAGTGGAATGGAATGGAATGGAATGGAATGGAAATCAACCCGAGTAGAACGGAATGGAATGGAATGGAATGGAATGGAATGGAATGGAATGGAATGGAATGGAATGGAATGATCAACCCGAGTGGAATGGAATGGAATGGAATGGAATGGAATGGAATGGAATGGAGAGGAATCAACCCGAGTAGAACGGAATGGAAAGGAATGGAATGGAATGGAACGGAATGGAATGGAATGGAATGGAATGGAATGGAATGGAATAGAGTGGAATCAACCCGACTAGAACGGAATGGAATGGAATGAAATGGAATGGAATAGAATGGAATGGAATGGAATGGAATGGAATGGAATGGAATGGAATGGAATGGAATGGAATGGAATCAACCCAAGTAGAATGGAATGTACTGGAATGGAATGGAATGGAATGGAATGGAATGGAATTCAATGGAATAGAATGGAATGGAAGGGAATGGAATGGAATGGAATGGAATCGAATGGAGTCGAATGGAATCGAACGGAATGGAATGGAATAGAATGGAATCAACCCGAGTAGAAAGGAATGGAATGGAATGGAATGGAATCGAATGGAATGGAATGGAATGGAATGGAATGGAATGGAATGGAATGAAACTGAATGGAATGGAATGGAATGGAATGGAATGGAATCAACCCGAGTAGAATGGAATGGATTGGAATGGAATGGAATGGAATGGAATCGAATGGAATCGAATGGAATGGAATGGAATGGAATGGAATGAAATGAAATGGAATGGAATCAACCCGAGTAGAACGGAATGGAATGGAATGGAATGGAATGGGATGCAATGGAATCGAATGATCTCGAATGGAATCGAATGGAATCGAATGGAATGCAATGGAATGGAATGGAATGGAATGGAATGGAATGGAATGGAATGGAATGGAATGGAATGGAATGGAATCAACCCGAGTAGAATGGAATGGATTGGAATGGAATGGAATGGAATGGAATGGAATGGAATCGAATGGAATCGAATGGAATGGAGTGGAATCGAATGGAATGGAATGGAATGGAATGGAATGGAATGGAATCAACCCGAGTAGAACGGAATGGAATGGAATGGAATGGAATGGAATGGAATGGAATGGAGTGGAATGGAATGGAATGGAATGGAATGGAATTCAATGGAATAGAATGAAATGGAATCGAATGGAATCGAATGGAGACGAATGAAATGGAATGGAATGGAATGGAATGGAATCAACCAGAGTAGAATGGAATGTATTGGAGTGGAATGGAATGGAATGGAATGGAATGGAATGGAATCGAATGGAATCGAATGGAATCGAACGGAATGGAATGGAATAGAATGCAATCAACCCGAGTAGAACGGAATGGAATGGAATGGATTGGAATGGAATGGAATGGAATCGAATGGAATGGAATGGAAAGGAATGGAATGGAATGGAATGAAACTGAATGGAATGGAATGGAATGGAATGGAATGGAATTCAATGGAATAGAATGGAATGGAATGGAATGGAATAAAATGAAATGGAATGGAATGGAATCGAATGGAATCGAATGGAACGCAATGGAATGGAATGGAATGGAATGGAATGAAATGGAATGGAATGGAATGGAATGGAATCAACCCGAGTAGAATGGAATGGATTGGAATGGACTGGAATGGAATGGAATGGAATGCAATCAATCCGAGTAGAATGGAATGGAATGGAATGGAATGGAATTCAATGTAATAGAATTGAATTGAATCAACCCGCGTGTAACGGAATGGAAAGGAACGGAAAGGAACGGAACGGAATGGAACGGAATCAACCCAATCAGAACGGAACGGAATGGGACGGGACGGGACGGGACGGGACGCGTCGGGATGGGACGGAATTGAACGGAACGGAACGGCATGGAATCAACCCGAGTAGAATGGAATGGAATGGAAAGGAATAGAATAGAATAGAATGGAATTGAACCAACCGGCGTGGAACGGAATGGAACGGAATGGAAACGAGCGGAACGGAATGCAAAGGAATCAACCCGAGTAAAACGGAACGGGACGGAACGGAACGGAACCAAACTCAATGGAATCAACCCGAGTAGAACGGAATGGAATAAATGGAAAGAAATGGAATGGAATGGAATGGAATGGAATGGAATGGAATGGAATGGAGTGGAATGGAATGGAATGGAATGGAATGGAAATCAACCCGAGTAGAACGGAATGGAATGGAATGGAATGGAATGGAATGGAATGGAATGGAATGGAATGGAATGGAATGGAATGGAATGATCAACCCGAGTGGAATGGAATGGAATGGAATGGAATGGAATGGAATGGAATGGAATGGAGAGGAATCAACCCGAGTAGAACGGAATGGAATGGAATGGAATGGAATGGAACGGAATGGAATGGAATGGAATGGAATGGAATGGAATGGAATAGAGTGGAATCAACCCGACTAGAACGGAATGGAATGGAATGAAATGGAATGGAATAGAATGGAATGGAATGGAATGGAATGGAATGGAATGGAATGGAATGGAATGGAATGGAATGGAATCAACCCAAGTAGAATGGAATGGATTGGAATGGAATGGAATGGAATGGAATGGAATCGAATCGAATGGAACGCAATGGAATGGAAAGGAATGGAATGGAATGGAATGGAATGGAATGGAATGGAATCAATCCGATTAGAATGGAATGGAATGGAATTCAATGTAACCGAAAGGAATTGAATCAACCCATGTGGAACTGAACGGGATGGGACGGGACGGGACGGGATGGGACGGGTCGGGATGGGACGGAATGGAACGGAACGGAATGGCATGGAATCAACCCGAGTAGAATGGAATGGAATGGAATGGAATGGAATGGAAAGGAATAGAATAGAATAGAATAGAATTGAACCAACCCGTGTGGAATGGAATGGAACGTAACGGAAACGAGCGGAACGGAATGGAAAGGAATCAACCCGAGTAAAACGGAACGGGACGGGACGGGACGGGACGGAACGGAACGGAACCAAACTCAATGGAATCGACCCGAGTAGAACGGAATGGAGTAAATGGAAAGGAATGGAATGGAATGGAATGGAATGGACTGGAATGGAATGGAATGGAATGGAATGGAATGGAATGGAATGGAATGGAATGGAAATCAACCCGAGTAGAACGGAATGGAATGGAATGGAATGGAATGGAATGGAATGGAACGGAATGGAATGGAAAGAACCCGAGTGGAATGGAATGGAATGGAATGGAATGGAATGATGATCCCGAGTAGAATGGAATGGTTTGGAATGAAATGGAATGGAATGGAATCGAATGGAATCCAATGGAATGGAATGGAATGGAATGGAATGGAATGGAATGGAATGGAATGGAATGGAATCAACCCGAGTAGAATGGAATGGAATGGAATGGAATTGAATGGAATGATGATCCCGAGTAGAATGGAATGGTTTGGAATGAAATGGAATGGAATGGAATGGAATGGAATCGAATGGAATCCAATGGAATGGAATGGAATGGAATGGAATGGAATGGAATGGAATGGAATGGAATCAACCCGAGTAGAATGGAATGGAATGGAATGGAATGGAATGGAATGGAATGGAATGGAATGGAATGGAATGGAATGGAATGGAATGGATTGGAATGGAATAGAATAGAATGGAATTGAATAAACCCGCGAGGAAATGAATGGAAAGGAACGGAAAGGAACGGAACGGAGTGGAATGGAATGAACCCGAGTACAACGGCACAGGACGGGACGGCACGGGATGGGAACGGACGGGACGGGACGGGACGGGACGTGTCGGGACGGAACGGAACGGAACGGAACTCAATGGACTCAAGCCGAGTAGAACGGAATGGAATAGATTGGAATGGAATGGAATGGAATGGAATGGAATGGAATGGAATGGAATGGAATGGAATGGAATCAACCCGAATAGAACGGAATGGAATGGAGTGGAATGGAATGGAATGGAATGGAATGGAATGGAATGGAATGAAATGGAATGGAATGGAATGGAATGGAATGGAATGGAATGGAATGGAATGGAATGGAATTTAATGGAATGGAAAGGAATCGAAAGGAATGGAATGGAATGGAATGGAATGGAATGGAATGGAATGGAATGGAATCAATCCGAGTAGAAAGGAATGGAATGGAATTCAATGTAACCGAAAGGAATTGAATCAACCCATGTGGAACTGAACGGGATGGGACGGGACGGAACGGGATGGGACGGGACGGGATGGGACGGAATGGAACGGAACGGAATGGCATGGAATCAACCCGAGTAGAATGGAATGAAATGGAATGGAATGGAATGGAAAGGAATAGAATAGAATAGAATGGAATTGAACCAACCCTTGTGGAACGGAATGGAATGTAACGGAAACGAGCGGAACGGAATGGAAAGGAATCAACCCGAGTAAAACGGCACGGGACGGGACGGGACGGGACGGAACGGAACGGAACCAAACTCAATGGAATCGACCCGAGTAGAACGGAATGGAGTAAATGGAAAGGAATGGAATGGAATGGAATGGAATGGACTGGAATGGAATGGAATGGAATGGAATGGAATGGAATGGAATGGAAATCAACCCGAGTAGAACGGAATGGAATGGAATGGAATGGAATGGAATGGAATGGAATGGAATGAGCCCGAGTGGAATGGAATGGAATGGAATGGAATGGAATGGAATGGAATGGAATGATCAACCCGAGTGGAATGGAATGGAATGGAATGGAATGGAATGGAATGGAATGGAATGGAATCAACCCGAGTAGAACGTAATGGAATGGAATGGAATGGAATGGAATGGAACGGAATGGAATGGAATGGAATGGAATTCAATGGAATAGAATGGAATGGAATCGAATGGAATCGAATGGAGACGAATGGAATGGAATGGAATGGAATGGAATGGAATCAACCAGAGTAGAATGGAATGTACTGGAATGGAATGGAATGGAATGGAATGGAATGGAATAGAATGGAATCAACCCGAGTAGAAAGGAATGGAATGGAATGGAATGGAATCGAATGGAATGGAATGGAATGGAATGGAATGGAATGGAATGGAATGAAACTGAATGGAATGGAATGGAATGGAATGGAATGGAATCAACCCGAGTAGAATGGAATGGATTGGAATGGAATGGAATGGAATGGAATCGAATGGAATCGAATGGAATGGAATGGAATGGAATGGAATGGAATGAAATGAAATGGAATGGAATCAACCCGAGTAGAACGGAATGGAATGGAATGGAATGGAATGGGATGCAATGGAATCGAATGATCTCGAATGGAATCGAATGGAATCGAATGGAATGCAATGGAATGGAATGGAATGGAATGGAATGGAATGGAATGGAATGGAATGGAATCAACCCGAGTAGAATGGAATGGATTGGAATGGAATGGAATGGAATGGAATGGAATCGAATGGAATCGAATGGAATGGAGTGGAATCGAATGGAATGGAATGGAATGGAATGGAATGGAATGGAATCAACCCGAGTAGAACGGAATGGAATGGAATGGAATGGAATGGAATGGAATGGAATGGAGTGGAATGGAATGGAATGGAATGGAATGGAATTCAATGGAATAGAATGAAATGGAATCGAATGGAATCGAATGGAGACGAATGGAATGGAATGGAATGGAATGGAATGGAATGGAATGGAATCAACCAGAGTAGAATGGAATGTACTGGAATGGAATGGAATGGAATGGAATGGAATGGAATGGAATGGAATTCAATGGAATAGAATGGAATGGAAGGGAATGGAATGGAATGGAATGGAATCGAATGGAGTCGAATGGAATCGAACGGAATGGAATGGAATAGAATGGAATCAACCCGAGTAGAAAGGAATGGAATGGAATGGAATGGAATCGAATGGAATGGAATGGAATGGAATGGAATGGAATGGAATGGAATGAAACTGAATGGAATGGAATGGAATGGAATGGAATGGAATCAACCCGAGTAGAATGGAATGGATTGGAATGGAATGGAATGGAATGGAATCGAATGGAATCGAATGGAATGGAATGGAATGGAATGGAATGAAATGAAATGGAATGGAATCAACCCGAGTAGAACGGAATGGAATGGAATGGAATGGAATGGGATGCAATGGAATCGAATGATCTCGAATGGAATCGAATGGAATCGAATGGAATGCAATGGAATGGAATGGAATGGAATGGAATGGAATGGAATGGAATGGAATGGAATGGAATGGAATGGAATGGAATCAACCCGAGTAGAATGGAATGGATTGGAATGGAATGGAATGGAATGGAATGGAATCGAATGGAATCGAATGGAATGGAGTGGAATCGAATGGAATGGAATGGAATGGAATGGAATGGAATGGAATCAACCCGAGTAGAACGGAATGGAATGGAATGGAATGGAATGGAATGGAATGGAATGGAGTGCAATGGAATGGAATGGAATGGAATGGAATTCAATGGAATAGAATGAAATGGAATCGAATGGAATCGAATGGAGACGAATGAAATGGAATGGAATGGAATGGAATGGAATCAACCAGAGTAGAATGGAATGTATTGGAGTGGAATGGAATGGAATGGAATGGAATGGAATGGAATCGAATGGAATGGAATGGAATGGAATGGAATGGAATGGAATGGAATCGAATGGAATCGAATGGAATCGAACGGAATGGAATGGAATAGAATGCAATCAACCCAAGTAGAACGGAATGGAATGGAATGGATTGGAATGGAATGGAATGGAATCGAATGGAATGGAATGGAAAGGAATGGAATGGAATGGAATGAAACTGAATGGAATGGAATGGAATGGAATGGAATGGAATTCAATGGAATAGAATGGAATGGAATGGAATGGAATAAAATGAAATGGAATGGAATGGAATCGAATGGAATAGAATGGAATGGAATGGAATGGAATGGAATGGAATGGAATAGAATGGAATGGAATGGAATGGAATGGAGTGGAATCAACCCGAGTAGAACAGAATGGAATGGAATGGAATGGAATCGAATCGAATGGAACGCAGTGGAATGGAATGGAATGGAATGGAATGAAATGGAATGGAATGGAATGGAATGGAATCAACCCGAGTAGAATGGAATGGATTGGAATGGACTGGAATGGAATGGAATGGAATGCAATCAATCCGAGTAGAATGGAATGGAATGGAATGGAATGGAATTCAATGTAATAGAATTGAATTGAATCAACCCGCGTGTAACGGAATGGAAAGGAACGGAAAGGAACGGAACGGAATGGAACGGAATCAACCCAATCAGAACGGAACGGAATGGGACGGGACGGGACGGGACGGGACGCGTCGGGATGGGACGGAATTGAACGGAACGGAACGGCATGGAATCAACCCGAGTAGAATGCAATGGAATGGAAAGGAATAGAATAGAATAGAATGGAATTGAACCAACCCGCGTGGAACGGAATGGAACGGAATGGAAACGAGCGGAACGGAATGCAAAGGAATCAACCCGAGTAAAACGGAACGGGACGGAACGGAACGGAACCAAACTCAATGGAATCAACCCGAGTAGAACGGAATGGAATAAATGGAAAGAAATGGAATGGAATGGAATGGAATGGAATGGAATGGAATGGAATGGAATGGAATGGAGTGGAATGGAATGGAATGGAATGGAATGGAAATCAACCCGAGTAGAACGGAATGGAATGGAATGGAATGGAATGGAATGGAATGGAATGGAATGGAATGGAATGGAATGGAATGGAATGGAATGATCAACCCGAGTGGAATGGAATGGAATGGAATGGAATGGAATGGAATGGAATGGAATGGAGAGGAATCAACCCGAGTAGAACGGAATGGAATGGAATGGAATGGAATGGAATGGAATGGAATGGAATGGAATGGAATGGAATGGAATGGAATGGAATGGAATGGAATGGAATGGAATGGAATGGAATAGAGTGGAATCAACCCGACTAGAACGGAATGGAATGGAATGAAATGGAATGGAATAGAATGGAATGGAATGGAATGGAATGGAATGGAATGGAATGGAATGGAATGGAATGGAATGGAATCAACCCAAGTAGAATGGAATGGATTGGAATGGAATGGAATGGAATGGAATGGAATCGAATCGAATGGAACGCAATGGAATGGAAAGGAATGGAATGGAATGGAATGGAATGGACTGGAATGGAATGGAATGGAATGGAATGGAATGGAATGGAATGGAATGGAATGGAATGGAAATCAACCCGAGTAGAACGGAATGGAATGGAATGGAATGGAACGGAATGGAATGGAAAGAACCCGAGTGGAATGGAATGGAATGGAATGGAATGGAATGATGATCCCGAGTAGAATGGAATGGTTTGGAATGAAATGGAATGGAATGGAATGGAATGGAATCGAATGGAATGGAATGGAATGGAATGGAATGGAATAGAATGGAATCAACCCGACTAGAACGGAATGGAATGGAATGGAATGGAATGGAATGGAATGGAATGGAATGGAATGGAATGGAATGGAATGGAATGGAATTTAATGGAATGGAAAGGAATCGAAAGGAATGGAATGGAATGGAATGGAATGGAATGGAATGGAATGGAATGGAATGGAATCAATCCGAGTAGAAAGGAATGGAATGGAATTCAATGTAACCGAAAGGAATTGAATCAACCCATGTGGAACTGAACGGGATGGGACGGGACGGAACGGGATGGGACGGGACGGGATGGGACGGAATGGAACGGAACGGAATGGCATGGAATCAACCCGAGTAGAATGGAATGGAATGGAATGGAATGGAATGGAAAGGAATAGAATAGAATAGAATGGAATTGAACCAACCCGTGTGGAACGGAATGGAATGTAACGGAAACGAGCGGAACGGAATGGAAAGGAATCAACCCGAGTAAAACGGCACGGGACGGGACGGGACGGGACGGAACGGAACGGAACCAAACTCAATGGAATCGACCCGAGTAGAACGGAATGGAGTAAATGGAAAGGAATGGAACGGAATGGAATGGAATGGACTGGAATGGAATGGAATGGAATGGAATGGAATGGAATGGAATGGAAATCAACCCGAGTAGAACGGAATGGAATGGAATGGAATGGAATGGAATGGAATGGAATGGAATGAGCCCGAGTGGAATGGAATGGAATGGAATGGAATGGAATGGAATGGAATGATCAACCCGAGTGGAATGGAATGGAATGGAATGGAATGGAATGGAATGGAATGGAATGGAGTGGAATCAACCCGAGTAGAACGGAATGGAATGGAATGGAATGGAATGGAATGGAATGGAATGGAATGGAATGGAATGGAATGGAATGGAATGGAATGGAATGGAATGGAAATCAACCTGAGTAGAACGGAATGGAATGGAATGGAATGGAATGGAATGGAATGGAATGGAATGAACCCGAGTGGAATGGAATGGAATGGAATGGAATGGAATGATGAACCCGAGTAGAATGGAATGGTTTGGAATGAAATGGAATGGAATGGAATGGAATGGAATGGAATCGAATGGAATGGAATGGAATGGAATGGAATGGAATGGAATGGAATGGAATGGAATGGAATGGAATCAACCCGAGTAGAACGGAATGGGTTGGAATGGAAAGGAATGGAATGGAATGGAATGGAATGGAATGGAATGGAATGGAATGGAATGGAATGGAATGGAATGGAGTGGAATCAACCCGAGTAGAACGGAATGGAATGGAATGGAATGGAATGGAATGGAATGGAATAGATATGAATGGAATGGAATGGAATGGAATGGAATGGAATGGAATGGAATGGAATCAACCCGAGTAGAATGGAATGGATTGGAATGGAATGGAATGGAATGGAATGGAATGGAATGGAATGGAATGGAATCGAATGGAATCGAATGGAATGGAATGGAATGGAATGGAATGGAATGGAATGGAATCGAACGGAATCGAATGGAATGGAATGTAATATAATGGAATATAATGGAATGGAATGGAATGGAATGGAGTCAACCCGAGTAGAATGGAATGGATTAGAATGGAATGGAATGGAAAGTAATGGAATGGAATGGAATGGAATGGAATGGAATGGAATGGAAAGGAATGGAAAGGAATGGAATGGAATCAACACGAGTAGAACTAAATGGAATGGAAAGGAATGGAATGGAATGGAATAGAATGGAATGGAATGGAATTCAAAGGAGTAGAATGGAATGTAATAGAATGGAATGGAATGGAATGGAATGGAATGGAATGGAATGGAATGGAATGGAACCGAATGGAATGGAATGGAATGGAATGGAATGGAATGGAATCCACCCGAGTAGAATGGAATGGATTGGAATGGAATGGAATGGAATGGAATGGAATCGAGTGGAATGGAATTCAATGGAATAGAATTGAATGGAATGGAATGGAATAAAATGAAATGGAATGGAATGGAATCGAATGGAATAGAATGGAATCGAATGGAATGGAATGGAATAGAATGGAATGGAATGGAATGGAATGGAGTGGAATCAACCCGAGTAGAACAGAATGGAACGGAATGGAATGGAATGGAATGGAATGGAATGGAATGGAATGGAATGGAATGGAATGGAATCGAATGGAATGGAATGGAATGGAATGGAATGGAATCAACCCAAGTAGAATGGAATGGATTGGAATGGAATGGAATGGAATGGAATGGAATGGAATGGAATGGAATTCAATGGAATGGAATTGAATGGAATGGAATGG
The DNA here is from genome assembly GCF_029281585.2 of Gorilla gorilla gorilla. NCBI lineage: Eukaryota > Metazoa > Chordata > Mammalia > Primates > Hominidae > Gorilla > Gorilla gorilla. Next base: position 7,696,968 of record NC_073237.2, on the reverse strand, counting down.
AATAAAATGAAATGGAATGGAATGGAATCGAATGGAATAGAATGGAATCGAATGGAATGGAATGGAATAGAATGGAATGGAATGGAATGGAATGGAGTGGAATCAACCCGAGTAGAACAGAATGGAACGGAATGGAATGGAATGGAATGGAATGGAATGGAATGGAATGGAATGGAATGGAATGGAATGGAATCGAATGGAATGGAATGGAATGGAATGGAATGGAATCAACCCAAGTAGAATGGAATGGATTGGAATGGAATGGAATGGAATGGAATGGAATGGAATGGAATGGAATGGAATGGAATGGAATTCAATGGAATAGAATGGAATGGAATGGAATGGAATAAAATGAAATGGAATGGAATGGAATCGAATGGAATAGAATGGAATCGAATGGAATGGAATGGAATAGAATGGAATGGAATGGAATGGAATGGAGTGGAATCAACCCGAGTAGAACAGAATGGAACGGAATGGAATGGAATGGAATGGAATGGAATGGAATGGAATGGAATGGAATGGAATCGAATGGAATGGAATGGAATGGAATGGAATGGAATGGAATGGAATGGAATGGAATCGAACGGAATCGAATGGAATGGAATGTAATATAATGGAATGTAATGGAATGGAATGGAATGGAATGGAGTCAACCCGAGTAGAATGGAATGGATTAGAATGGAATGGAATGGAAAGTAATGGAATGGAATGGAATGGAATGGAATGGAATGGAAAGGAATGGAAAGGAATGGAATGGAATCAACCCGAGTAGAACTAAATGGAATGGAAAGGAATGGAATGGAATGGAATAGAATGGAATGGAATGGAATTCAATGGAGTAGAATGGAATGTAATAGAATGGAATGGAATGGAATGGAATGGAATGGAATGGAATGGAATGGAATGGAATGGAATGGAATGGAATAGAATGGAATCAACCCGACTAGAACGGAATGGAATGGAATGGAATGGAATGGAACCGAATGGAATGGAATGGAATGGAATGGAATGGAATGGAATGGAATCCACCCGAGTAGAATGGAATGGATTGGAATGGAATGGAAAGGAATGGAATGGAATCGAGTGGAATGGAATGGAATGGAATGGAATGGAATGGAATGGAATGGAATGGAATCAACCCGAGTAGAATGGAATGGATTGGAATTGAATGGAATGGAATGGAATCGAATGGAATCGAATGGAATCGAATGGAATGGAATGGAATGAAATGGAATGGAATGGAATCAACCCGAGGATAACGGAATGGAATGGAATGGAATGGAATGGGATGGAATGGAATCGAATGATATCGAATGGAATCGAATGGAATGGAATGGAATAGAATGGAATCAACCCGAGTGGAACGGAATGGAATGGAATGGAATAGAATGGAATGGAATGGAATTGAATGGAATAGAATGGAATGGAATGGAATGGAATGGAATGGAATGGAATGGAATGGAATCGAATGGAATCGAATGGAATGCAATGGAATGGAATGGAATGGAATGGAATGGAATGGAATGGAATGGAATGGAATCAACCCGAATAGAACGGAATGGAATGGAGTGGAATGGAATGGAATGGAATGGAATGGAAAAGAATGGAATGGAATGGAATGGAATGGAATGGAATGGAATGGAATGGAATGGAATCGAATGGAATCGAATGGAATCGAATGGAATGGAATGGAATAGAATGGAATCAACCCGCGTAGAACAGAATGGAATGGAATGGAATGGAATCAACACGAGTAGAATGGAATGGATTGGAATGGAATGGAATGGAATCGAATGGAATGGAATGGAATGGAATGGAATGGAATGGAATGGAATGGAATGGAATTCAATGGAATAGAATTGAATGGAATGGAATGGAATAAAATGAAATGGAATGGAATGGAATCGAATGGAATAGAATGGAATCGAATGGAATGGAATGGAATAGAATGGAATGGAATGGAATGGAATGGAGTGGAATCAACCCGAGTAGAACAGAATGGAACGGAATGGAATGGAATGGAATGGAATGGAATGGAATGGAATGGAATGGAATGGAATGGAATGGAATGGAATGGAATCGAATGGAATGGAATGGAATGGAATGGAATCAACCCAAGTAGAATGGAATGGATTGGAATGGAATGGAATGGAATGGAATGGAATCAATCCGAGTAGAATGGAATGGAATGGAATTCAATGTAACCGAAAGGAATTGAATCAATCCATTTGGAACGGAACGGGATGGAACGGGACGGGACGGGATGGGACGGGTCGGGATGGGACGGAATGGAACGGAACGGAATGGCATGGAATCAACCCGTGTAGAATGGAATGGAATGGAATGTAATGGAAGGGAAAGGAATAGAATAGAATAGAATGGAATTGAACCAACCCGCGTGGAACGGAATGGAACGTAACGGAAACGAGCGGAACGGAATGGAAAGGAATCAACCCGAGTAAAACGGCACGGGACGGGACGGGACGGGACGGGAAGGGACGGGACGTGTCGGGACGGAACGGAACGGAACGGAACTCAATGGATTCAAGCCGAGTAGAACGGAATGGAATAGAATGGAATGGAATGGAACGGAATGGAATGGAATGGAATGGAATGGAATGGAATGGAATGGAATGGAAATCAACCTGAGTAGAACGGAATGGAATGGAATGGAATGGAATGGAATGGAATGGAATGGAATGGAATGGAATGGAATTCAATGGAATAGAATGGAATGGAATGGAATGGAATAAAATGAAATGGAATGGAATGGAATCGAATGGAATAGAATGGAATCGAATGGAATGGAATGGAATAGAATGGAATGGAATGGAATGGAATGGAGTGGAATCAACCCGAGTAGAACAGAATGGAATGGAATGGAATGGAATGGAATGGAATGGAGTGGAATCAACCCGAGTAGAACGGAATGGAATGGAATGGAATGGAATGGAATGGAATGGAATGGAATAGAAATGAATGGAATGGAATGGAATGGAATGGAATAGAATGGAATGGAATGGAATGGAATGGAATGGAATGGAATGGAATGGAATGGAATGGAATCGAATGGAATCGAATGGAATGCAATGGAATGGAATGGAATGGAATGGAATGGAATGGAATGGAATGGAATGGAATGGAATGGAATGGAATGGAATCAACCCGAATAGAACGGAATGGAATGGAGTGGAATGGAATGGAATGGAATGGAATGGAAAAGAATGGAATGGAATGGAATGGAATAGAATGGAATGTAATGGAATGGAATCGAATGGAGTCGAATGGAATCGAATGGAATCGAATGGAATGGAATGGAATAGAATGGAATCAACCCGCGTAGAATGGAATGGAATGGAATGGAATGGAATGGAATGGAATGGAATGGAATGGAATGGAATGGAATGGAATGGAATGGAATCAACACGAGTAGAATGGAATGGATTGGAATGGAATGGAATGGAATGGAATGGAATGGAATGGAATCGAATGGAATAGAATGGAATAGATTGGAATGGAATGGAATGGAATGGAATGGAATGGAATGAATGGAATGGAATGGAAAGGAATGGAATGGAATGGAATCGAATGGAATGGAATGGAATGGAATGGAATGGAATGGAATGGAATGGAATGGAATGGAATGGAATGGAATGGAATGGAATGGAATAAACTCGAGTAGAATGGAATGGATTGGAATGAAATGGAATGGAATTGAATGGAATCGAATGGAATCGAATGGAATCGAATGGAATGGAATGGAATATAATGGAATGGAAAGGAATGGAATGGAATGGAGTCAACCCGAGTAGAATGGAATGGATTGGAATGGAATGGAATGGAAAGAAATGGAATGGAATGGAATGGAATGGAATGGAATGGAATGGAATGGAATGGAATGGAATGGAATGGAATCAACCCAAGTAGAACTAAATGGAATGGAAAGGAATGGAATGGAATGGAATGGAATGGAATGGAATGGAATTCAATGGAGTAGAATGGAATGGAATAGAATGGAATGGAATGGAATGGAATCGAATGGATTCGTATGGAATGGAATGGAATGGAATGGAATGGAATGGAATGGAATGGAATGGAATCGAATGGAATGGTATGGAATGGAATGGAATGGAATGGAGAGGTATCAACCCTAGTTGAACGGAATGGAATGGAATGGAATGGAATGGAATCGGATGGAATGTAATGGAATGGAATGGAATGGAATGGAATGGAATGGAATGGAATGGAATGGAAATCAACCTGAGTAGAACGGAATGGAATGGAATGGAATGGAATGGAATGGAATGGAACGGAATGGAATGGAAAGAACCCGAGTGGAATGGAATGGAATGGAATGGAATGGAATGATGATCCCGAGTAGAATGGAATGGTTTGGAATGAAATGGAATGGAATGGAATGGAATGGAATCGAATGGAATCCAATGGAATGGAATGGAATGGAATGGAATGGAATGGAATGGAATGGAATGGAATGGAATGGAATAAACCCGAGTAGAACGGAATGGGTTGGAATGGAAAGGAATGGAATGGAATGGAATGGAATGGAATGGAATGGAATGGAATGGAATGGAGTGGAATCAAACCGATTAGAACGGAATGGAATGGAATGGAATGGAATGGAATGGAATGGAATGGAATGGAATGGAATGGAATGGAGTGGAATGGAATAGAACGGAATCGAATGGAATAGAATGGAATATAATGGAATGGAATGGAATGGAATGGAATGGAATGGAGTCAACCCGAGTAGAATGGAATGGATTAGAATGGAATGGAATGGAAAGTAATGGAATGGAATGGAATGGAATGGAATGGAATGGAATCAAATGGAATGGAATGGAATCGAATGGAATGGAATGGAATGGAATGGAATGGAATCGAACGGAATCGAATGGAATAGAATGGAATATAATGGAATGGAATGGAATGGAATGGAATGGAATGGAATGGATTGGAGTCAACCCGAGTAGAATGGAATGGATTGGAATGGAATGGAATGGAAAGTAATGGAATGGAATGGAATGGAATGGAATGGAATGGAATGGAATGGAATGGAATGGAATGGAATGGAATGGAATGGAATCAACCCGAGTAGAACTAAATGGAATGGAAAGGAATGGAATGGAATGGAATTGAATGGAATGGAATGGAATTCAATGGAGTAGAATGGAATGGAATAGAATGGAAAGGAATGGAATGGAATGGAATGGAATGGAATGGAATAGAATGGAATCAACCCGACTAGAACAGAATGGAATGGAATGGAATGGAATGGAATGGAATCGAAAGGAATGGAATGGAATGGAATGGAATGGAATGGAATGGAATCCACCCGAGTAGAATGGAATGGATTGGAATGGAATGGAAAGGAATGGAATGGAATCGAGTGGAATCGAATGGAATGGAATGGAATGGAATGGAATGGAATGGAATCGAATCAACCCGAGTAGAATGGAATGGATTGGAATGGAATGGAATGGAATGGAATCGAATGGAATCGAAAGAAATGGAATGGAATGGAATGGAATGAAATGGAATGGAATGAAATCAACCCGAGTAGAACGGAATGGAATGGAATGGAATGGAATGGAATGGAATGGAATCAACCCGACTAGAACGGAATGGGTTGGAATGGAAAGGAATGGAATGGAATGGAATGGAATGGAATGGAATGGAATGGAGTGGAATCAAACCGATTAGAACGGAATGGAATGGAATGGAATGGAATCGAATGGAATGGAATGGAATGGAATGGAATGGAATGGAATGGAATGGAATCGAACGGAATCGAATGGAATGGAATGGAATATAATGGAATGGAATGGAATGGAATGGAATGGAATGGAGTCAACCCGAGTAGAATGGAATGGATTGCAATGGAATGGAATGGAAAGTAATGGAATGGAATGGAATGGAATGGAATGGAATGGAATGAAATGGAATGGAATGGAATGGAATGGAATGGAATCAACCCGAGTAGAACTAAATGGAATGGAAAGGAATGGAATGGAATGGAATTGAATGGAATGGAATGGAATTCAATGGAGTAGAATGGAATAGAATAGAATGGAATGGAATGGAATATAATGGAATCGAATGGAATGGAATGGAATGGAATGGAATGGAATAGAATGGAATCAACCCGACTAGAACGGAATGGAATGGAATGGAATGGAATGGAATGGAATGGAATGGAATGGAATGGAATGGAATGGAAAGGAATCGAATGGAATGGAATGGAATGGAATGGAATGGAATGGAATGGAATGGAATGGAATGGAATGGAATGGAGTGGAATCAACCCGAGTAGAACGGAATGGAATGGAATGGAATGGAATGGAATGGAATGGAATGGAATGGAATTTAATGGAATGGAAAGGAATCGAAATGAATGGAATGGAATGGAATGGAATGGAATGGAATGGAATGGAATGGAATGGAATCAACCCGAGTAGAATGGAATGGATTGGAATGGAATTGAATGGAATGGAATGGAATGGAATGGAATGGAATGGAATGGAATCGAATGGAATAGAATGGAATGGAATGGAATGGAATGGAATAGAATGGAATGGAATGGAATGGAATGGAATGGAATGGAATGGAATGGAATGGAATGGAATCAACCCGAGTAGAATGGAATGGATTGGAGTGGAATGGAATGGAATGGAATGGAATCGAATGGAATCGAATGGAATGGAGTGGAATGGAATGGAATGGAATGGAATGGAATGGAATCAACCCGAGTAGAACGGAATGGAATGGAATGGAATGGAATAGAATGGAATGGAATGGAATGGAATGGAATTCAATGGATTAGAATGGAATGGAATCGAATGGAATCGAATGGAGACGAATGGAATGGAATGGAATGGAATGGAATGGAATGGAATCAACCAGAGTAGAATGGAATGTATTGGAATGGAATGGAATGGAATGGAATGGAATGGAATCGAATGGAATGGAATGGAATGGAATGGAATGGAATGGAATGGAGTCAATCAGAGTAGAACGGAATGGAATGGAATGGAATGGAATGGAATGGAATGGAATGGAATTCAATGGAATAGAATGGAATGGAAGGGAATGGAATGGAATGGAATGGAATCGAATGGAATCGAATGGAATCGAACGGAATGGAATGGAATAGAATGGAATCAACCCGAGTAGAACGGAATGGAATGGAATGGAATGGAATGGAATGGAATCGAATGGAATGGAATGGAATGGAATGGAATGGAATGGAATGGAATGGAATGGAATGAAACTGAATGCAATGGAATGGAATGGAATGGAATGGAATGGAATGGAATGGAAAGGAATCGAATGGAATGGAATGGAATGGAATGGAATCAACCCGAGTAGAATGGAATGGATTGGAATGAAATGAAATGGAATGGAATGGAATGGAATGGAATGGAATGGAATGGAATGGAATGGAACCAATCCGAGTAGAATGGAATGGAATGGAATTCAATGTAACCGAAAGGAATTGAATCAACCCATGTGGAATGGAACGGGATGGAACGGGACGGGACGGGATGGGATGGGTCGGGATGGGACGGAATGGAACGGAATGGAACGGCATGGAATCAACCCGAGTAGAATGGAATGGAATGGAAAGGAATAGAATAGAATAGAATGGAATTGAACCAACCCACGTGGAACGGAATGGAACGGAATGGAAACGAGCGGAACGGAATGCAAAGGAATCAACCCGAGTAAAACGGAACGGGACGGAACGGAACGGAACCAAACTCAATGGAATCAACCTGAGTAGAACGGAATGGAATAAATGGGAAGGAATGGAATGGAATGGAATGGAATGGAATGGAAAGGAATGGAATGGAATTGAGTGGAATGGAATGGAATGGAATGGAATGGAAATCAACCCGAGTAGAACGGAATGGAATGGAATGGAATGGAATGGAATGGAATGGAATGGAATGGAATGGAATGGAATGGAATGGAATGGAATGGAATGATCAACCCGAGTGGAATGGAATGGAATGGAATGGAATGGAATGGAATGGAATGGAATGGAGAGGAATCAACCCGAGTAGAACGGAATGGAATGGAATGGAATGGAATGGAATGGAATGGAATGGAATGGAATGGAATGGAATGGAATAGAATGGAATCAACCCGACTAGAACGGAATGGAATGGAATGAAATGGAATGGAATGGAATGGAATGGAATGGAATGGAATGGAATGGAATGGAATGGAATGGAATGGAATGGAATGGAATCAACCCAAGTAGAATGGAATGGATTGGAATGGAATGGAATGGAATGGAATGGAATCGAATCGAATGGAACGCAATGGAATGGAAAGGAATGGAATGGAATGGAATGGAATGGAATGGAATCAATCCGAGTAGAATGGAATGGAATGGAATTCAATGTAACCGAAAGGAATTGAATCAACCCATGTGGAACTGAACGGGATGGGACGGGACGGGACGGGATGGGACGGGTCGGGATGGGACGGAATGGAACGGAACGGAATGGCATGGAATCAACCCGAGTAGAATGGAATGGAATGGAATGGAATGGAATGGAAAGGAATAGAATAGAATAGAATGGATTTGAACCAACCCGTGTGGAACGGAATGGAACGTAACGGAAACGAGCGGAACGGAATGGAAAGGAATCAACCCGAGTAAAACGGCACGGGACGGGACGGGACGGGACGGGACGGGACGGAACGGAACGGAACCAAACTCAATGGAATCGACCCGAGTAGAACGGAATGGAGTAAATGGAAAGGAATGGAATGGAATGGAATGGAATGGACTGGAATGGAATGGAATGGAATGGAATGGAATGGACTGGAATGGAATGGAATGGAATGGAATGGAATGGAATGGAATGGAATGGAAATCAACCCGAGTAGAACGGAATGGAATGGAATGGAATGGAATGGAATGGAATGGAATGGAATGGAATGGAATGGAATGAGCCCGAGTGGAATGGAATGGAATGGAATGGAATGGAATGGAATGGAATGGAATGATCAACCCGAGTGGAATGGAATGGAATGGAATGGAATGGAATGGAATGGAATGGAATGGAATGGAGTGGAATCAACCCGAGTAGAACGGAATGGAATGGAATGGAATGGAATGGAACGGAATGGAATGGAATGGAATGGAATGGAATGGAATGGAATGGAATGGAATGGAATTCAATGGAATAGAATGGAATGGAATGGAATGGAATAAAATGAAATGGAATGGAATGGAATCGAATGGAATAGAATGGAATCGAATGGAATGGAATGGAATAGAATGGAATGGAATGGAATGGAATGGAGTGGAATCAACCCGAGTAGAACAGAATGGAACGGAATGGAATGGAATGGAATGGAATGGAATGGAATGATCAACCCGAGTGGAATGGAATGGAATGGAATGGAATGGAATGGAATGGAATGGAATCAACCCGAGTAGAACGTAATGGAATGGAATGGAATGGAATGGAATGGAACGGAATGGAATGGAATGGAATGGAATTCAATGGAATAGAATGGAATGGAATCGAATGGAATCGAATGGAGACGAATGGAATGGAATGGAAAGGAATGGAATGGAATCAACTAGAGTAGAATGGAATGTACTGGAATGGAATGGAATGGAATGGAATGGAATGGAATAGAATGGAATCAACCCGAGTAGAAAGGAATGGAATGGAATGGAATGGAATCGAATGGAATGGAATGGAATGGAATGGAATGGAATGGAATGGAATGAAACTGAATGGAATGGAATGGAATGGAATGGAATGGAATCAACCCGAGTAGAATGGAATGGATTGGAATGGAATGGAATGGAATGGAATCGAATGGAATCGAATGGAATGGAATGGAATGGAATGGAATGGAATGAAATGAAATGGAATGGAATCAACCCGAGTAGAACGGAATGGAATGGAATGGAATGGAATGGGATGCAATGGAATCGAATGATCTCGAATGGAATCGAATGGAATCGAATGGAATGCAATGGAATGGAATGGAATGGAATGGAATGGAATGGAATGGAATGGAATGGAATCAACCCGAGTAGAATGGAATGGATTGGAATGGAATGGAATGGAATGGAATGGAATCGAATGGAATCGAATGGAATGGAGTGGAATCGAATGGAATGGAATGGAATGGAATGGAATGGAATGGAATCAACCCGAGTAGAACGGAATGGAATGGAATGGAATGGAATGGAATGGAATGGAATGGAGTGGAATGGAATGGAATGGAATGGAATGGAATTCAATGGAATAGAATGAAATGGAATCGAATGGAATCGAATGGAGACGAATGGAATGGAATGGAATGGATTGGAATGGAATGGAATGGAATCAACCAGAGTAGAATGGAATGTACTGGAATGGAATGGAATGGAATGGAATGGAATGGAATGGAATGGAATTCAATGGAATAGAATGGAATGGAAGGGAATGGAATGGAATGGAATGGAATCGAATGGAGTCGAATGGAATCGAACGGAATGGAATGGAATAGAATGGAATCAACCCGAGTAGAAAGGAATGGAATGGAATGGAATGGAATCGAATGGAATGGAATGGAATGGAATGGAATGGAATGGAATGGAATGAAACTGAATGGAATGGAATGGAATGGAATGGAATGGAATCAACCCGAGTAGAATGGAATGGATTGGAATGGAATGGAATGGAATGGAATCGAATGGAATCGAATGGAATGGAATGGAATGGAATGGAATGAAATGAAATGGAATGGAATCAACCCGAGTAGAACGGAATGGAATGGAATGGAATGGAATGGGATGCAATGGAATCGAATGATCTCGAATGGAATCGAATGGAATCGAATGGAATGCAATGGAATGGAATGGAATGGAATGGAATGGAATGGAATGGAATGGAATGGAATGGAATGGAATGGAATGGAATCAACCCGAGTAGAATGGAATGGATTGGAATGGAATGGAATGGAATGGAATGGAATCGAATGGAATCGAATGGAATGGAGTGGAATCGAATGGAATGGAATGGAATGGAATGGAATGGAATGGAATCAACCCGAGTAGAACGGAATGGAATGGAATGGAATGGAATGGAATGGAATGGAATGGAGTGCAATGGAATGGAATGGAATGGAATGGAATTCAATGGAATAGAATGAAATGGAATCGAATGGAATCGAATGGAGACGAATGAAATGGAATGGAATGGAATGGAATGGAATCAACCAGAGTAGAATGGAATGTATTGGAGTGGAATGGAATGGAATGGAATGGAATGGAATGGAATCGAATGGAATGGAATGGAATGGAATGGAATGGAATGGAATGGAATGGAATCGAATGGAATCGAATGGAATCGAACGGAATGGAATGGAATAGAATGCAATCAACCCAAGTAGAACGGAATGGAATGGAATGGATTGGAATGGAATGGAATGGAATCGAATGGAATGGAATGGAAAGGAATGGAATGGAATGGAATGAAACTGAATGGAATGGAATGGAATGGAATGGAATGGAATTCAATGGAATAGAATGGAATGGAATGGAATGGAATAAAATGAAATGGAATGGAATGGAATCGAATGGAATAGAATGGAATGGAATGGAATGGAATCGAATGGAATGGAATAGAATGGAATGGAATGGAATGGAATGGAGTGGAATCAACCCGAGTAGAACAGAATGGAATGGAATGGAATGGAATCGAATCGAATGGAACGCAATGGAATGGAATGGAATGGAATGGAATGAAATGGAATGGAATGGAATGGAATGGAATCAACCCGAGTAGAATGGAATGGATTGGAATGGACTGGAATGGAATGGAATGGAATGCAATCAATCCGAGTAGAATGGAATGGAATGGAATGGAATGGAATTCAATGTAATAGAATTGAATTGAATCAACCCGCGTGTAACGGAATGGAAAGGAACGGAAAGGAACGCAACGGAATGGAACGGAATCAACCCAATCAGAACGGAACGGAATGGGACGGGACGGGACGGGACGGGACGCGTCGGGATGGGACGGAATTGAACGGAACGGAACGGCATGGAATCAACCCGAGTAGAATGCAATGGAATGGAAAGGAATAGAATAGAATAGAATGGAATTGAACCAACCCGCGTGGAACGGAATGGAACGGAATGGAAACGAGCGGAACGGAATGCAAAGGAATCAACCCGAGTAAAACGGAACGGGACGGAACGGAACGGAACCAAACTCAATGGAATCAACCCGAGTAGAACGGAATGGAATAAATGGAAAGAAATGGAATGGAATGGAATGGAATGGAATGGAATGGAATGGAATGGAATGGAGTGGAATGGAATGGAATGGAATGGAATGGAAATCAACCCGAGTAGAACGGAATGGAATGGAATGGAATGGAATGGAATGGAATGGAATGGAATGGAATGGAATGGAATGGAATGGAATGGAATGATCAACCCGAGTGGAATGGAATGGAATGGAATGGAATGGAATGGAATGGAATGGAATGGAGAGGAATCAACCCGAGTAGAACGGAATGGAATGGAATGGAATGGAATGGAATGGAATGGAATGGAATGGAATGGAATGGAATGGAATGGAATGGAATGGAATGGAATGGAATAGAGTGGAATCAACCCGACTAGAACGGAATGGAATGGAATGAAATGGAATGGAATAGAATGGAATGGAATGGAATGGAATGGAATGGAATGGAATGGAATGGAATGGAATGGAATCAACCCAAGTAGAATGGAATGGATTGGAATGGAATGGAATGGAATGGAATGGAATCGAATCGAATGGAACGCAATGGAATGGAAAGGAATGGAATGGAATGGAATGGAATGGACTGGAATGGAATGGAATGGAATGGAATGGAATGGAATGGAATGGAATGGAATGGAAATCAACCCGAGTAGAACGGAATGGAATGGAATGGAATGGAACGGAATGGAATGGAAAGAACCCGAGTGGAATGGAATGGAATGGAATGGAATGGAATGATGATCCCGAGTAGAATGGAATGGTTTGGAATGAAATGGAATGGAATGGAATGGAATGGAATCGAATGGAATGGAATGGAATGGAATGGAATGGAATAGAATGGAATCAACCCGACTAGAACGGAATGGAATGGAATGGAATGGAATGGAATGGAATGGAATGGAATGGAATGGAATGGAATGGAATGGAATGGAATGGAATTTAATGGAATGGAAAGGAATCGAAAGGAATGGAATGGAATGGAATGGAATGGAATGGAATGGAATGGAATGGAATGGAATCAATCCGAGTAGAAAGGAATGGAATGGAATTCAATGTAACCGAAAGGAATTGAATCAACCCATGTGGAACTGAACGGGATGGGACGGGACGGAACGGGATGGGACGGGACGGGATGGGACGGAATGGAACGGAACGGAATGGCATGGAATCAACCCGAGTAGAATGGAATGGAATGGAATGGAATGGAATGGAAAGGAATAGAATAGAATAGAATGGAATTGAACCAACCCGTGTGGAACGGAATGGAATGTAACGGAAACGAGCGGAACGGAATGGAAAGGAATCAACCCGAGTAAAACGGCACGGGACGGGACGGGACGGGACGGAACGGAACGGAACCAAACTCAATGGAATCGACCCGAGTAGAACGGAATGGAGTAAATGGAAAGGAATGGAACGGAATGGAATGGAATGGACTGGAATGGAATGGAATGGAATGGAATGGAATGGAATGGAATGGAAATCAACCCGAGTAGAACGGAATGGAATGGAATGGAATGGAATGGAATGGAATGGAATGGAATGAGCCCGAGTGGAATGGAATGGAATGGAATGGAATGGAATGGAATGGAATGATCAACCCGAGTGGAATGGAATGGAATGGAATGGAATGGAATGGAATGGAATGGAATGGAGTGGAATCAACCCGAGTAGAACGGAATGGAATGGAATGGAATGGAATGGAATGGAATGGAATGGAATGGAATGGAATGGAATGGAATGGAATGGAATGGAATGGAATGGAAATCAACCTGAGTAGAACGGAATGGAATGGAATGGAATGGAATGGAATGGAATGGAATGGAATGAACCCGAGTGGAATGGAATGGAATGGAATGGAATGGAATGATGAACCCGAGTAGAATGGAATGGTTTGGAATGAAATGGAATGGAATGGAATGGAATGGAATGGAATCGAATGGAATGGAATGGAATGGAATGGAATGGAATGGAATGGAATGGAATGGAATGGAATGGAATGGAATCAACCCGAGTAGAACGGAATGGGTTGGAATGGAAAGGAATGGAATGGAATGGAATGGAATGGAATGGAATGGAATGGAATGGAATGGAATGGAATGGAATGGAATGGAGTGGAATCAACCCGAGTAGAACGGAATGGAATGGAATGGAATGGAATGGAATGGAATGGAATAGATATGAATGGAATGGAATGGAATGGAATGGAATGGAATGGAATGGAATGGAATCAACCCGAGTAGAATGGAATGGATTGGAATGGAATGGAATGGAATGGAATGGAATGGAATGGAATCGAATGGAATCGAATGGAATGGAATGGAATGGAATGGAATGGAATGGAATGGAATGGAATCGAACGGAATCGAATGGAATGGAATGTAATATAATGGAATATAATGGAATGGAATGGAATGGAATGGAGTCAACCCGAGTAGAATGGAATGGATTAGAATGGAATGGAATGGAAAGTAATGGAATGGAATGGAATGGAATGGAATGGAATGGAATGGAATGGAAAGGAATGGAAAGGAATGGAATGGAATCAACACGAGTAGAACTAAATGGAATGGAAAGGAATGGAATGGAATGGAATAGAATGGAATGGAATGGAATTCAAAGGAGTAGAATGGAATGTAATAGAATGGAATGGAATGGAATGGAATGGAATGGAATGGAATGGAATGGAATGGAACCGAATGGAATGGAATGGAATGGAATGGAATGGAATGGAATCCACCCGAGTAGAATGGAATGGATTGGAATGGAATGGAATGGAATGGAATGGAATCGAGTGGAATGGAATTCAATGGAATAGAATTGAATGGAATGGAATGGAATAAAATGAAATGGAATGGAATGGAATCGAATGGAATAGAATGGAATCGAATGGAATGGAATGGAATAGAATGGAATGGAATGGAATGGAATGGAGTGGAATCAACCCGAGTAGAACAGAATGGAACGGAATGGAATGGAATGGAATGGAATGGAATGGAATGGAATGGAATGGAATGGAATGGAATGGAATCGAATGGAATGGAATGGAATGGAATGGAATGGAATCAACCCAAGTAGAATGGAATGGATTGGAATGGAATGGAATGGAATGGAATGGAATGGAATGGAATGGAATTCAATGGAATGGAATTGAATGGAATGGAATGGAATAAAATGAAATGGAATGGAATGGAATCGAATGGAATAGAATGGAATCGAATGGAATGGAATGGAATAGAATGGAATGGAATGGAATGGAATGGAGTGGAATCAACCCGAGTAGAACAGAATGGAACGGAATGGAATGGAATGGAATGGAATGGAATGGAATGGAATGGAATGGAATGGAATGGAATGGAATGGAATCGAATGGAATGGAATGGAATGGAATGGAATGGAATCAACCCAAGTAGAATGGAATGGATTGGAATGGAATGGAATGGAATGGAATGGAATGGAATGGAATGGAATGGAATGGAATGGAATTCAATGGAATAGAATGGAATGGAATGGAATGGAATAAAATGAAATGGAATGGAATGGAATCGAATGGAATAGAATGGAATCGAATGGAATGGAATGGAATAGAATGGAATGGAATGGAATGGAATGGAGTGGAATCAACCCGAGTAGAACAGAATGGAACGGAATGGAATGGAATGGAATGGAATGGAATGGAATGGAATGGAATGGAATGGAATCGAATGGAATGGAATGGAATGGAATGGAATGGAATGGAATGGAATGGAATGGAATGGAATCGAACGGAATCGAATGGAATGGAATGTAATATAATGGAATGTAATGGAATGGAATGGAATGGAATGGAGTCAACCCGAGTAGAATGGAATGGATTAGAATGGAATGGAATGGAAAGTAATGGAATGGAATGGAATGGAATGGAATGGAATGGAAAGGAATGGAAAGGAATGGAATGGAATCAACCCGAGTAGAACTAAATGGAATGGAAAGGAATGGAATGGAATGGAATAGAATGGAATGGAATGGAATTCAATGGAGTAGAATGGAATGTAATAGAATGGAATGGAATGGAATGGAATGGAATGGAATGGAATGGAATGGAATGGAATGGAATAGAATGGAATCAACCCGACTAGAACGGAATGGAATGGAATGGAATGGAATGGAACCGAATGGAATGGAATGGAATGGAATGGAATGGAATGGAATGGAATCCACCCGAGTAGAATGGAATGGATTGGAATGGAATGGAAAGGAATGGAATGGAATCGAGTGGAATGGAATGGAATGGAATGGAATGGAATGGAATGGAATGGAATCAACCCGAGTAGAATGGAATGGATTGGAATTGAATGGAATGGAATGGAATCGAATGGAATCGAATGGAATCGAATGGAATGGAATGGAATGAAATGGAATGGAATGGAATCAACCCGAGGATAACGGAATGGAATGGAATGGAATGGAATGGGATGGAATGGAATCGAATGATATCGAATGGAATCGAATGGAATGGAATGGAATAGAATGGAATCAACCCGAGTGGAACGGAATGGAATGGAATGGAATAGAATGGAATGGAATGGAATTGAATGGAATAGAATGGAATGGAATGGAATGGAATGGAATGGAATGGAATGGAATGGAATCGAATGGAATCGAATGGAATGCAATGGAATGGAATGGAATGGAATGGAATGGAATGGAATGGAATGGAATGGAATCAACCCGAATAGAACGGAATGGAATGGAGTGGAATGGAATGGAATGGAATGGAATGGAAAAGAATGGAATGGAATGGAATGGAATGGAATGGAATGGAATGGAATGGAATGGAATCGAATGGAATCGAATGGAATCGAATGGAATGGAATGGAATAGAATGGAATCAACCCGCGTAGAACAGAATGGAATGGAATGGAATGGAATGGAATGGAATGGAATGGAATCAACACGAGTAGAATGGAATGGATTGGAATGGAATGGAATGGAATCGAATGGAATGGAATGGAATGGAATGGAATGGAATGGAATGGAATGGAATGGAATTCAATGGAATAGAATTGAATGGAATGGAATGGAATAAAATGAAATGGAATGGAATGGAATCGAATGGAATAGAATGGAATCGAATGGAATGGAATGGAATAGAATGGAATGGAATGGAATGGAATGGAGTGGAATCAACCCGAGTAGAACAGAATGGAACGGAATGGAATGGAATGGAATGGAATGGAATGGAATGGAATGGAATGGAATGGAATGGAATGGAATGGAATGGAATCGAATGGAATGGAATGGAATGGAATGGAATCAACCCAAGTAGAATGGAATGGATTGGAATGGAATGGAATGGAATGGAATGGAATCAATCCGAGTAGAATGGAATGGAATGGAATTCAATGTAACCGAAAGGAATTGAATCAATCCATTTGGAACGGAACGGGATGGAACGGGACGGGACGGGATGGGACGGGTCGGGATGGGACGGAATGGAACGGAACGGAATGGCATGGAATCAACCCGTGTAGAATGGAATGGAATGGAATGTAATGGAAGGGAAAGGAATAGAATAGAATAGAATGGAATTGAACCAACCCGCGTGGAACGGAATGGAACGTAACGGAAACGAGCGGAACGGAATGGAAAGGAATCAACCCGAGTAAAACGGCACGGGACGGGACGGGACGGGACGGGAAGGGACGGGACGTGTCGGGACGGAACGGAACGGAACGGAACTCAATGGATTCAAGCCGAGTAGAACGGAATGGAATAGAATGGAATGGAATGGAACGGAATGGAATGGAATGGAATGGAATGGAATGGAATGGAATGGAAATCAACCTGAGTAGAACGGAATGGAATGGAATGGAATGGAATGGAATGGAATGGAATGGAATGGAATGGAATGGAATTCAATGGAATAGAATGGAATGGAATGGAATGGAATAAAATGAAATGGAATGGAATGGAATCGAATGGAATAGAATGGAATCGAATGGAATGGAATGGAATAGAATGGAATGGAATGGAATGGAATGGAGTGGAATCAACCCGAGTAGAACAGAATGGAATGGAATGGAATGGAATGGAATGGAATGGAGTGGAATCAACCCGAGTAGAACGGAATGGAATGGAATGGAATGGAATGGAATGGAATGGAATGGAATAGAAATGAATGGAATGGAATGGAATGGAATGGAATAGAATGGAATGGAATGGAATGGAATGGAATGGAATGGAATGGAATGGAATGGAATGGAATCGAATGGAATCGAATGGAATGCAATGGAATGGAATGGAATGGAATGGAATGGAATGGAATGGAATGGAATGGAATGGAATGGAATGGAATGGAATGGAATCAACCCGAATAGAACGGAATGGAATGGAGTGGAATGGAATGGAATGGAATGGAATGGAAAAGAATGGAATGGAATGGAATGGAATGGAATGGAATGTAATGGAATGGAATCGAATGGAGTCGAATGGAATCGAATGGAATCGAATGGAATGGAATGGAATAGAATGGAATCAACCCGCGTAGAATGGAATGGAATGGAATGGAATGGAATGGAATGGAATGGAATGGAATGGAATGGAATGGAATGGAATGGAATCAACACGAGTAGAATGGAATGGATTGGAATGGAATGGAATGGAATGGAATGGAATGGAATGGAATCGAATGGAATAGAATGGAATAGATTGGAATGGAATGGAATGGAATGGAATGGAATGGAATGAATGGAATGGAATGGAAAGGAATGGAATGGAATGGAATCGAATGGAATGGAATGGAATGGAATGGAATGGAATGGAATGGAATGGAATGGAATGGAATGGAATGGAATGGAATGGAATGGAATCAACTCGAGTAGAATGGAATGGATTGGAATGAAATGGAATGGAATTGAATGGAATCGAATGGAATCGAATGGAATCGAATGGAATGGAATGGAATATAATGGAATGGAAAGGAATGGAATGGAATGGAGTCAACCCGAGTAGAATGGAATGGATTGGAATGGAATGGAATGGAAAGAAATGGAATGGAATGGAATGGAATGGAATGGAATGGAATGGAATGGAATGGAATGGAATGGAATGGAATCAACCCAAGTAGAACTAAATGGAATGGAAAGGAATGGAATGGAATGGAATGGAATGGAATGGAATGGAATTCAATGGAGTAGAATGGAATGGAATAGAATGGAATGGAATGGAATGGAATCGAATGGAATCGTATGGAATGGAATGGAATGGAATGGAATGGAATGGAATGGAATGGAATGGAATCGAATGGAATGGTATGGAATGGAATGGAATGGAATGGAGAGGTATCAACCCTAGTTGAACGGAATGGAATGGAATGGAATGGAATGGAATCGGATGGAATGTAATGGAATGGAATGGAATGGAATGGAATGGAATGGAATGGAATGGAATGGAAATCAACCTGAGTAGAACGGAATGGAATGGAATGGAATGGAATGGAATGGAATGGAACGGAATGGAATGGAAAGAACCCGAGTGGAATGGAATGGAATGGAATGGAATGGAATGATGATCCCGAGTAGAATGGAATGGTTTGGAATGAAATGGAATGGAATGGAATGGAATGGAATCGAATGGAATCCAATGGAATGGAATGGAATGGAATGGAATGGAATGGAATGGAATGGAATGGAATGGAATGGAATAAACCCGAGTAGAACGGAATGGGTTGGAATGGAAAGGAATGGAATGGAATGGAATGGAATGGAATGGAATGGAATGGAATGGAATGGAGTGGAATCAAACCGATTACAACGGAATGGAATGGAATGGAATGGAATGGAATGGAATGGAATGGAATGGAATGGAATGGAATGGAGTGGAATGGAATAGAACGGAATCGAATGGAATAGAATGGAATATAATGGAATGGAATGGAATGGAATGGAATGGAATGGAGTCAACCCGAGTAGAATGGAATGGATTAGAATGGAATGGAATGGAAAGTAATGGAATGGAATGGAATGGAATGGAATGGAATGGAATCAAATGGAATGGAATGGAATCGAATGGAATGGAATGGAATGGAATGGAATGGAATCGAACGGAATCGAATGGAATAGAATGGAATATAATGGAATGGAATGGAATGGAATGGAATGGAATGGAATGGATTGGAGTCAACCCGAGTAGAATGGAATGGATTGGAATGGAATGGAATGGAAAGTAATGGAATGGAATGGAATGGAATGGAATGGAATGGAATGGAATGGAATGGAATGGAATGGAATGGAATGGAATCAACCCGAGTAGAACTAAATGGAATGGAAAGGAATGGAATGGAATGGAATTGAATGGAATGGAATGGAATTCAATGGAGTAGAATGGAATGGAATAGAATGGAAAGGAATGGAATGGAATGGAATGGAATGGAATGGAATAGAATGGAATCAACCCGACTAGAACAGAATGGAATGGAATGGAATGGAATGGAATGGAATCGAAAGGAATGGAATGGAATGGAATGGAATGGAATGGAATGGAATCCACCCGAGTAGAATGGAATGGATTGGAATGGAATGGAAAGGAATGGAATGGAATCGAGTGGAATCGAATGGAATGGAATGGAATGGAATGGAATGGAATGGAATCGAATCAACCCGAGTAGAATGGAATGGATTGGAATGGAATGGAATGGAATGGAATCGAATGGAATCGAAAGAAATGGAATGGAATGGAATGGAATGAAATGGAATGGAATGAAATCAACCCGAGTAGAACGGAATGGAATGGAATGGAATGGAATGGAATGGAATGGAATCAACCCGACTAGAACGGAATGGGTTGGAATGGAAAGGAATGGAATGGAATGGAATGGAATGGAATGGAATGGAATGGAGTGGAATCAAACCGATTAGAACGGAATGGAATGGAATGGAATGGAATCGAATGGAATGGAATGGAATGGAATGGAATGGAATGGAATGGAATGGAATCGAACGGAATCGAATGGAATGGAATGGAATATAATGGAATGGAATGGAATGGAATGGAATGGAATGGAGTCAACCCGAGTAGAATGGAATGGATTGGAATGGAATGGAATGGAAAGTAATGGAATGGAATGGAATGGAATGGAATGGAATGGAATGGAATGAAATGGAATGGAATGGAATGGAATGGAATGGAATCAACCCGAGTAGAACTAAATGGAATGGAAAGGAATGGAATGGAATGGAATTGAATGGAATGGAATGGAATTCAATGGAGTAGAATGGAATAGAATAGAATGGAATGGAATGGAATATAATGGAATCGAATGGAATGGAATGGAATGGAATGGAATGGAATAGAATGGAATCAACCCGACTAGAACGGAATGGAATGGAATGGAATGGAATGGAATGGAATGGAATGGAATGGAATGGAATGGAATGGAAAGGAATCGAATGGAATGGAATGGAATGGAATGGAATGGAATGGAATGGAATGGAATGGAATGGAATGGAATGGAGTGGAATCAACCCGAGTAGAACGGAATGGAATGGAATGGAATGGAATGGAATGGAATGGAATGGAATGGAATGGAATTTAATGGAATGGAAAGGAATCGAAATGAATGGAATGGAATGGAATGGAATGGAATGGAATGGAATGGAATGGAATGGAATCAACCCGAGTAGAATGGAATGGATTGGAATGGAATTGAATGGAATGGAATGGAATGGAATGGAATGGAATGGAATGGAATCGAATGGAATAGAATGGAATGGAATGGAATGGAATGGAATAGAATGGAATGGAATGGAATGGAATGGAATGGAATGGAATGGAATGGAATGGAATGGAATCAACCCGAGTAGAATGGAATGGATTGGAGTGGAATGGAATGGAATGGAATGGAATCGAATGGAATCGAATGGAATGGAGTGGAATGGAATGGAATGGAATGGAATGGAATGGAATCAACCCGAGTAGAACGGAATGGAATGGAATGGAATGGAATAGAATGGAATGGAATGGAATGGAATGGAATTCAATGGATTAGAATGGAATGGAATCGAATGGAATCGAATGGAGACGAATGGAATGGAATGGAATGGAATGGAATGGAATGGAATCAACCAGAGTAGAATGGAATGTATTGGAATGGAATGGAATGGAATGGAATGGAATGGAATCGAATGGAATGGAATGGAATGGAATGGAATGGAATGGAATGGAGTCAATCAGAGTAGAACGGAATGGAATGGAATGGAATGGAATGGAATGGAATTCAATGGAATAGAATGGAATGGAAGGG
Source organism: Gorilla gorilla gorilla (assembly GCF_029281585.2). Lineage (NCBI taxonomy): Eukaryota > Metazoa > Chordata > Mammalia > Primates > Hominidae > Gorilla > Gorilla gorilla. The sequence continues at coordinate 7,674,387 of NC_073237.2, read as the reverse complement.
AATGGAATGGAATGGAATGGAATCGAATGGAATCGAATGGAATCGAACGGAATGGAATGGAATAGAATGGAATCAACCCGAGTAGAACGGAATGGAATGGAATGGAATGGAATGGAATGGAATCGAATGGAATGGAATGGAATGGAATGGAATGGAATGGAATGGAATGGAATGGAATGGAATGAAACTGAATGCAATGGAATGGAATGGAATGGAATGGAATGGAATGGAATGGAAAGGAATCGAATGGAATGGAATGGAATGGAATGGAATCAACCCGAGTAGAATGGAATGGATTGGAATGAAATGAAATGGAATGGAATGGAATGGAATGGAATGGAATGGAATGGAATGGAACCAATCCGAGTAGAATGGAATGGAATGGAATTCAATGTAACCGAAAGGAATTGAATCAACCCATGTGGAATGGAACGGGATGGAACGGGACGGGACGGGATGGGATGGGTCGGGATGGGACGGAATGGAACGGAATGGAACGGCATGGAATCAACCCGAGTAGAATGGAATGGAATGGAAAGGAATAGAATAGAATAGAATGGAATTGAACCAACCCACGTGGAACGGAATGGAACGGAATGGAAACGAGCGGAACGGAATGCAAAGGAATCAACCCGAGTAAAACGGAACGGGACGGAACGGAACGGAACCAAACTCAATGGAATCAACCTGAGTAGAACGGAATGGAATAAATGGGAAGGAATGGAATGGAATGGAATGGAATGGAATGGAAAGGAATGGAATGGAATTGAGTGGAATGGAATGGAATGGAATGGAATGGAAATCAACCCGAGTAGAACGGAATGGAATGGAATGGAATGGAATGGAATGGAATGGAATGGAATGGAATGGAATGGAATGGAATGGAATGGAATGGAATGGAATGGAATGGAATGATCAACCCGAGTGGAATGGAATGGAATGGAATGGAATGGAATGGAATGGAATGGAGAGGAATCAACCCGAGTAGAACGGAATGGAATGGAATGGAATGGAATGGAATGGAATGGAATGGAATGGAATGGAATGGAATAGAATGGAATCAACCCGACTAGAACGGAATGGAATGGAATGAAATGGAATGGAATGGAATGGAATGGAATGGAATGGAATGGAATGGAATGGAATGGAATGGAATGGAATGGAATGGAATCAACCCAAGTAGAATGGAATGGATTGGAATGGAATGGAATGGAATGGAATGGAATCGAATCGAATGGAACGCAATGGAATGGAAAGGAATGGAATGGAATGGAATGGAATGGAATGGAATCAATCCGAGTAGAATGGAATGGAATGGAATTCAATGTAACCGAAAGGAATTGAATCAACCCATGTGGAACTGAACGGGATGGGACGGGACGGGACGGGATGGGACGGGTCGGGATGGGACGGAATGGAACGGAACGGAATGGCATGGAATCAACCCGAGTAGAATGGAATGGAATGGAATGGAATGGAATGGAAAGGAATAGAATAGAATAGAATGGATTTGAACCAACCCGTGTGGAACGGAATGGAACGTAACGGAAACGAGCGGAACGGAATGGAAAGGAATCAACCCGAGTAAAACGGCACGGGACGGGACGGGACGGGACGGGACGGGACGGAACGGAACGGAACCAAACTCAATGGAATCGACCCGAGTAGAACGGAATGGAGTAAATGGAAAGGAATGGAATGGAATGGAATGGAATGGACTGGAATGGAATGGAATGGAATGGAATGGAATGGACTGGAATGGAATGGAATGGAATGGAATGGAATGGAATGGAATGGAATGGAAATCAACCCGAGTAGAACGGAATGGAATGGAATGGAATGGAATGGAATGGAATGGAATGGAATGGAATGGAATGGAATGAGCCCGAGTGGAATGGAATGGAATGGAATGGAATGGAATGGAATGGAATGGAATGATCAACCCGAGTGGAATGGAATGGAATGGAATGGAATGGAATGGAATGGAATGGAATGGAATGGAGTGGAATCAACCCGAGTAGAACGGAATGGAATGGAATGGAATGGAATGGAACGGAATGGAATGGAATGGAATGGAATGGAATGGAATGGAATGGAATGGAATGGAATTCAATGGAATAGAATGGAATGGAATGGAATGGAATAAAATGAAATGGAATGGAATGGAATCGAATGGAATAGAATGGAATCGAATGGAATGGAATGGAATAGAATGGAATGGAATGGAATGGAATGGAGTGGAATCAACCCGAGTAGAACAGAATGGAACGGAATGGAATGGAATGGAATGGAATGGAATGGAATTGAATGGAATGGAATGGAATGGAATGGAATGGAATCGAATGGAATGGAATGGAATGGAATGGAATCAACCCAATAGAATGGAATGGATTGGAATGGAATGGAATGGAATGGAATCGAATCGAATCGAATGGAACGCAATGGAATGGAATGGAATGGAATGGAATGGAATGGAATGGAATGGAATGGAATGGAATGGAATTGAATGGAATCAATCCGAGTAGAATGGAATGGAATGGAATTCAATGTAACCGAAAGGAATTGAATCAACCCATGTGGAAGGGAACGGGATGGAATGGGACGGGACGGGATGGGACGGGTCGGGATGGGACGGAATGGAACGGAACGGAATGGCATGGAATCAACCCGAGTAGAATGGAATGGAATGGAATGGAATGGAAGGGAAAGAATAGAATAGAATAGAATGGAATTGAACCAACCCGCGTGGAACGGAATGGAACGTAAAGGAAACGAGCGGAACGGAATGGAAAGGAATCAACCCGAGTAAAACGGCACGGGACGGGACGGGACGGGACGGGAAGGGACGGGACATGTCGGGACGGAACGGAACGGAACGGAACTCAATGGATTCAAGCCGAGTAGAACGGAATGGAATAGAATGGAATGGAATGGAATGGAATGGAATGGAATGGAATGGAATGGAATGGAATGGAATGGAATGGAATGGAAATCAACCTGAGTAGAACGGAATGGAATGGAATGGAATGGAATGGAATGGAATGGAATGAACCAGAGTGGAATGGAATGGAATGGAATGGAATGGAATGATGAACCCGAGTAGAATGGAATGGTTTGGAAAGAAATGGAATGGAATGGAATGGAATGGAATGGAATCGAATGGAATGGAATGGAATGGAATGGAATGGAATGGAATGGAATGGAATGGAATCATCCCGAGTAGAACGGAATGGGTTGGAATGGAAAGGAATGGAATGGAATGGAATGGAATGGAATGGAATGGAATGGAGTGGAATCAACCCGAGTAGAACGGAATGGAATGGAATGGAATGGAATGGAATGGAATGGAATGGAATAGAAATGAATGGAATGGAATGGAATGGAATGGAATGGAATGGAATGGAATGGAATGGAATGGAAACAACCCGAGTAGAATGGAATGGATTGGAATGGAATGGAATGGAATGGAATGGAATGGAATGGAATCGAATCGAATGGAATGGAATGGAATCGAATGGAATGGAATGGAATGGAATGGAATGGAATGGAATGGAATGGAATGGAATCGAACGGAATCGAATGGAATGGAATATAATATAATGGAATGTAATGGAATGGAATGGAATGGAATGGAGTCAACCCGAGTAGAATGGAATGGATTAGAATGGAATGGAATGGAAAGTAATGGAATGGAATTGAATGGAATGGAATGGAAAGGAATGGAAAGGAATGGAATGGAATCAACCCGAGTAGAACTAAATGGAATGGAAAGGAATGGAATGGAATGGAATAAAATGGAATGGAATGGAATTCAATGGAGTAGAATGGAATGTAATAGAATGGAATGGAATGGAATGGAATGGAATGGAATGGAATGGAATGGAATGGAATGGAATGGAATGGAATAGAATGAAATCAACCCGACTAGAACGGAATGGAATGGAATGGAATGGAATGGAATGGAATGGAATGGAATGGAACCGAATGGAATGGAATGGAATGGAATGGAATGGAATGGAATGGAATGGAATCCACCCGAGTAGAATGGAATGGATTGGAATGGAATGGAATGGAATGGAATGGAATCGAGTGGAATGGAATGGAATGGAATGGAATGGAAAGGAATGGAATGGAATCAACCCGAGTAGAATGGAATGGATTGGAATGGAATGGAATGGAATGGAATCGAATGGAATCGAATGGAATGGAATGGAATGGAATGGAATGAAATGGAATGGAATGGAATCAACCCGAGTAGAACGGAATGGAATGGAATGGAATGGAATGGGATGGAATGGAATCGAATGATATCGAATGGAATCGAATGGAATGGAATGGAATAGAATGGAATCAACCCGAGTGGAACGGAATGGAATGGAATGGAATAGAATGGAATGGAATGGAATTGAATGGAATAGAATGGAATGGAATGGAAAGGAATGGAATGGAATGGAATGGAATGGAATGGAATGGAATGGAATGGAATGGAATGGAATGGAATGGAATGGAATTCAATGGAATAGAATGGAATGGAATGGAATGGAATGGAATGGAATGGAATGGAATGGAATCGAATGGTATCGAATGGAATGCAATGGAATGGAATGGAATGGAATCGAATGGAATCGAATGGAATGGAGTGGAATCGAATGGAATGGAATGGAATGGAATGGAATGGAATGGAATCAACCCGAGTAGAACGGAATGGAATGGAATGGAATGGAATGGAATGGAATGGAATGGAGTGGAGTGGAATGGAATGGAATGGAATGGAATTCAATGGAATAGAATGGAATGGAATCGAATGGAATCGAATGGAGACGAATGAAATGGAATGGAATGGAATGGAATGGAATCAACCAGAGTAGAATGGAATGTATTGGAGTGGAATGGAATGGAATGGAATGGAATGGAATGGAATCGAATGGAATGGAATGGAATGGAATGGAATGGAATGGAATGGAATGGAATTGAATGGAGTCAATCGGAGTAGAACGGAATGGAATGGAATGGAATGGAATGGAATGGAATGGAATGGAATGGAATTCAATGGAATAGAATGGAATGGAAGGGAATGGAATGGAATGGAATGGAATCGAATGGAATCGAATGGAATCGAACGGAATGGAATGGAATAGAATGCAATCAACCCGAGTAGAACGGAATGGAATGGAATGGAATGGAATGGAATGGAATTGAATCGAATGGAATGGAATGGAAAGGAATGGAATGGAATGGAATGAAACTGAATGGAATGGAATGGAATGGAATGGAATGGAATTCAATGGAATAGAATGGAATGGAATGGAATGGAATAAAATGAAATGGAATGGAATGGAATCGAATGGAATAGAATGGAATGGAATGGAATGGAATGGAATAGAATGGAATGGAATGGAATGGAATGGAGTGGAATCAACCCGAGTAGAACAGAATGGAATGGAATGGAATGGAATGGAATGGAATGGAATGGAATGGAATGAAATGGAATGGAATCGAATGGAATCGAATGGAATGGAATGGAATGGAATGGAATCAACCCAAGTAGAATGGAATGGATTGGAATGGAATGGAATGGAATGGAATGGAATGGAATCGAATCGAATGGAACGCAATGGAATGGAATGGAATGGAATGGAATGAAATGGAATGGAATGGAATGGAATCAACCCGAGTAGAATGGAATGGATTGGAATGGACTGGAATGGAATGGAATGGAATGCAATCAATCCGAGTAGAATGGAATGGAATGGAATGGAATGGAATTCAATGTAATAGAATTGAATTGAATCAACCCGCGTGAAACGGAATGGAACGGAACGTAAAGGAACGGAACGGAATGGAACGGAATCAACCCAATCAGAACGGAACGGAATGGGATGTGACGGGACGGGACGGGACGCGTCGGGATGGGACGGAATGGAACGGAACGGAACGGCATGGAATCAACCCGAGTAGAATGGAATGGAATGGAATGGAATGGAATGGAATGGAATGGATTGGAATGGAATAGAATAGAATGGAATTGAATAAACCCGCGTGGAACTGATTGGAAAGGAACGGAAAGGAACGGAACGGAGTGGAATGGAATCAACCCGAGTACAACGGCACAGGACGGGACGGCACGGGATGGGACCGGACGGGACGGGACGGGACGGGACGTGTCGGGACGGAAAGGAACGGAACGGAACTCAATGGACTCAAGCAGAGTAGAACGGAATGGAATAGAATGGAATGGAATGGAATGGAATGGAATGGAATGGAATGGAATCAACCCGAACAGAACGGAATGGAATGGAGTGGAATGGAATGGAATGGAATGGAATGGAATGAAATGGAATGGAATGGAATGGAATGGAATGGAATGGAATGGAATGGAATGGAATGGAATGGAATGGAATGGAATGGAATGGAATGGAATGGAATGGAAATCAACCTGTGTAGAACGGAATGGAATGGAATGGAATGGAATGGAATGGAATGGAATGGAACGGAATGGAATGGAAAGAACCCGAGTGGAATGGAATGGAATGGAATGGAATGGAATGATGATCCCGAGTAGAATGGAATGGTTTGGAATGAAATGGAATGGAATGGAATGGAATGGAATCGAATGGAATCCAATGGAATGGAATGGAATGGAATGGAATGGAATGGAATGGAATGGAATGGAATGGAATGGAATGGAATCAACCCGAGTAGAACGGAATGGGTTGGAATGGAAAGGAATGGAATGGAATGGAATGGAATGGAATGGAATGGAATGGAATGGAATGGAATGGAGTGGAATCAAACCGATTAGAACGGAATGGAATGGAATGGAATGGAATCGAATGGAATGGAATGGAATGGAATGGAATGGAATGGAATGGAATGGAATCGAACGGAATCGAATGGAATAGAATGGAATATAATGGAATGGAATGGAATGGAATGGAATGTAATGGAAAGGAGTCAACCCGAGTAGAATGGAATGGATTGGAATGGAATGGAATGGAAAGTAATGGAATGGAATGGAATGGAATGGAATGGAATGGAATGGAATGAAATGGAATGGAATGGAATGGAATGGAATGGAATCAACCCGAGTAGAACTAAATGGAATGGAAAGGAATGGAATGGAATGGAATTGAATGGAATGGAATGGAATTCAATGGAGTAGAATGGAATAGAATAGAATGGAATGGAATGGAATGGAATCGAATGGAATGGAATGGAATGGAATGGAATGGAATAGAATGGAATCAACCCGACTAGAACGGAATGGAATGGAATGGAATGGAATGGAACGGAATGGAATGGAATGGAAAGGAATGGAATGGAATGGAATGGAATGGAATGGAATGGAATGGAATGGAATGGAGTGGAATCAACCCGAGTAGAACGGAATGGAATGGAATGGAATGGAATGGAATGGAATGGAATGGAATGGAATGGAATGGAATGGAATGGAATTTAATGGAATGGAAAGGAATCGAAATGAATGGAATGGAATGGAATGGAATGGAATGGAATGGAATGGAATGGAATGGAATCAACCCGAGTAGAATGGAATGGATTGGAATGGAATGGAATGGAATGGAATGGAATCGAATGGAATGGAATGGAATGGAATGGAATGGAATGGAATGGAATGGAATGGAATGGAATGGAATCAACCCGAGTAGAACGGAATGGAATGGAATGGAATGGAATCGAATGGAATCGAATGGAATGGAGTGGAATGGAATGGAATGGAATGGAATGGAATGGAATCAACCCGAGTAGAACGGAATGGAATGGAATGGAATGGAATAGAATGGAATGGAATGGAATGGAATGGAATTCAATGGATTAGAATGGAATGGAATCGAATGGAATCGAATGGAGACGAATGGAATGGAATGGAATGGAATGGAATGGAATGGAATCAACCAGAGTAGAATGGAATGTATTGGAATGGAATGGAATGGAATGGAATGGAATGGAATCGAATGGAATGGAATGGAATGGAATGGAATGGAATGGAATGGAATGGAGTCAATCAGAGTAGAACGGAATGGAATGGAATGGAATGGAATGGAATGGAATGGAATGGAATGGAATGGAATTCAATGGAATAGAATGGAATGGAAGGGAATGGAATGGAATGGAATGGAATCGAATGGAATCGAATGGAATCGAACGGAATGGAATGGAATAGAATGGAATCAACCCGAGTAGAACGGAATGGAATGGAATGGAATGGAATGGAATGGAATGGAATGGAATCGAATGGAATGGAATGGAATGGAATGGAATGGAATGGAATGGAATGGAATGGAATGAAACTGAATGCAATGGAATGGAATGGAATGGAATGGAATGGAATGGAATCAACCCGAACAGAACGGAATGGAATGGAGTGGAATGGAATGGAATGGAATGGAATGGAATGGAATGGAATGGAATGGAATGGAATGGAATGGAATGGAATGGAATGGAATGGAATGGAATGGAATGGAATGGAAATCAACCTGAGTAGAACGGAATGGAATGGAATGGAATGGAATGGAATGGAATGGAACGGAATGGAATGGAAAGAACCCGAGTGGAATGGAATGGAATGGAATGGAATGGAATGATGATCCCGAGTAGAATGGAATGGTTTGGAATGAAATGGAATGGAATGGAATGGAATGGAATCGAATGGAATCCAATGGAATGGAATGGAATGGAATGGAATGGAATGGAATGGAATGGAATGGAATGGAATGGAATCAACCCGAGTAGAACGGAATGGGTTGGAATGGAAAGGAATGGAATGGAATGGAATGGAATGGAATGGAATGGAATGGAATGGAATGGAATGGAGTGGAATCAAACCGATTAGAACGGAATGGAATGGAATGGAAAGGAATCGAATGGAATGGAATGGAATGGAATGGAATGGAATCGAATCGAATCGAACGGAATCGAATGGAATAGAATGGAATATAATGGAATGGAATGGAATGGAATGGAATGGAATGGAGTCAACCCGAGTAGAATGGAATGGATTGGAATGGAATGGAATGGAAAGTAATGGAATGGAATGGAATGGAATGGAATGGAATGGAATGGAATGGAATGAAATGGAATGGAATGGAATGGAATGGAATGGAATGGAATCAACCCGAGTAGAACTAAATGGAATGGAAAGGAATGGAATGGAATGGAATTGAATGGAATGGAATGGAATTCAATGGAGTAGAATGGAATAGAATAGAATGGAATGGAATGGAATGGAATCGAATGGAATGGAATGGAATGGAATGGAATGGAATAGAATGGAATCAACCCGACTAGAACGGAATGGAATGGAATGGAATGGAATGGAATGGAATGGAATGGAATGGAATTGAATGGAGTCAATCGGAGTAGAACGGAATGGAATGGAATGGAATGGAATGGAATGGAATGGAATGGAATGGAATGGAATTCAATGGAATAGAATGGAATGGAAGGGAATGGAATGGAATGGAATGGAATCGAATGGAATCGAATGGAATCGAACGGAATGGAATGGAATAGAATGCAATCAACCCGAGTAGAACGGAATGGAATGGAATGGAATGGAATGGAATGGAATGGAATCGAATGGAATGGAATGGAAAGGAATGGAATGGAATGGAATGAAACTGAATGGAATGGAATGGAATGGAATGGAATGGAATTCAATGGAATAGAATGGAATGGAATGGAATGGAATAAAATGAAATGGAATGGAATGGAATCGAATGGAATAGAGTGGAATGGAATGGAATGGAATGGAATAGAATGGAATGGAATGGAATGGAATGGAGTGGAATCAACCCGAGTAGAACAGAATGGAATGGAATGGAATGGAATGGAATGGAATGGAATCGAATGGAATGAAATGGAATGGAATCGAATGGAATCGAATGGAATGGAATGGAATGGAATGGAATCAACCCAAGTAGAATGGAATGGATTGGAATGGAATGGAATGGAATGGAATGGAATGGAATCGAATCGAATGGAACGCAATGGAATGGAATGGAATGGAATGGAATGAAATGGAATGGAATGGAATGGAATCAACCCGAGTAGAATGGAATGGATTGGAATGGACTGGAATGGAATGGAATGGAATGCAATCAATCCGAGTAGAATGGAATGGAATGGAATGGAATGGAATTCAATGTAATAGAATTGAATTGAATCAACCCGCGTGAAACGGAATGGAACGGAACGTAAAGGAACGGAACGGAATGGAACGGAATCAACCCAATCAGAACGGAACGGAATGGGACGGGACGGGACGGGACGGGACGCGTCGGGATGGGACGGAATGGAACGGAACGGAACGGCATGGAATCAACCCGAGTAGAATGGAATGGAATGGAATGGAATGGAATGGAATGGAATGGATAGGAATGGAATAGAATAGAATGGAATTGAATAAACCCGCGTGGAACTGAATGGAAAGGAACGGAAAGGAACGGAACGGAGTGGAATGGAATCAACCCGAGTACAACGGCACAGGACGGGACGGCACGGGATGGGACCGGACGGGACGGGACGGGACGGGACGTGTCGGGACGGAAAGGAACGGAACGGAACTCAATGGACTCAAGCAGAGTAGAACGGAATGGAATAGAATGGAATGGAATGGAATGGAATGGAATGGAATGGAATGGAATCAACCCGAACAGAACGGAATGGAATGGAGTGGAATGGAATGGAATGGAATGGAATGGAATGAAATGGAATGGAATGGAATGGAATGGAATGGAATGGAATGGAATGGAATGGAATGGAATGGAATCGAACGGAATCGAATGGAATAGAATGGAATATAATGGAATGGAATGGAATGGAATGGAATGGAATGGAATGGAGTCAACCCGAGTAGAATGGAATGGATTGGAATGGAATGGAATGGAAAGTAATGGAATGGAATGGAATGGAATGGAATGGAATGGAATGGAATGAAATGGAATGGAATGGAATGGAATGGAATGGAATCAACCCGAGTAGAACTAAATGGAATGGAAAGGAATGGAATGGAATGGAAATGAATGGAATGGAATGGAATTCAATGGAGTAGAATGGAATAGAATAGAATGGAATGGAATGGAATGGAATCGAATGGAATGGAATGGAATGGAATGGAATGGAATAGAATGGAATCAACCCGACTAGAACGGAATGGAATGGAATGGAATGGAATGGAACGGAACGGAATGGAATGGAAAGGAATGGAATGGAATGGAATGGAATGGAATGGAATGGAATGGAATGGAATGGAGTGGAATCAACCCGAGTAGAACGGAATGGAATGGAATGGAATGGAATGGAATGGAATGGAATGGAATGGAATGGAATGGAATGGAATGGAATTTAATGGAATGGAAAGGAATCGAAATGAATGGAATGGAATGGAATGGAATGGAATGGAATGGAATGGAATCAACCCGAGTAGAATGGAATGGATTGGAATGGAATGGAATGGAATGGAATGGAATCGAATGGAATGGAATGGAATGGAATGGAATGGAATGGAATGGAATGGAATGGAATGGAATGGAATGGAATCAACCCGAGTAGAACGGAATGGAATGGAATGGAATGGAATCGAATGGAATCGAATGGAATGGAGTGGAATGGAATGGAATGGAATGGAATGGAATGGAATCAACCCGAGTAGAACGGAATGGAATGGAATGGAATGGAATAGAATGGAATGGAATGGAATGGAATGGAATTCAATGGATTAGAATGGAATGGAATCGAATGGAATCGAATGGAGACGAATGGAATGGAATGGAATGGAATGGAATGGAATGGAATCAACCAGAGTAGAATGGAATGTATTGGAATGGAATGGAATGGAATGGAATGGAATGGAATCGAATGGAATGGAATGGAATGGAATGGAATGGAATGGAATGGAGTCAATCAGAGTAGAACGGAATGGAATGGAATGGAATGGAATGGAATGGAATGGAATGGAATGGAATGGAATTCAATGGAATAGAATGGAATGGAAGGGAATGGAATGGAATGGAATGGAATCGAATGGAATCGAATGGAATCGAACGGAATGGAATGGAATAGAATGGAATCAACCCGAGTAGAACGGAATGGAATGGAATGGAATGGAATGGAATGGAATGGAATGGAATCGAATGGAATGGAATGGAATGGAATGGAATGGAATGGAATGGAATGAAACTGAATGCAATGGAATGGAATGGAATGGAATGGAATGGAATGGAATCAACCCGAACAGAACGGAATGGAATGGAGTGGAATGGAATGGAATGGAATGGAATGGAATGAAATGGAATGGAATGGAATGGAATGGAATGGAATGGAATGGAATGGAATGGAATGGAATGGAATGGAATGGAATGGAATGGAAATCAACCTGAGTAGAACGGAATGGAATGGAATGGAATGGAATGGAATGGAATGGAACGGAATGGAATGGAAAGAACCCGAGTGGAATGGAATGGAATGGAATGGAATGGAATGATGATCCCGAGTAGAATGGAATGGTTTGGAATGAAATGGAATGGAATGGAATGGAATGGAATCGAATGGAATCCAATGGAATGGAATGGAATGGAATGGAATGGAATGGAATGGAATGGAATGGAATGGAATGGAATGGAATGGAATCAACCCGAGTAGAACGGAATGGGTTGGAATGTAAAGGAATGGAATGGAATGGAATGGAATGGAATGGAATGGAATGGAATGGAGTGGAATCAAACCGATTAGAACGGAATGGAATGGAATGGAATGGAATCGAATGGAATGGAATGGAATGGAATGGAATGGAATCGAATCGAATCGAACGGAATCGAATGGAATAGAATGGAATATAATGGAATGGAATGGAATGGAATGGAATGGAATGGAATGGAGTCAACCCGAGTAGAATGGAATGGATTGGAATGGAATGGAATGGAAAGTAATGGAATGGAATGGAATGGAATGGAATGGAATGGAATGGAATGGAATGGAATGAAATGGAATGGAATGGAATGGAATGGAATGGAATCAACCCGAGTAGAACTAAATGGAATGGAAAGGAATGGAATGGAATGGAATTGAATGGAATGGAATGGAATTCAATGGAGTAGAATGGAATAGAATAGAATGGAATGGAATGGAATGGAATCGAATGGAATGGAATGGAATGGAATGGAATGGAATAGAATGGAATCAACCCGACTAGAACGGAATGGAATGGAATGGAATGGAATGGAACGGAATGGAATGGAATGGAAAGGAATCGAATGGAATGGAATGGAATGGAATGGAATGGAATGGAATGGAATGGAATGGAATGGAGTGGAATCAACCCGAGTAGAACGGAATGGAATGGAATGGAATGGAATGGAATGGAATGGAATGGAATGGAATGGAATGGAATGGAATGGAATGGAATGGAATGGAATGGAATGGAATTTAATGGAATGGAAAGGAATCGAAATGAATGGAATGGAATGGAATGGAATGGAATGGAATGGAATGGAATGGAATGGAATGGAATGGAATCAACCCGAGTAGAATGGAATGGATTGGAATGGAATGGAATGGAATGGAATGGAATGGAATGGAATGGAATGGAATGGAATCGAATGGAATAGAATGGAATGGAATGGAATGGAATGGAATGGAATGGAATGGAATGTAATGGAATGGAATGGAATGGAATGGAATCAACCCGAGTAGAATGGAATGGATTGGAGTGGAATGGAATGGAATGGAATGGAATCGAATGGAATCGAATGGAATGGAGTGGAATGGAATGGAATGGAATGGAATGGAATGGAATCAACCCGAGTAGAACGGAATGGAATGTAATGGAATGGAATAGAATGGAATGGAATGGAATGGAATGGAATTCAATGGATTAGAATGGAATGGAATCGAATGGAATCGAATGGAGACGAATGGAATGGAATGGAATGGAATGGAATGGAATGGAATGGAATCAACCAGAGTAGAATGGAATGTATTGGAATGGAATTGAATGGAATGGAATGGAATGGAATCGAATGGAATGGAATGGAATGGAATGGAATGGAATGGAAGGGAGTCAATCAGAGTAGAACGGAATGGAATGGAATGGAATGGAATGGAATGGAATGGAATGGAATGGAATGGAATGGAATTCAATGGAATAGAATGGAATGGAAGGGAATGGAATGGAATGGAATGGAATCGAATGGAATCGAATGGAATCGAACGGAATGGAATGGAATAGAATGGAATCAACCCGAGTAGAACGGAATGGAATGGAATGGAATGGAATGGAATGGAATGGAATCGAATGGAATGGAATGGAATGGAATGGAATGGAATGAAACTGAATGCAATGGAATGGAATGGAATGGAATGGAATGGAATGGAATGGAATGGAATGGAATGGAAAGGAATCGAATGGAATGGAATGGAATGGAATGGAATCAACCCGAGTAGAATGGAATGGATTGGAATGGAATGGAATGGAATGGAATGGAATGGAATGGAACCAATCCGAGTAGAATGGAATGGAATGGAATTCAATGTAACCGAAAGGAATTGAATCAACCCATGTGGAATGGAACGGGATGGAACGGGACGGGACGGGATGGGATGGGTCGGGATGGGAAGGAATGGAACGGAATGGAACGGCATGGAATCAACCCGAGTAGAATGGAATGGAATGGAAAGGAATATAATAGAATAGAATGGAATTGAACCAACCCGCGTGGAACGGAATGGAACGGAATGGAAACGAGCGGAACGGAATGCAAAGGAATCAACCCGAGTAAAACGGAACGGGACGGAACGGAACGGAACCAAACTCAATGGAATCAACCTGAGTAGAACGGAATGGAATAAATGGAAAGGAATGGAATGGAATGGAATGGAATGGAATGGAAAGGAATGGAATGGAATGGAGTGGAATGGAATGGAATGGAATGGAATGGAAATCAACCCGAGTAGAACGGAATGGAATGGAATGGAATGGAATGGAATGGAGTCAACCCGAGTAGAATGGAATGGATTGGAATGGAATGGAATGGAAAGTAATGGAATTGAATGGAATGGAATGGAATGGAATGGAATGAAATGGAATGGAATGGAATGGAATGGAATGGAATCAACCCGAGTAGAACTAAATGGAATGGAAAGGAATGGAATGGAATGGAATGGAATGGAATGGAATGGAATTCCATGGAGTAGAATGGAATAGAATAGAATGGAATGGAATGGAATGGAATCGAATGGAATGGAATGGAATGGAATGGAATGGAATAGAATGGAATCAACCCGACTAGAACGGAATGGAATGGAATGGAATGGAATGGAACGGAATGGAATGGAATGGAAAGGAATCGAATGGAATGGAATGGAATGGAATGGAATGGAATGGAATGGAATGGAATGGAATGGAGTGGAATCAACCCGAGTAGAACGGAATGGAATGGAATGGAATGGAATGGAATGGAATGGAATGGAATGGAATGGAATGGAATGGAATGGAATGGAATTTAATGGAATGGAAAGGAATCGAAATGAATGGAATGGAATGGAATGGAATGGAATGGAATGGAATGGAATGGAATGGAATCAACCCGAGTAGAATGGAATGGATTGGAATGGAATGGAATGGAATGGAATGGAATCGAATGGAATGGAATGGAATGGAATGGAATGGAATGGAATGGAATGGAATCAACCCGAGTAGAACGGAATGGAATGGAATGGAATGGAATCGAATGGAATCGAATGGAATGGAGTGGAATTTAATGGAATGGAATGGAATGGAATGGAATCAACCCGAGTAGAACGGAATGGAATGGAATGGAATGGAATAGAATGGAATGGAATGGAATGGAATGGAATTCAATGGATTAGAATGGAATGGAATCGAATGGAATCGAATGGAGACGAATGGAATGGAATGGAATGGAATGGAATGGAATGGAATCAACCAGAGTAGAATGGAATGTATTGGAATGGAATGGAATGGAATGGAATCGAATGGAATGGAATGGAATGGAATGGAATGGAATGGAATGGAATGGAATGGAGTCAATCAGAGTAGAACGGAATGGAATGGAATGGAATGGAATGGAATGGAATGGAATGGAATGGAATGGAATGGAATTCAATGGAATAGAATGGAATGGAAGGGAATGGAATGGAATGGAATGGAATCGAATGGAATCGAATGGAATCGAACGGAATGGAATGGAATAGAATGGAATCAACCCGAGTAGAACGGAATGGAATGGAATGGAATGGAATGGAATGGAATGGAATGGAATCGAATGGAATGGAATGGAATGGAATGGAATGGAATGGAATGGAATGAAACTGAATGCAATGGAATGGAATGGAATGGAATGGAATGGAATGGAATCAACCCGAACAGAACGGAATGGAATGGAGTGGAATGGAATGGAATGGAATGGAATGAAATGGAATGGAATGGAATGGAATGGAATGGAATGGAATGGAATGGAATGGAATGGAATGGAATGGAATGGAAATCAACCTGAGTAGAACGGAATGGAATGGAATGGAATGGAATGGAATGGAATGGAACGGAATGGAATGGAAAGAACCCGAGTGGAATGGAATGGAATGGAATGGAATGGAATGAAATGATGATCCCGAGTAGAATGGAATGGTTTGGAATGAAATGGAATGGAATGGAATGGAATGGAATCGAATGGAATCCAATGGAATGGAATGGAATGGAATGGAATGGAATGGAATGGAATGGAATGGAATGGAATCAAACCGAGTAGAACGGAATGGGTTGGAATGGAAAGGAATGGAATGGAATGGAATGGAATGGAATGGAATGGAATGGAATGGAATGGAGTGGAATCAAACCGATTAGAACGGAATGGAATGGAATGGAATGGAATCGAATGGAATGGAATGGAATGGAATGGAATGGAATGGAATGGAATGGAATCGAACGGAATCGAATGGAATAGAATGGAATATAATGGAATGGAATGGAATGGAATGGAATGGAATGGAGTCAACCCGAGTAGAATGGAATGGATTGGAATGGAATGGAATGGAAAGTAATGGAATGGAATGGAATGGAATGGAATGGAATGGAATGAAATGGAATGGAATGGAATGGAATGGAATGGAATCAACCCGAGTAGAACTAAATGGAATGGAAAGGAATGGAATGGAATGGAATTGAATGGAATGGAATGGAATTCAATGGAGTAGAATGGAATAGAATAGAATGGAATGGAATGGAATGGAATCGAATGGAATGGAATGGAATGGAATGGAATGGAATAGAATGGAATCAACCCGACTAGAACGGAATGGAATGGAATGGAATGGAATGGAACGGAATGGAATGGAATGGAAAGGAATCGAATGGAATGGAATGGAATGGAATGGAATGGAATGGAATGGAATGGAGTGGAATCAACCCGAGTAGAACGGAATGGAATGGAATGGAATGGAATGGAATGGAATGGAATGGAATGGAATGGAATGGAATGGAATGGAATTTAATGGAATGGAAAGGAATCGAAATGAATGGAATGGAATGGAATGGAATGGAATGGAATGGAATGGAATGGAATGGAATGGAATGGAATCAACCCGAGTAGAATGGAATGGATTGGAATGGAATGGAATGGAATGGAATGGAATGGAAAGGAATGGAATGGAATCGAATGGAATAGAATGGAATGGAATGGAATGGAATGGAATGGAATGGAATGGAATGGAATGGAATGGAATGGAATGGAATGGAATGGAATCAACCCGAGTAGAATGGAATGGATTGGAGTGGAATGGAATGGAATGGAATGGAATCGAATGGAATCGAATGGAATGGAGTGGAATGGAATGGAATGGAATGGAATGGAATGGAATGGAATCAACCCGAGTGGAACGGAATGGAATGGAATGGAATGGAATAGAATGGAATGGAATGGAATGGAATGGAATTCAATGGATTAGAATGGAATGGAATCGAATGGAATCGAATGGAGACGAATGGAATGGAATGGAATGGAATGGAATCAACCAGAGTAGAATGGAATGTATTGGAATGGAATGGAATGGAATGGAATGGAATGGAAAGGAATGGAATGGAATGGAATGGAATGGAATGGAATGGAATGGAATTCAATGGAATAGAATGGAATGGAAGGGAATGGAATGGAATGGAATGGAATCGAATGGAATCGAATGGAATCGAACGGAATGGAATGGAATAGAATGGAATCAACCCGAGTAGAACGGAATGGAATGGAATGGAATGGAATGGAATGGAATGGAATGGAATGGAATCGAATGGAATGGAATGGAATGGAATGGAATGGAATGGAATGGAATGGAATGAAACTGAATGCAATGGAATGGAATGGAATGGAATGGAATGGAATGGAATGGAATGGAATGGAATGGAAAGGAATCGAATGGAATGGAATGGAATGGAATGGAATGGAATCAACCCGAGTAGAATGGAATGGATTGGAATGGAATGGAATGGAATGGAATGGAATGGAATGGAATGGAATGGAATCGAACGGAATCGAATGGAATAGAATGGAATATAATGGAATGGAATGGAATGGAATGTAATGGAATGGAGTCAACCCGAGTAGAATGGAATGGATTGGAATGGAATGGAATGGAAAGTAATGGAATGGAATGGAATGGAATGGAATGGAATGGAATGAAATGGAATGGAATGGAATGGAATGGAATGGAATCAACCCGAGTAGAACTAAATGGAATGGAAAGGAATGGAATGGAATGGAATTGAATGGAATGGAATGGAATTCAATGGAGTAGAATGGAATAGAATAGAATGGAATGGAATGGAATGGAATCGAATGGAATGGAATGGAATGGAATGGAATGGAATAGAATGGAATCAACCGTACTAGAACGGAATGGAATGGAATGGAATGGAATGGAATGGAATGGAATGGAATGGAATGGAATGGAATGGAATGGAATGGAATGGAATGGAGTGGAATCAACCCGAGTAGAACGGAATGGAATGGAATGGAATGGAATGGAATGGAATGGAATGGAATGGAATGGAATGGAATTTAATGGAATGGAAAG
Organism: Gorilla gorilla gorilla; assembly: GCF_029281585.2. Taxonomy (NCBI): domain Eukaryota; kingdom Metazoa; phylum Chordata; class Mammalia; order Primates; family Hominidae; genus Gorilla; species Gorilla gorilla. Next base: position 7,655,289 of record NC_073237.2, on the reverse strand, counting down.
GAATCGAAATGAATGGAATGGAATGGAATGGAATGGAATGGAATGGAATGGAATGGAATGGAATGGAATGGAATGGAATCAACCCGAGTAGAATGGAATGGATTGGAATGGAATGGAATGGAATGGAATGGAATGGAATGGAATGGAATGGAATGGAATGGAATGGAATGGAATCAACCCGAGTAGAACGGAATGGAATGGAATGGAATGGAATCGAATGGAATCGAATGGAATGGAGTGGAATGGAATGGAATGGAATGGAATGGAATGGAATCAACCCGAGTAGAACGGAATGGAATGGAATGGAATGGAATAGAATGGAATGGAATGGAATGGAATGGAATTCAATGGATTAGAATGGAATGGAATCGAATGGAATCGAATGGAGACGAATGGAATGGAATGGAATGGAATGGAATGGAATGGAATCAACCAGAGTAGAATGGAATGTATTGGAATGGAATGGAATGGAATGGAATGGAATGGAATCGAATGGAATGGAATGGAATGGAATGGAATGGAATCGAATGGAATGGAATGGAATGGAATGGAATGGAATGGAATGGAGTCAATCAGAGTAGAACGGAATGGAATGGAATGGAATGGAATGGAATGGAATGGAATGGAATGGAATGGAATTCAATGGAATAGAATGGAATGGAAGGGAATGGAATGGAATGGAATGGAATCGAATGGAATCGAATGGAATCGAACGGAATGGAATGGAATAGAATGGAATCAACCCGAGTAGAACGGAATGGAATGGAATGGAATGGAATGGAATGGAATGGAATCGAATGGAATGGAATGGAATGGAATGGAATGGAATGGAATGGAATGTAATGAAACTGAATGCAGTGGAATGGAATGGAATGGAATGGAATGGCATGGAATCAACCCGAACAGAACGGAATGGAATGGAATGGAAAGGAATAGAATAGAATAGAATGGAATTGAACCAACCCGCGTGGAACGGAATGGAACGTAACGGAAACGAGCGGAACGGAATGGAAAGGAATCAACCCGAGTAAAATGGCACGGGACGGGACGGGACGGGACGGGACGGGACGGAACGGAACGGAACCAAACTCAATGGAATCGACCCGAGTAGAACGGAATGGAGTAAATGGAAAGGAATGGAATGGAATGGAATGGAATGGACTGGAATGGAATGGAATGGAATGGAATGGAATGGAATGCAATGGAATGGAATGGAAATCAACCCGAATAGAACGGAATGGAATGGAATGGAATGGAATGCAATGGAATGGAATGGAATGGAATGGAATGGAATGGAATGAGCCCGAGTGGAATGGAATGGAATGGAAAGGAATGGAATGGAATGGAATGATCAACCCGAGTGGAATGGAATGGAATGGAATGGAATGGAATGGAATGGAATGGAGTGGAATCAACCCGAGTAGAACGGAATGGAATGGAATGGAATGGAATGGAATGCAATGGAATGGAATGGAATGGAATGGAATGGAATGGAATGGAATGGAATGGAATGGAATGGAATGGAATGGAATTCAATGGAATAGAATGGAATGGAATGGAATGGAATAAAATGAAATGGAATGGAATGGAATCGAATGGAATAGAATGGAATCGAATGGAATGGAATGGAATAGAATGGAATGGAATGGAATGGAAAGGAGTGGAATCAACCCGAGTAGAACAGAATGGAACGGAATGGAATGGAATGGAATGGAATGGAATGGAATTGAATGGAATGGAATGGAATGGAATGGAATGGAATGGAATCGAATGGAATGGAATGGAATGGAATGGAATCAACCCAAGTAGAATGGAATGGATTGGAATGGAATGGAATGGAATGGAATCAAATCGAATCGAATGGAACGCAATGGAATGGAATGGAATGGAATGGAATGGAATGGAATGGAATGGAATCAATCCGAGTAGAATGGAATGGAATGGAATTCAATGTAACCGAAAGGAATTGAATCAACCCATGTGGAACGGAACGGGATGGAATGGGACGGGACGGGATGGGACGGGTCGGGATGGGACGGAATGGAACGGAACGGAATGGCATGGAATCAACCCGAGTAGAATGGAATGGAATGGAATGTAATGGAAGGGAAAGGAATAGAATAGAATAGAATGGAATTGAACCAACCCGCGTGGAACGGAATGGAACGTAACGGAAACGAGCGGAACGGAATGGAAAGGAATCAACCCGAGTAAAACGGCATGGGACGGGACGGGACGGGACGGGAAGGGACGGGACGTGTCGGGAAGGAACGGAACGGAACGGAACTCAATGGATTCAAGCCGAGTAGAACGGAATGGAATAGAATGGAATGGAATGGAATGGAATGGAATGGAATGGAATGGAATGGAATGGAATGGAATGGAATGGAAATCAACCTGAGTAGAACGGAATGGAATGTAATGGAATGGAATGGAATGGAATGGAATGGAATGGAATGAACCCGAGTGGAATGGAATGGAATGGAATGGAATGGAATGATGAACCCGAGTAGAATGGAATGGTTTGGAATGGAATGGAATGGAATGGAATGGAATGGAATGAGCCCGAGTGGAATGGAATGGAATGGAATGGAATGGAATGGAATGGAATGGAATGGAATGGAATGATCAACACGAGTGGAATGGAATGGAATGGAATGGAATGGAATGGAATGGAGTGGAGTGGAATCAACCCGAGTAGAACGGAATGGAATGGAATGGAATGGAATGGAATTCAATGGAATGGAATGGAATGGAATGGAATGGAATAAAATGAAATGGAATGGAATGGAATCGAATGGAATAGAATGGAATCGAATGGAATGGAATGGAATAGAATGGAATGGAATGGAATGGAATGGAGTGGAATCAACCCGAGTAGAACAGAATGGAATGGAATGGAATGGAATGGAATGGAATCGAATGGAATGGAATGGAATGGAATGGAATGGAATGGAATGGAATCAACCCAAGTAGAATGGAATGGATTGGAATGGAATGGAATGGAATGGAATGGAATCGAATCGAATGGAACGCAATGGAATGGAACGGAATGGAATGGAATGGAATGGAATGGAATGGAATGGAATCAACCCGAGTAGAATGGAATGGATTGGAATGGACTGGAATGGAATGGAATGGAATGCAATCAATCCGAGTAGAATTCAATGGAATGGAATGGAATGGAATTCAATGTAATAGAATGGAATTGAATCAACCCGCGTGTAACGGAATGGAATGGAACGGAAAGGAACGGAACGGAATGGAACGGAATCAACCCGATCAGAACGGAACGGAATGGGACGGGATGGGACGGCATGGAATCAACCCGAGTAGAATGGAATGGAATGGAATGGAATGGAATGGAATGGAATGGAATGGAATGGAATAAAATAGAATGGAATTGAATCAACCCGCGTGGAACTGAATGGAACGGAACGGAAAGGAACGGAACGGAGTGGAATGGAATCAACCCGAGTACAACGGCACGGGACGGGACGGGACGGGACGGGACGGGACGGGACGTGTCGGGACGGAACGGAACGGAACGGAACTCAATGGATTCAAGCCGAGTAGAACGGAATGGAATAGAATGGAATGGAATGGAATGGAATGGAATGGAATGGAATGGAATGGAATGGAATGGAATGGAATGGAATGGAATAGAAATCAACCTGAGTAGAACGGAATGGAATGGAATGGAATGGAATGGAATGGAATGGAATAGAATGGAATGGAATGAACCCGAGTGGAATGGAATGGAATGGAATGGAATGGAATGACGAACCCGAATAGAATGGAATGGTTTGGAATGAAATGGAATGGAATGGAATGGAATGGAATGGAATGGAATGAAATGGAATGGAATGGAATGGAATGGAATGGAATGGAATAGAAATCAACCCGAGTAGAACGGAATGGAATGGAATGGAATGGAATGTGATGGAATGGAATCGAATGATATCGAATGGAATCGAATGGAATAGAATGGAATAGAATGGAATCAACCCGAGTGGAACGGAATGGAAAGGAATGGAATGGAATGGAATGGAATGGAATGGAATGGAATGGAATGGAATGGAATCCACCCGAGTAGAACTAAATGGAATGGAAAGGAATGGAATGGAATGGAATTGAACGGAATGGAATGGAATTCAATGGAGTAGAATGGAATGGAATAGAATGGAATGGAATGGAATGGAATGGAATGGAATGGAATGGAATGGAATAGAATGGAATGGAATGGAATGGAATGGAATGGAATGGAATGGAATGGAATGGAATGGAATGGAATCCACCCGAGTAGAATGGAATGGATTGGAATGGAATGGAAAGGAATGGAATGGAATCGAGTGGAATCGAATGGAATGGAATGGAATGGAATGGAATGGAATGGAATGGAATGGAATGAAATGGAATCAACCCGAGTAGAATGGAATGGATTGGAATGGAATTGAATGGAATGGAATCGAATGGAATCGAAAGAAATGGAATGGAATGGAATGGATTGAAATGGAATGGAATGGAATCAACCCGAGTAGAACGGAATGGAATGAAATGGAATGGAATGGGATGGAATGGAATCGAATGATATCGAATGGAATGGAATGGAATGGAATGGAATGGAATGGAATGGAATGGAATGGAATGGAATCGAATGGAATCGAATGGAATGGAGTGGAATGGAATGGAATGGAATGGAATGGAATGGAATGGAATGGAATGGAATCAACCCGAGAAGAACGGAATGGAATGGAATGGAATGGAATGGAATGGAATGGAATGGAATGGAATGGAATGGAATGGAATGGAATTCAAAGGAATGGAATGGAATGGAATGGAATCAATCAGAGTAGAACGGAATTGAATGGAATGGAATGGAATGGAATGGAATTCAATGGAATAGAATGGAATGGAAGGGAATGGAATGGAATGGAATGGAATCGAATGGAATCAAATGGAATCGAAAGGAATGGAATGGAATACAATGGAATCAACCCGAGTAGAACGGAATGGAATGGAATGGAATGGAATGGAATGGAATGGAATGGAATGGAATGGAATGGAATGGAATAGAATGGAATCAACCCGAGTAGAATGGAATGGATTGGAATGGAAAGGAATGGAATGGAATGGAATGAAATGGAATGGAATGAAATGGAATGGAATCAATCCGAGTAGAATGGAATGGAAGGGAATTCAATGTAACCGAAAGGGATTGAATCAACCCATGTGGAACGGAACGGGATGAGACGGGACGGGACGGGATGAGACGGGTCGGGATGGGACGGAATGGTACGGAACGGAATGGCATGGAATCAACCCGAGTAGAATGGAATGGAATGGAATGGAATGGAAGGGAAAGGAATAGAATAGAATAGAATGGAACTGAACCAACCCGCGTGGAACGGAATGGAACGTAACGGAAACGAGCGGAACGGAATGGAAAGGAATCAACCCGAGTAAAACGGCACGGGACGGGACGGGACGGGACGGGACGGGACGGGACGGAACGGAACCAAACTCAATGGAATCAACCCGAGTAGAACGGAATGGAATAAATGGAAAGGAATGGAATGGAATGGAATGGAATGGAATGGAATGGAATGGAATGGAATCTAATGGAATGGAATGGAGTGGAATGGAATGGAATGGAATTGAATGGAAATCAACCCGAGTAGAACGGAATGGAATGGAATGGAATGGAATGGAATGGAAGGGAATGGAATGGAATGGAATGGAATGGAATGAGCCCGAGTGGAATGGAATGGAATGGAATGGAATGGAAAGGAATGGAATGGAATGGAATGATCAACACGAGTGGAATGGAATGGAATGGAATGGAATGGAATGGAATGGAATGGAATTTAGTGGAATCAACCCGAGTAGAACGGAATGGAATGGAATGGAATGGAATGGAATGGAATGGAATGGAATGGAATGGAATGGAATGGAATGGAATGGAATCGAATGGAATCGAATGGAATCGAGTGGAATGGAATGGAATCAACCCAAGAAGAATGGAATGGATTGGAATGGAATGGAATTGAATGGAATGGAATCGAATCGAATGGAACGCAATGGAATGGAATGGAATGAAATGGAATGGAATGGAATGGAATGGAATGGAATCAACCCGAGTAGAATGGAATGGATTGGAATGGTCTGGAATGGAATGGAATGGAATGCAATCAATCCGAGTAGAATGGAATGGAATGGAATGGAATGGAATTCAATGTAATAGAATGGAATTGAATCAACCCGCGTGTAACGGAATGGAACGGAACGGAAAGGAACGGAACGGAATGGAACGGAATCAACCCGATCAGGACGGAACGGAATGGGACGGGACGGGACGGGACGGGACGCGTCGGGATGGGACTTAATGGAACGGAAAGGAACGGCATGGAATCAACCCGAGTGGAATGGAATGGAATGGAATGGAATGGAATGGAATGGAATGGAATGGAATAGAATAGAATGGAATTGAATCAACCCGCGTGGAACTGAATGGAACGGAACGGAAAGGAACGGAACGGAGTGGAATGGAATCAACCCGAGTACAACGGCATGGGACGGGACGGGACGGGACGGGACGGGACGTGTCGGGACGGAACGGAACGGAACGGAACTCAATGGATTCAAGCCGAGTAGAACGGAATGGAATAGAATGGAATGGAATGGAATGGAATGGAATGGAATGGAATGGAATGGAATGGAAATCAACCTGAGTAGAACGGAATGGAATGGAATGGAATGGAATGGAATGGAATGGAATGGAATGGAATGGAATGGAATGAACCAGAGTGGAATGGAATGGAATGGAAAGGAATGGAATGATGAACCCGAGTAGAATGGAATGGTTTGGAATGAAATGGAATGGAATGGAATGGAATGGAATCGAATGGAATCGAATGGAATGGAATGGAATGGAATGGAATGGAATGGAATGGAATGGAATGGAATGGAATGGAATCAACCCGAGTAGAACGGAATGGGTTGGAATGGAAAGGAATGGAATGGAATGGAATGGAATGGAATGGAATGGAATGGAGTGGAATCAACCCGAGTAGAACGGAATGGAATGGAATGGAATGGAATGGAATGGAATGGAATGGAATGGAAAGGAATGGAATGGAATGGAATGGAATGGAATAGAAAGGAATGGAATGGAATGGAATGGAATGGAATGGAATGGAATGGAATGGAATGGAATGGAATGGGATCAACCCGAGTAGAATGGAATGGATTGGAATGGAATGGAACGAATGGAATGGAATCGAGTGGAATGGAATGGAATGGAATGGAATGGAATGGAATGGAATGGAATGGAATCAACCCGAGTAGAATGGAGTGGATTGGAATGGAATGGAATGGAATGGAATCGAATGGAATTGAACGGAATGGAATGGAATGGAATGAAATGGAATGGAATGGAATCAACCCGAGTAGAACGGAATGGAATGGAATGGAATGGAATGGGATGGAATGGAATCGAATAATCTCGAATGGAATCGAATGGAATGGAATCGAATGGAATCGAATGGAATGCAATGGAATGGAATGGAATGGAATGGAATGGAATGGAATGGAATGGAATCACCCCGAGTAGAATGGAATGGATTGGAATGGAATGGAATGGAATGGAATGGAATCGAATGGGATGGAATGGAATGGAATGGAATGGAATGGAATGGAATGGAATGGAATGGAATGGAATGGAATGGAATCAACCCGAGTAGAACGGAATTGAATGGAATGGAATGGAATGGAATGGAATGGAATGGAATGGAATGGAATGGAATGGAATGGAATTCAATGGAATATAATGGAATGGAATCGAATGGAATCGAATGGAGACGAATGGAATGGAATGGAATGGAATGGAATGGAATCAACCTGAGTAGAATGGAATGTATTGGAATGGAACGGAATGGAATGGAGTGGAATGGAATGGAATGGAATGGAATGGAATGGAATCGAATGGAATGGAATGGAATGGAATAGAATGGAGTGGAATGGAATGGAATTTAATGGAATGGAATGGAATCGAAAGGAATGGAATGGAAAGAATGGAATGGAATGGAATGGAATGGAATGGAATGGAATGGAATGGAGTCAACCCGAGTAGAATGGAATGGATTGGAATGGATTGGAATGGAATGGAATGGAATGGAATGGAATCGAATGGAATGGAATGGAATCGAATGGAATGGAACGGAATGGAATGGAATGGAATGGAATCGAATGGAATTGAACGGAATCGAATGGAATGGAATGTAATATAATGGAATGGAATGGAATGGATTGGAATGGAATGGAATGGAAAGTAATGGAATGGAATGGAATGGAATGGAATGGAATGGAATGGAATGGAATGGAACGGAATCAACCCGAGTAGAACTAAATGGAACGGAAAGGAATGGAATGGAATGGAATAGAATGGAATGGAATGGAATTCAGTGGAGTAGAATGGAATGGAATAGAATGGAATGGAATGGAATGGAATGGAATGGAATGGAATGGAATGGAATCAACCCGACTAGAACGGAATGGAATGGAATGGAATGGAATGGAATGGAATGGAATGGAATGGAATGGAATGGAATGGAATGCAATCCACCCGAGTAGAATGGAATGGATTGGAATGGAATGGAAAGAATGGAATGGAATCGAGTGGAATGGAATGGAATGGAATGGAATGGAATGGAATGGAATGGAATGGAATGGAATAAACCCGAGTAGAATGGAGTGGATTGGAATGGAATGGAATGGAATGGAATCGAATGGAATCGAATGGAATGGAATGGAATGGAATGAAATGGAATGGAATGGAATCAACCCGAGTAGAACGGATTGGAATGGAATGGAATGGAATGGGATGGAATGGAATCGAATGATCTCGAATGGAATCGAATGGAATGGAATCGAATGGAATCGAATGGAATGCAATGGAATGGAATGGAATGGAATCGAATGGAATGGAATGGAATGGAATGGAATGGAATGGAATGGAATGGAATGGAATCAACTCGAGTAGAATGGAATGGATTGGAATGGAATGGAATGGAATGGAATGGAATCGAATGGAATGGAATGGAATGGAATGGAATGGAATGGAATGGAATGGAATGGAATCAACCCGAGGAGAACGGAATGGAATGGAATGGAATGGAATGGAATGGAATGGAATGGAATGGAATGGAATGGAATGGAATTCAATGGAATAGAATGGAATGGAATCGAATGGAATCGAATGGAGGCGAATGGAATGGAATGGAATGGAATGGAATGGAATCAACCTGAGTAGAATGGAATGTATTGGAATGGAATGGAATGGAATGGAATGGAATGGAATTTAATGGAATGGAATGGAATGGAATCGAATGGAATGGAATGGAATTGAATAGAATGGAGTGGAATGGAATGGAATTTAATGGAATGGAATGGAATCGAAAGGAATGGAATGGAAAGAATGGAATGGAACGGAATGGAATGGAATGGAATGGAATGGAATCAACCCGAGTAGAATGGAATGGATTGGAATGGATTGGAATGGAATGGAATGGAATGGAATGGAATCGAATGGAATGGAATGGAATCAAATGGAATGGAACGGAATGGAATGGAATGGAATGGAATCGAATGGAATCGAACGGAATGGAATGGAATGGAATGGAATGGAATGGAATGGAATGGAATGGAATGGAATGGAATGGAATGGAATGGAATCAACCCGAGGAGAACGGAATGGAAAGGAATGGAATGGAATGGAATGGAATGGAATGGAATGGAATGGAATGGAATGGAATTCAATGGAATAGAATGGAATGGAATCGAATGGAATCGAATGGAGGCGAATGGAATGGAATGGAATGGAATCAACCAGAGTAGAATGGAATGTATTGGAATGGAATGGAATGGAATGGAATGGAATGGAATGGAATGGAATGGCATGGAATGGAATGGAATCAACCCGAGTAGAATGGAATGGATTGGAATGGAATGGAATGGAATGGAATTGAATGGAATCGAATGGAATGGAATGGAATGGAATGGAATGGAATGGAATGGAATGGAATGGAATGAAATCAACCCGAGTAGAACGGAATGGAATGGAATGGAATGGAATGGAATGGAATGGAATGGAATTCAATGGAATATAATGGAATGGAATCTAATGGAATCGAATGGAGACGAATGCAATGGAATGGAATGGAATGGAATGGAATCAACCTGAGTAGAATGGAATGTATTGGAATGGAATGGAATGGAATGGAATGGAATGGAATGGAATGGAATGGAATGGAATGGAATCGAATGGAATGGAATGGAATGGAATAGAATGGAGTGGAATGGAATGGAATTTAATGGAATGGAATGGAATCGAAAGGAATGGAATGGAAAGAATGGAATGGAACGGAATGGAATGGAATGGAATGGAATGGAATCAACCCGAGTAGAATGGAATGGATTGGAATGGATTGGAATGGAATGGAATGGAATGGAATGGAATCGAATGGAATGGAATGGAATCAAATGGAATGGAACGGAATGGAATGGAATGGAATCGAATGGAATCGAACGGAATCGAATGGAATGGAATGGAATATAATGGAATGGAATGGAATGGAATGGAATGGAATGGAATGGAATGGAGTCAACCCGAGTAGAATGGAATGGATTGGAATGGAATGGAATGGAAAGTAATGGAATGGAATGGAATGGAATGGAATGGAATGGAATGGAATGGAATGGAATGGAATGGAATGGAATGGAATGGAATCAACCCGAGTAGAACTAAATGGAACGGAAAGGAATGGAATGGAATGGAATAGAATGGAATGGAATGGAATTCAGTGGAGTAGAATGGAATGGAATAGAATGGAATGGAATGGAATGGAATGGAATGGAATGGAATGGAATGGAATGGAATGGAATGGAATCAACCCGACTAGAACGGAATGGAATGGAATGGAATGGAATGGAATGGAATGGAATGGAATGGAATGGAATGGAATGGAATGGAATCGAATGGAATGGAATGGAATGGAATGGAATCCACACGAGTAGAATGGAATGGATTGGAATGGAATGGAAAGAATGGAATGGAATCGAGTGGAATCGAATGGAATGGAATGGAATGGAATGGAATGGAATGGAATGGAATGGAATAAACCCGAGTAGAATGGAGTGGATTGGAATGGAATGGAATGGAATGGAATCGAATGGAATCGAATGAAATGGAATGGAATGGAATGAAATGGAATGGAATGGAATCAACCCGAGTAGAACGGAATGGAATGGAATGGAATGGAATGGGATGGAATGGAATCGAATGATCTCGAATGGAATCGAATGAAATGGAATCGAATGGAATCGAATGGAATGCAATGCAATGGAATGGAATGGAATCGAATGGAATGGAATGGAATGGAATGGAATGGAATGGAATGGAATCAACCCGAGTAGAATGGAATGGATTGGAATGGAATGGAATGGAATGGAATGGAATGGAATGGAATGGAATGGAATGGAATGGAATGGAATGGAATGGAATCAACCCGACTAGAACGGAATGGAATGGAATGGAATGGAATGGAATGGAATGGAATGGAATGGAATGGAATGGAATGGAATCAACCCGACTAGAACGGAATGGAATGGAATGGAATGGAATGGAATGGAATGGAATGGAATGGAATGGAATCGAATGGAATGGAATGGAATGGAATGGAATGGAATGGAATGGAATGGAATCCACCCGAGTAGAATGGAATGGATTGGAATGGAATGGAAAGAATGGAATGGAATCGAGTGGAATCGAATGGAATGGAATGGAATGGAATGGAATGGAATGGAATGGAATAAACCCGAGTAGAATGGAGTGGATTGGAATGGAATGGAATGGAATGGAATCGAATGGAATCGAATGGAATGGAATGGAATGGAATGAAATGGAATGGAATGGAATCAACCCGAGTAGAACGGAATGGAATGGAATGGAATGGAATGGGATGGAATGGAATCGAATGATCTCGAATGGAATCGAATGGAATGGAATGGAATTGAATCGAATGGAATGGAATGGAATGGAATGGAATGGAATGGAATGGAATGGAATGGAGTCAATCAGAGTAGAACGGAATGGAATGTAATGGAATGGAATGGAATGGAATGGAATGGAATGGAATGGAATGGAATTCAATGGAATAGAATGGAATGGAAGGGAATGGAATGGAATGGAATGGAATCGAATGGAATCGAATGGAATCGAACGGAATGGAATGGAATAGAATGGAATCAACCCGAGTAGAACGGAATGGAATGGAATGGAATGGAATGGAATGGAATCGAATGGAATGGAATGGAATGGAATGAAACTGAATGGAATGGAATGGAATGGAATGGAATGGAATGGAATGGAATGGAATGGAATTCAATGGAATAGAATGGAATGGAATGGAATGGAATAAAATGAAATGGAATGGAATGGAACCGAATGGAATAGAATGGGATCGAATGGAATGGAATGGAATAGAATGGAATGGAATGGAATGGAATGGAGTGGAATCAACCCGAGTAGAACAGAATGGAATGGAATGGAATGGAATGGAATGGAATGGAATGGAATGGAATGGAATGGAATGGAATGGAATGGAATGGAATGGAATGGAATGGAATTCAATGGAATATAATGGAATGGAATCGAATGGAATCGAATGGAGACGAATGGAATGGAATGGAATGGAATGGAATGGAATCAACCTGAGTAGAATGGAATGTATTGGAATGGAACGGAATGGAATGGAGTGGAATGGAATGGAATGGAATGGAATGGAATGGAATCGAATGGAATGGAATGGAATGGAATAGAATGGAGTGGAATGGAATGGAATTTAATGGAATGGAATGGAATCGAAAGGAATGGAATGGAAAGAATGGAATGGAATGGAATGGAATGGAATGGAATGGAATGGAATGGAGTCAACCCGAGTAGAATGGAATGGATTGGAATGGATTGGAATGGAATGGAATGGAATGGAATGGAATCGAATGGAATGGAATGGAATCGAATGGAATGGAACGGAATGGAATGGAATGGAATGGAATCGAATGGAATTGAACGGAATCGAATGGAATGGAATGTAATATAATGGAATGGAATGGAATGGATTGGAATGGAATGGAATGGAAAGTAATGGAATGGAATGGAATGGAATGGAATGGAATGGAATGGAATGGAATGGAACGGAATCAACCCGAGTAGAACTAAATGGAACGGAAAGGAATGGAATGGAATGGAATAGAATGGAATGGAATGGAATTCAGTGGAGTAGAATGGAATGGAATAGAATGGAATGGAATGGAATGGAATGGAATGGAATGGAATGGAATCAACCCGACTAGAACGGAATGGAATGGAATGGAATGGAATGGAATGGAATGGAATGGAATGGAATGGAATGGAATGGAATGCAATCCACCCGAGTAGAATGGAATGGATTGGAATGGAATGGAAAGAATGGAATGGAATCGAGTGGAATGGAATGGAATGGAATGGAATGGAATGGAATGGAATGGAATGGAATGGAATGGAATGGAATAAACCCGAGTAGAATGGAGTGGATTGGAATGGAATGGAATGGAATGGAATCGAATGGAATCGAATGGAAAGGAATGGAATGGAATGAAATGGAATGGAATGGAATCAACCCGAGTAGAACGGATTGGAATGGAATGGAATGGAATGGGATGGAATGGAATCGAATGATCTCGAATGGAATCGAATGGAATGGAATCGAATGGAATCGAATGGAATGCAATGGAATGGAATGGAATGGAATCGAATGGAATGGAATGGAATGGAATGGAATGGAATGGAATGGAATGGAATGGAATCAACTCGAGTAGAATGGAATGGATTGGAATGGAATGGAATGGAATGGAATGGAATCGAATGGAATGGAATGGAATGGAATGGAATGGAATGGAATGGAATGGAATGGAATCAACCCGAGGAGAACGGAATGGAATGGAATGGAATGGAATGGAATGGAATGGAATGGAATGGAATGGAATGGAATGGAATTCAATGGAATAGAATGGAATGGAATCGAATGGAATCGAATGGAGGCGAATGGAATGGAATGGAATGGAATGGAATGGAATCAACCTGAGTAGAATGGAATGTATTGGAATGGAATGGAATGGAATGGAATGGAATGGAATTTAATGGAATGGAATGGAATGGAATCGAATGGAATGGAATGGAATTGAATAGAATGGAGTGGAATGGAATGGAATTTAATGGAATGGAATGGAATCGAAAGGAATGGAATGGAAAGAATGGAATGGAACGGAATGGAATGGAATGGAATGGAATGGAATCAACCCGAGTAGAATGGAATGGATTGGAATGGATTGGAATGGAATGGAATGGAATGGAATGGAATCGAATGGAATGGAATGGAATCAAATGGAATGGAACGGAATGGAATGGAATGGAATGGAATCGAATGGAATCGAACGGAATCGAATGGAATGGAATGGAATGGAATGGAATGGAATGGAATGGAATGGAATGGAATGGAATGGAATCAACCCGAGGAGAACGGAATGGAAAGGAATGGAATGGAATGGAATGGAATGGAATGGAATGGAATGGAATGGAATTCAATGGAATAGAATGGAATGGAATCGAATGGAATCGAATGGAGGCGAATGGAATGGAATGGAATGGAATCAACCAGAGTAGAATGGAATGTATTGGAATGGAATGGAATGGAATGGAATGGAATGGAATGGAATGGAATGGCATGGAATGGAATGGAATCAACCCGAGTAGAATGGAATGGATTGGAATGGAATGGAATGGAATGGAATTGAATGGAATCGAATGGAATGGAATGGAATGGAATGGAATGGAATGGAATGGAATGGAATGGAATGAAATCAACCCGAGTAGAACGGAATGGAATGGAATGGAATGGAATGGAATGGAATGGAATGGAATTCAATGGAATATAATGGAATGGAATCTAATGGAATCGAATGGAGACGAATGCAATGGAATGGAATGGAATGGAATGGAATCAACCTGAGTAGAATGGAATGTATTGGAATGGAATGGAATGGAATGGAATGGAATGGAATGGAATGGAATGGAATGGAATGGAATCGAATGGAATGGAATGGAATGGAATAGAATGGAGTGGAATGGAATGGAATTTAATGGAATGGAATGGAATCGAAAGGAATGGAATGGAAAGAATGGAATGGAACGGAATGGAATGGAATGGAATGGAATGGAATCAACCCGAGTAGAATGGAATGGATTGGAATGGATTGGAATGGAATGGAATGGAATGGAATGGAATCGAATGGAATGGAATGGAATCAAATGGAATGGAACGGAATGGAATGGAATGGAATCGAATGGAATCGAACGGAATCGAATGGAATGGAATGGAATATAATGGAATGGAATGGAATGGAATGGAATGGAATGGAATGGAATGGAGTCAACCCGAGTAGAATGGAATGGATTGGAATGGAATGGAATGGAAAGTAATGGAATGGAATGGAATGGAATGGAATGGAATGGAATGGAATGGAATGGAATGGAATGGAATGGAATGGAATGGAATCAACCCGAGTAGAACTAAATGGAACGGAAAGGAATGGAATGGAATGGAATAGAATGGAATGGAATGGAATTCAGTGGAGTAGAATGGAATGGAATAGAATGGAATGGAATGGAATGGAATGGAATGGAATGGAATGGAATGGAATGGAATGGAATGGAATGGAATCAACCCGACTAGAACGGAATGGAATGGAATGGAATGGAATGGAATGGAATGGAATGGAATGGAATGGAATGGAATGGAATGGAATCGAATGGAATGGAATGGAATGGAATGGAATGGAATGGAATCCACACGAGTAGAATGGAATGGATTGGAATGGAATGGAAAGAATGGAATGGAATCGAGTGGAATCGAATGGAATGGAATGGAATGGAATGGAATGGAATGGAATGGAATGGAATAAACCCGAGTAGAATGGAGTGGATTGGAATGGAATGGAATGGAATGGAATCGAATGGAATCGAATGAAATGGAATGGAATGGAATGAAATGGAATGGAATGGAATCAACCCGAGTAGAACGGAATGGAATGGAATGGAATGGAATGGGATGGAATGGAATCGAATGATCTCGAATGGAATCGAATGAAATGGAATCGAATGGAATCGAATGGAATGCAATGCAATGGAATGGAATGGAATCGAATGGAATGGAATGGAATGGAATGGAATGGAATGGAATCAACCCGAGTAGAATGGAATGGATTGGAATGGAATGGAATGGAATGGAATGGAATGGAATGGAATGGAATGGAATGGAATGGAATGGAATGGAATGGAATCAACCCGACTAGAACGGAATGGAATGGAATGGAATGGAATGGAATGGAATGGAATGGAATGGAATGGAATGGAATGGAATCAACCCGACTAGAACGGAATGGAATGGAATGGAATGGAATGGAATGGAATGGAATGGAATGGAATGGAATCGAATGGAATGGAATGGAATGGAATGGAATGGAATGGAATGGAATGGAATCCACCCGAGTAGAATGGAATGGATTGGAATGGAATGGAAAGAATGGAATGGAATCGAGTGGAATCGAATGGAATGGAATGGAATGGAATGGAATGGAATGGAATGGAATAAACCCGAGTAGAATGGAGTGGATTGGAATGGAATGGAATGGAATGGAATCGAATGGAATCGAATGGAATGGAATGGAATGGAATGAAATGGAATGGAATGGAATCAACCCGAGTAGAACGGAATGGAATGGAATGGAATGGAATGGGATGGAATGGAATCGAATGATCTCGAATGGAATCGAATGGAATGGAATCGAATGGAATCGAATGGAATGGAATGGAATGGAATGGAATCGAATGGAATGGAATGGAATGGAATGGAATGGAATGGAATGGAATGGAATCCACCCGAGTAGAATGGAATGGATTGGAATGGAATGGAAAGAATGGAATGGAATCGAGTGGAATCGAATGGAATGGAATGGAATGGAATGGAATGGAATGGAATGGAATAAACCCGAGTAGAATGGAGTGGATTGGAATGGAATGGAATGGAATGGAATCGAATGGAATCGAATGGAATGGAATGGAATGGAATGAAATGGAATGGAATGGAATCAACCCGAGTAGAACGGAATGGAATGGAATGGAATGGAATGGGATGGAATGGAATCGAATGATCTCGAATGGAATCGAATGGAATGGAATCGAATGGAATCGAATGGAATGCAATGGAATGGAATGGAATGGAATGGAATCAACCCGAGTAGAATGGAATGGATTGGAATGGAATGGAATGGAATGGAATGGAATCGAATGGAATCGAATGGAATGGAATGGAATGGAATGGAATGGAATGGAATGGAATGGAATGGAATCAACCCGAGGAGAACGGAATGGAATGGAATGGAATGGAATGGAATGGAATGGAATGGAATGGAATGGAATGGAATGGAATGGAATTCAATGGAATAGAATGGAATGGAATCGAATGGAATCGAATGGAGGCGAATGGAATGGAATGGAATGGAATGGAATGGAATCAACCAGAGTAGAATGGGATGTATTGGAATGGAATGGAATGGAATGGAATGGAATGGAATGGAATGGAATGGAATGGAATTGAATCGAATGGAATGGAATGGAATGGAATGGAATGGAATGGAATGGAATGGAATGGAATGGAGTCAATCAGAGTAGAACGGAATGGAATGTAATGGAATGGAATGGAATGGAATGGAATGGAATGGAATGGAATGGAATTCAATGGAATAGAATGGAATGGAAGGGAATGGAATGGAATGGAATGGAATCGAATGGAATCGAATGGAATCGAACGGAATGGAATGGAATAGAATGGAATCAACCCGAGTAGAACGGAATGGAATGGAATGGAATGGAATGGAATGGAATCGAATGGAATGGAATGGAATGGAATGAAACTGAATGGAATGGAATGGAATGGAATGGAATGGAATGGAATGGAATGGAATGGAATGGAATTCAATGGAATAGAATGGAATGGAATGGAATGGAATAAAATGAAATGGAATGGAATGGAACCGAATGGAATAGAATGGGATCGAATGGAATGGAATGGAATAGAATGGAATGGAATGGAATGGAATGGAGTGGAATCAACCCGAGTAGAACAGAATGGAATGGAATGGAATGGAATGGAATGGAATGGAATGGAATGGAATGGAATGGAATCGAATGGAATCGAATGGAATGGAATGGAATGGAATGGAATCAACCCAAGTAGAATGGAATGGATTGGAATGGAATGGAATGGAATGGAATGGAATCGAATCGAATGGAACGCAATGGAATGGAATGGAATGGAATGGAATGGAATGGAATGGAATGGAATGGAATGGAATGGAATGGAATGGATTCAACCCCAGTAGAATGGAATGGATTGGAATGGACTGGAATGGAATGGAATGGAATGCAATCAATCCGAGTAGAATGGAATGGAATGGAATGGAATGGAATTCAATGTAATAGAATGGAATTGAATCAACCCGCGTGTAACGGAATGGAACGGAACGGAAAGTAACGGAACGGAATGGATCGGAATCAACCCGATCAGAACGGAACGGAATGGGACGGGACTGGACGGGACGCGTCGGGATGGGACGGAATGGAACGGAACGGAACGGCATGGAATCAACCCGAGTGGAATGGAATGGAATGGAATGGAGTGGAATGGAATGGAATGGAATGGAATGGAATAGAATAGAATGCAATTGAATCAACCCACGTGGAACTGAATGGAACGGAACGGAAAGGAACGGAACGGAGTGGAATGGAATCAACCCGAGTACAACGGCACGGGACGGGACGGGACGGGACGGGACGGGACGTGGCGGGACGGAACGGAACGGAACGGAACTCAATGGATTCAAGCCGAGTAGAACGGAATGGAATAGAATGGAATGGAATGGAATGGAATGGAGTGGAATGGAATGGAATGGAATGGAATGGAATGGAATGAACCCGAGTGGAATGGAATGGAATGGAATGGAATGGAATGATGAACCCGAGTAGAATGGAATGGTTTGGAATGAAATGGAATGGAATGGAATGGAATGGAATGGAATGGAATGGAATGGAATGGAATGGAATGGTATCAACCCGAGTAGAACGGAATGGGTTGGAATGGAAAGGAATGGAATGGAATGGAATGGAATGGAATGGAATGGAATGGAATGGAATGGAGTGGAATCAACCCGATTAGAACGGAATGGAATGGAATGGAATGGAATGGAATGGAATGGAATGGAATGGAATGGAATAGAAAGGAATGGAATGGATTGGAATGGAATGGAATGGAATGGAGTGGAATGGAATGGAATCAACCCGAGTAGAATGGAATGGATTGGAATGGAATGGAAAGGAATGGAATGGAATGGAATGGAATGGAATGGAATGGAATGGAATCAACCCAAGTAGAATGGAATGGATTGGAATGGACTGGAATGGAATGGAATGGAATGCAATCAATCCGAGTGGAATGGAATGGAATGGAATGGAATGCAATTCAATGTAATAGAATGGAATTGAATCAACCCGCGTGTAACGGAATGGAACGGAACGGAAAGGAACGGAACGGAATGGAACGGAATCAACCCGATCAGGACGGAACGGAATGGGACGGGACGGGACGGGACGGGACGCGTCGGGATGGGACTTAATGGAACGGAACGGAACGGCATGGAATCAACCCGAGTAGAATGGAATGGAATGGAATGGAATGGAATGGAATGGAATGGAATGGAATGGAATGGAATGGAAATCAACCTGAGTAGAACGGAATGGAATGGAATGGAATGGAATGGAATGGAATGGAATGGAATGGAATGGAATGGAATGGAATGGAATGGAATGGAATGGAATGGAATTGAATGGAATGGAATGAACCCGAGTGGAATGGAATGGAACGGAATGGAATGGAATGATGAACCCGAGTAGAATGGAATGGTTTGGAATGAAATGGAATGGAATGGAATGGAATGGAATGGAATGGAATGGAATCAACCCGAGTAGAACGGAATGGGTTGGAATGGAAAGGAATGGAATGGAATGGAATGGAATGGAATGGAATGGAATGGAATGGAATGGAATGGAGTGGAATCAACCCGATTAGCACGGAATGGAATGGAATGGAATGGAATGGAATGGAATGGAATGGAATGGAATGGAATAGAAAGGAATGGAATGGAATGGAATGGAATGGAATGGAATGGAATGGAATGGAATCAACCCGAGTAGAATGGAATGGATTGGAATGGAATGGAATGGAATGGAATGGAATGGAATGGAATCGAATCGAATGGAATCGAACGGAATAGAATGGAATATAATGGAATGGAATGGAATGGAATGGAATGGAATGGAATGGAGTCAACCCGAGTAGAATGGAATGGATTGGAAAGGAATGGAATGGAATGGAATGGAATGGAATGGAATGGAATGGATTGGAATCAACACGAGTAGAACTAAATGGAATGGAAAGGAATGGAATAGAATGGAATTGAATGGAATGGAATGGAATTCAATGGAGTAGAATGGAATGGAATAGAATGGAATGGAATGGAATGGAATGGAATGGAATGGAATGGAATGGAATGGAATGGAATGGAATGGAATAGAATGGAATCAACCTGACTAGAACGGAATGGAATGGAATGGAATGGAATGGAATGGAATGGAATCGTATGGAATGGAATGGAATGGAATGGAATGGAATGGAATGGAGTGGAATCAACCCGAGTAGAACGGAATGGAATGGAATGGAATGGAATGGAATGGAATGGAATGGAATGGAATGGAATGGAATGGAATGGAATGGAATTTAATGGAATGGAATGGAATCGAAAGGAATGGAATGGAATGGAATGGAATGGAATGGAATGGAATGGAATGGAATGGAATGGAATCCACCCGAGTAGAATGGAATGGATTGGAATGGAATGGAATGGAATGGAATGGAATGGAATGGAATGGAATCGAATGGAATGGAATGGAATCGAATGGAATGGAATGGAATGGAATGGAATGGAATGGAATGGAATCGAACTGAATCGAATGGAATGGAAAGGAATATAATGGAATGGAATGGAATGGAATGGAATGAAATGGAATGGAGTCAACCCGAGTAGAATGGAATGGATTGGAATGGAATGGAATGGAATGGAATGGAATGGAATGGAATGGAATGGAATGGAATGGAATGGAATGGAATCAACCTGGGTAGAACTAAATGGAATGGAAAGAAATGGAATGGAATGGAGTAGAATAGAATGGAATGGAATTCAATGGAGTAGAATGGAATGGAATAGAATGGAATGGAATGGAATGGAATGGAATGGAATGGAATGGAATGGAATGGAATCAACCCGACAAGAACGGAATGGAATGGAATGGAATGGAATGGAATGGAATGGAATGGAATGGAATGGAATGGAATGGAATGGAATGAAATGGAATGGAATGGAATCAACCCGAGTAGAACGGAATGGAATGGAATGGAATGGAATGGGATGGAATGGAATCGAATGATATCGAATGGAATCGAATGGAATGGAATCGAATGGAATCGAATGGAATGCAATGGAATGGAATGGAATGGAATGGAATGGAATCAACCCGAGTAGAATGGAATGGATTGGAATGGAATGGAATGGAATGGAATGGAATCGAATGTAATCGAATGGAATGGAGTGGAATGGAATGGAATGGAATGGAATGGAATGGAATGGAATGGAATCAACCCGAGTAGAACGTAATGGAATGGAATGGAATGGAATGGAATGGAACGGAATGGAATGGAATGGAATGGAATTCAATGGAATAGAATGGAATGGAATCGAATGGAATCGAATGGAGACGAATGGAATGGAATGGAATGGAATGGAATGGAATGGAATGGAATCAACCAGAGTAGAATGGAATGTACTGGAATGGAATGGAATGGAATGGAATGGAATGGAATGGAATCGAATGGAGTCGAATGGAATCGAACGGAATGGAATGGAATAGAATGGAATCAACCCGAGTAGAAAGGAATGGAATGGAATGGAATGGAATCGAATGGAATGGAATGGAATGGAATGGAATGGAATGGAATGAAACTGAATGGAATGGAATGGAATGGAATGGAATGGAATCAACCCGAGTAGAATGGAATGGATTGGAATGGAATGGAATGGAATGGAATCGAATGGAATCGAATGGAATGGAATGGAATGGAATGGAATGAAATGAAATGGAATGGAATCAACCCGAGTAGAACGGAATGGAATGGAATGGAATGGAATGGGATGCAATGGAATCGAATGATCTCGAATGGAATCGAATGGAATCGAATGGAATGCAATGGAATGGAATGGAATGGAATGGAATGGAATGGAATGGAATGGAATGGAATGGAATGGAATCAACCCGAGTAGAATGGAATGGATTGGAATGGAATGGAATGGAATGGAATGGAATCGAATGGAATCGAATGGAATGGAGTGGAATCGAATGGAATGGAATGGAATGGAATGGAATGGAATGGAATCAACCCGAGTAGAACGGAATGGAATGGAATGGAATGGAATGGAATGGAATGGAATGGAGTGGAATGGAATGGAATGGAATGGAATGGAATTCAATGGAATAGAATGAAATGGAATCGAATGGAATCGAATGGAGACGAATGGAATGGAATGGAATGGAATGGAATGGAATGGAATGGAATCAACCAGAGTAGAATGGAATGTACTGGAATGGAATGGAATGGAATGGAATGGAATGGAATGGAATGGAATTCAATGGAATAGAATGGAATGGAAGGGAATGGAATGGAATGGAATGGAATCGAATGGAGTCGAATGGAATCGAACGGAATGGAATGGAATAGAATGGAATCAACCCGAGTAGAAAGGAATGGAATGGAATGGAATGGAATCGAATGGAATGGAATGGAATGGAATGGAATGGAATGGAATGAAACTGAATGGAATGGAATGGAATGGAATGGAATGGAATCAACCCGAGTAGAATGGAATGGATTGGAATGGAATGGAATGGAATGGAATCGAATGGAATCGAATGGAATGGAATGGAATGGAATGGAATGAAATGAAATGGAATGGAATCAACCCGAGTAGAACGGAATGGAATGGAATGGAATGGAATGGGATGCAATGGAATCGAATGATCTCGAATGGAATCGAATGGAATCGAATGGAATGCAATGGAATGGAATGGAATGGAATGGAATGGAATGGAATGGAATGGAATGGAATGGAATGGAATGGAATGGAATGGAATGGAATCAACCCGAGTAGAATGGAATGGATTGGAATGGAATGGAATGGAATGGAATGGAATCGAATGGAATCGAATGGAATGGAGTGGAATCGAATGGAATGGAATGGAATGGAATGGAATGGAATGGAATGGAATCAACCCGAGTAGAACAGAATGGAATGGAATGGAATGGAATGGAATGGAATGGAATGGAGTGGAATGGAATGGAATGGAATGGAATGGAATTCAATGGAATAGAATGAAATGGAATCGAATGGAATCGAATGGAGACGAATGAAATGGAATGGAATGGAATGGAATGGAATCAACCAGAGTAGAATGGAATGTATTGGAGTGGAATGGAATGGAATGGAATGGAATGGAATGGAATCGAATGGAATGGAATGGAATGGAATGGAATGGAATGGAATGGAATGGAGTCAATCAGAGTAGAACGGAATGGAATGGAATGGAATCGAATGGAATGGAATGGAATGGAATGGAATGGAATGGAATGGAATGGAATCGAATGGAATCGAATGGAATCGAACGGAATGGAATGGAATAGAATGCAATCAACCCGAGTAGAACGGAATGGAATGGAATGGATTGGAATGGAATGGAATGGAATCGAATGGAATGGAATGGAAAGGAATGGAATGGAATGGAATGAAACTGAATGGAATGGAATGGAATGGAATGGAATGGAATTCAATGGAATAGAATGGAATGGAATGGAATGGAATAAAATGAAATGGAATGGAATGGAATCGAATGGAATAGAATGGAATGGAATGGAATGGAATGGAATGGAATAGAATGGAATGGAATGGAATGGAATGGAGTGGAATCAACCCGAGTAGAACAGAATGGAATGGAATGGAATGGAATCGAATCGAATGGAACGCAATGGAATGGAATGGAATGGAATGGAATGAAATGGAATGGAATGGAATGGAATGGAATCAACCCGAGTAGAATGGAATGGATTGGAATGGACTGGAATGGAATGGAATGGAATGCAATCAATCCGAGTAGAATGGAATGGAATGGAATGGAATGGAATTCAATGTAATAGAATTGAATTGAATCAACCCGCGTGTAACGGAATGGAAAGGAACGGAAAGGAACGGAACGGAATGGAACGGAATCAACCCAATCAGAACGGAACGGAATGGGACGGGACGGGACGGGACGGGACGCGTCGGGATGGGACGGAATTGAACGGAACGGAACGGCATGGAATCAACCCGAGTAGAATGGAATGGAATGGAAAGGAATAGAATAGAATAGAATGGAATTGAACCAACCCGCGTGGAACGGAATGGAACGGAATGGAAACGAGCGGAACGGAATGCAAAGGAATCAACCCGAGTAAAACGGAACGGGACGGAACGGAACGGAACCAAACTCAATGGAATCAACCCGAGTAGAACGGAATGGAATAAATGGAAAGAAATGGAATGGAATGGAATGGAATGGAATGGAATGGAATGGAATGGAATGGAGTGGAATGGAATGGAATGGAATGGAATGGAAATCAACCCGAGTAGAACGGAATGGAATGGAATGGAATGGAATGGAATGGAATGGAATGGAATGGAATGGAATGGAATGGAATGGAATGATCAACCCGAGTGGAATGGAATGGAATGGAATGGAATGGAATGGAATGGAATGGAATGGAGAGGAATCAACCCGAGTAGAACGGAATGGAATGGAATGGAATGGCATGGAATGGAATGGAATGGAATGGAATGGAATGGAATGGAATGGAATAGAGTGGAATCAACCCGACTAGAACGGAATGGAATGGAATGAAATGGAATGGAATAGAATGGAATGGAATGGAATGGAATGGAATGGAATGGAATGGAATGGAATGGAATGGAATCAACCCAAGTAGAATGGAATGGATTGGAATGGAATGGAATGGAATGGAATGGAATGGAATCGAATCGAATGGAACGCAATGGAATGGAAAGGAATGGAATGGAATGGAATGGAATGGAATGGAATCAATCCGATTAGAATGGAATGGAATGGAATTCAATGTAACCGAAAGGAATTGAATCAACCCATGTGGAACTGAACGGGATGGGACGGGACGGGACGGGATGGGACGGGTCGGGATGGGACGGAATGGAACGGAACGGAATGGCATGGAATCAACCCGAGTAGAATGGAATGGAATGGAATGGAATGGAATGGAAAGGAATAGAATAGAATAGAATGGAATTGAACCAACCCGTGTGGAATGGAATGGAACGTAACGGAAACGAGCGGAACGGAATGGAAAGGAATCAACCCGAGTAAAACGGAACGGGACGGGACGGGACGGGACGGAACGGAACGGAACCAAACTCAATGGAATCGACCCGAGTAGAACGGAATGGAGTAAATGGAAAGGAATGGAATGGAATGGAATGGAATGGACTGGAATGGAATGGAATGGAATGGAATGGAATGGAATGGAATGGAATGGAATGGAAATCAACCCGAGTAGAACGGAATGGAATGGAATGGAATGGAATGGAATGGAATGGAACGGAATGGAATGGAAAGAACCCGAGTGGAATGGAATGGAATGGAATGGAATGGAATGATGATCCCGAGTAGAATGGAATGGTTTGGAATGAAATGGAATGGAATGGAATCGAATGGAATCCAATGGAATGGAATGGAATGGAATGGAATGGAATGGAATGGAATGGAATGGAATGGAATCAACCCGAGTAGAATGGAATGGAATGGAATGGAATTGAATGGAATGATGATCCCGAGTAGAATGGAATGGTTTGGAATGAAATGGAATGGAATGGAATGGAATGGAATCGAATGGAATCCAATGGAATGGAATGGAATGGAATGGAATGGAATGGAATGGAATGGAATGGAATGGAATCAACCCGAGTAGAATGGAATGGAATGGAATGGAATGGAATGGAATGGAATGGAATGGAATGGAATGGAATGGAATGGAATGGAATGGAATGGATTGGAATGGAATAGAATAGAATGGAATTGAATAAACCCGCGAGGAAATGAATGGAAAGGAACGGAAAGGAACGGAACGGAGTGGAATGGAATGAACCCGAGTACAACGGCACAGGACGGGACGGCACGGGATGGGAACGGACGGGACGGGACGGGACGGGACGTGTCGGGACGGAACGGAACGGAACGGAACTCAATGGACTCAAGCCGAGTAGAACGGAATGGAATAGATTGGAATGGAATGGAATGGAATGGAATGGAATGGAATGGAATGGAATGGAATGGAATCAACCCGAATAGAACGGAATGGAATGGAGTGGAATGGAATGGAATGGAATGGAATGGAATGGAATGGAATGAAATGGAATGGAATGGAATGGAATGGAATGGAATGGAATGGAATGGAATGGAATGGAATTTAATGGAATGGAAAGGAATCGAAAGGAATGGAATGGAATGGAATGGAATGGAATGGAATGGAATGGAATGGAATCAATCCGAGTAGAAAGGAATGGAATGGAATTCAATGTAACCGAAAGGAATTGAATCAACCCATGTGGAACTGAACGGGATGGGACGGGACGGAACGGGATGGGACGGGACGGGATGGGACGGAATGGAACGGAACGGAATGGCATGGAATCAACCCGAGTAGAATGGAATGGAATGGAATGGAATGGAAAGGAATAGAATAGAATAGAATGGAATTGAACCAACCCGTGTGGAACGGAATGAAATGTAACGGAAACGAGCGGAACGGAATGGAAAGGAATCAACCCGAGTAAAACGGCACGGGACGGGACGGGACGGGACGGAACGGAACGGAACCAAACTCAATGGAATCGACCCGAGTAGAACGGAATGGAGTAAATGGAAAGGAATGGAATGGAATGGAATGGAATGGACTGGAATGGAATGGAATGGAATGGAATGGAATGGAATGGAATGGAAATCAACCCGAGTAGAACGGAATGGAATGGAATGGAATGGAATGGAATGGAATGGAATGGAATGGAATGAGCCCGAGTGGAATGGAATGGAATGGAATGGAATGGAATGGAATGGAATGATCAACCCGAGTGGAATGGAATGGAATGGAATGGAATGGAATGGAATGGAATGGAATCAACCCGAGTAGAACGTAATGGAATGGAATGGAATGGAATGGAATGGAACGGAATGGAATGGAATGGAATGGAATTCAATGGAATAGAATGGAATGGAATCGAATGGAATCGAATGGAGACGAATGGAATGGAATGGAATGGAATGGAATCAACCAGAGTAGAATGGAATGTACTGGAATGGAATGGAATGGAATGGAATGGAATGGAATGGAATCGAATGGAGTCGAATGGAATCGAACGGAATGGAATGGAATAGAATGGAATCAACCCGAGTAGAAAGGAATGGAATGGAATGGAATGGAATCGAATGGAATGGAATGGAATGGAATGGAATGGAATGGAATGAAACTGAATGGAATGGAATGGAATGGAATGGAATGGAATCAACCCGAGTAGAATGGAATGGATTGGAATGGAATGGAATGGAATGGAATCGAATGGAATCGAATGGAATGGAATGGAATGGAATGGAATGAAATGAAATGGAATGGAATCAACCCGAGTAGAACGGAATGGAATGGAATGGAATGGAATGGGATGCAATGGAATCGAATGATCTCGAATGGAATCGAATGGAATCGAATGGAATGCAATGGAATGGAATGGAATGGAATGGAATGGAATGGAATGGAATGGAATGGAATGGAATCAACCCGAGTAGAATGGAATGGATTGGAATGGAATGGAATGGAATGGAATGGAATGGAATGGAATCGAATGGAATGGAGTGGAATCGAATGGAATGGAATGGAATGGAATGGAATGGAATGGAATCAACCCGAGTAGAACGGAATGGAATGGAACGGAATGGAATGGAATGGAATGGAATGGAGTGGAATGGAATGGAATGGAATGGAATGGAATTCAATGGAATAGAATGAAATGGAATCGAATGGAATCGAATGGAGACGAATGGAATGGAATGGAATGGAATGGAATGGAATGGAATGGAATGGAATCAACCAGAGTAGAATGGAATGTACTGGAATGGAATGGAATGGAATGGAATGGAATGGAATGGAATGGAATTCAATGGAATAGAATGGAATGGAAGGGAATGGAATGGAATGGAATGGAATCGAATGGAGTCGAATGGAATCGAACGGAATGGAATGGAATAGAATGGAATCAACCCGAGTAGAAAGGAATGGAATGGAATGGAATGGAATCGAATGGAATGGAATGGAATGGAATGGAATGGAATGGAATGGAATGGAATGAAACTGAATGGAATGGAATGGAATGGAATGGAATGGAATCAACCCGAGTAGAATGGAATGGATTGGAATGGAATGGAATGGAATGGAATCGAATGGAATCGAATGGAATGGAATGGAATGGAATGGAATGAAATGAAATGGAATGGAATCAACCCGAGTAGAACGGAATGGAATGGAATGGAATGGAATGGGATGCAATGGAATCGAATGATCTCGAATGGAATCGAATGGAATCGAATGGAATGCAATGGAATGGAATGGAATGGAATGGAATGGAATGGAATGGAATGGAATGGAATGGAATGGAATGGAATGGAATCAACCCGAGTAGAATGGAATGGATTGGAATGGAATGGAATGGAATGGAATGGAATCGAATGGAATCGAATGGAATGGAGTGGAATCGAATGGAATGGAATGGAATGGAATGGAATGGAATGGAATCAACCCGAGTAGAACGGAATGGAATGGAATGGAATGGAATGGAATGGAATGGAATGGAGTGGAATGGAATGGAATGGAATGGAATGGAATTCAATGGAATAGAATGAAATGGAACCGAATGGAATCGAATGGAGACGAATGAAATGGAATGGAATGGAATGGAATGGAATCAACCAGAGTAGAATGGAATGTATTGGAGTGGAATGGAATGGAATGGAATGGAATGGAATGGAATCGAATGGAATGGAATGGAATGGAATGGAATGGAATGGAATGGAATGGAATCGAATGGAATCGAATGGAATCGAACGGAATGGAATGGAATAGAATGCAGTCAACCCGAGTAGAACGGAATGGAATGGAATGGATTGGAATGGAATGGAATGGAATCGAATGGAATGGAATGGAAAGGAATGGAATGGAATGGAATGAAACTGAATGGAATGGAATGGAATGGAATGGAATGGAATTCAATGGAATAGAATGGAATGGAATGGAATGGAATAAAATGAAATGGAATGGAATGGAATCGAATGGAATAGAATGGAATGGAATGGAATGGAATGGAATGGAATGGAATAGAATGGAATGGAATGGAATGGAATGGAGTGGAATCAACCCGAGTAGAACAGAATGGAATGGAATGGAATGGAATCGAATCGAATGGAACGCAATGGAATGGAATGGAATGGAATGGAATGAAATGGAATGGAATGGAATGGAATGGAATCAACCCGAGTAGAATGGAATGGATTGGAATGGACTGGAATGGAATGGAATGGAATGCAATCAATCCGAGTAGAATGGAATGGAATGGAATGGAATGGAATTCAATGTAATAGAATTGAATTGAATCAACCCGCGTGTAACGGAATGGAAAGGAACGGAAAGGAACGGAACGGAATGGAACGGAATCAACCCAATCAGAACGGAACGGAATGGGACGGGACGGGACGGGACGGGACGCGTCGGGATGGGACGGAATTGAACGGAACGGAACGGCATGGAATCAACCCGAGTAGAATGGAATGGAATGGAAAGGAATAGAATAGAATAGAATGGAATTGAACCAACCCGCGTGGAACGGAATGGAACGGAATGGAAACGAGCGGAACGGAATGCAAAGGAATCAACCCGAGTAAAACGGAACGGGACGGAACGGAACGGAACCAAACTCAATGGAATCAACCCGAGTAGAACGGAATGGAATAAATGGAAAGAAATGGAATGGAATGGAATGGAATGGAATGGAATGGAATGGAATGGAATGGAATGGAGTGGAATGGAATGGAATGGAATGGAATGGAAATCAACCCGAGTAGAACGGAATGGAATGGAATGGAATGGAATGGAATGGAATGGAATGGAATAGAATGGAATGGAATGGAATGATCAACCCGAGTGGAATGGAATGGAATGGAATGGAATGGAATGGAATGGAATGGAATGGAGAGGAATCAACCCGAGTAGAACGGAATGGAATGGAATGGAATGGAATGGAATGGAATGGAATGGAATGGAATGGAATGGAATGGAATGGAATGGAATGGAATAGAGTGGAATCAACCCGACTAGAACGGAATGGAATGGAATGAAATGGAATGGAATGGAATGGAATGGAATGGAATGGAATGGAATGGAATGGAATGGAATGGAATCAACCCAAGTAGAATGGAATGGATTGGAATGGAATGGAATGGAATGGAATGGAATCGAATCGAATGGAACGCAATGGAATGGAAAGGAATGGAATGGAATGGAATGGAATGGAATGGAATGGAATCAATCCGATTAGAATGGAATGGAATGGAATTCAATGTAACCGAAAGGAATTGAATCAACCCATGTGGAACTGAACGGGATGGGACGGGACGGGACGGGATGGGACGGGTCGGGATGGGACGGAATGGAACGGAACGGAATGGCATGGAATCAACCCGAGTAGAATGGAATGGAATGGAATGGAATGGAATGGAAAGGAATAGAATAGAATAGAATGGAATTGAACCAACCCGTGTGGAATGGAATGGAACGTAACGGAAACGAGCGGAACGGAATGGAAAGGAATCAACCCGAGTAAAACGGAACGGGACGGGACGGGACGGGACGGAACGGAACGGAACCAAACTCAATGGAATCGACCCGAGTAGAACGGAATGGAGTAAATGGAAAGGAATGGAATGGAATGGAATGGAATGGACTGGAATGGAATGGAATGGAATGGAATGGAATGGAATGGAATGGAATGGAATGGAATGGAATGGAATGGAATGGAATGGAAATCAACCCGAGTAGAACGGAATGGAATGGAATGGAATGGAATGGAATGGAATGGAACGGAATGGAATGGAAAGAACCCGAGTGGAATGGAATGGAATGGAATGGAATGGAATGATGATCCCGAGTAGAATGGAATGGTTTGGAATGAAATGGAATGGAATGGAATCGAATGGAATTCAATGGAATGGAATGGAATGGAATGGAATGGAATGGAATGGAATGGAATGGAATGGAATCAACCCGAGTAGAATGGAATGGAATGGAATGGAATTGAATGGAATGATGATCCCGAGTAGAATGGAATGGTTTGGAATGAAATGGAATGGAATGGAATGGAATGGAATCGAATGGAATCCAATGGAATGGAATGGAATGGAATGGAATGGAATGGAATGGAATGGAATGGAATGGAATGGAATCAACCCGAGTAGAATGGAATGGAATGGAATGGAATGGAATGGAATGGAATGGAATGGAATGGAATGGAATGGAATGGAATGGAATGGAATGGATTGGAATGGAATAGAATAGAATGGAATTGAATAAACCCGCGAGGAAATGAATGGAAAGGAACGGAAAGGAACGGAACGGAGTGGAATGGAATGAACCCGAGTACAACGGCACAGGACGGGACGGCACGGGATGGGAACGGACGGGACGGGACGGGACGGGACGTGTCGGGACGGAACGGAACGGAACGGAACTCAATAGACTCAAGCCGAGTAGAACGGAATGGAATAGATTGGAATGGAATGGAATGGAATGGAATGGAATGGAATGGAATGGAATGGAATGGAATGGAATGGAATCAACCCGAATAGAACGGAATGGAATGGAGTGGAATGGAATGGAATGGAATGGAATGGAATGGAATGGAATGAAATGGAATGGAATGGAATGGAATGGAATGGAATGGAATGGAATGGAATGGAATGGAATGGAATGGAAATCAACCTGAGTAGAACGGAATGGAATGGAATGGAATGGAATGGAATGGAATGGAACGGAATGGAATGGAAAGAACCAGAGTGGAATGGAATGGAATGGAATGGAATGGAATGATGATCCCGAGTAGAATGGAATGGTTTGGAATGAAATGGAATGGAATGGAATGGAATGGAATCGAATGGAATCCAATGGAATGGAATGGAATGGAATGGAATGGAATGGAATGGAATGGAATGGAATGGAATGGAATCAACCCGAGTAGAACGGAATGGGTTGGAATGGAAAGGAATGGAATGGAATGGAATGGAATGGAATGGAATGGAATGGAATGGAATGGAGTGGAATCAAACCGATTAGAACGGAATGGAATGGAATGGAATGGAATGGAATGGAATGGAATCGAACGGAATCGAATGGAATAGAATGGAATATAATGGAATGGAATGGAATGGAATGGAATGGAATGGAGTCAACCCGAGTAGAATGGAATGGATTGGAATGGAATGGAATGGAAAGTAATGGAATGGAATGGAATGGAATGGAATGGAATGGAATGAAATGGAATGGAATGGAATTCAATGGAGTAGAATGGAATAGAATAGAATGGAATGGAATGGAATGGAATCGAATGGAATGGAATGGAATGGAATGGAATGGAATAGAATGGAATCAACCCGACTAGAACGGAATGGAATGGAATGGAATGGAATGGAATGGAATGGAATGGAATGGAATGGAATGGAATGGAGTGGAATCAACCCGAGTAGAATGGAATGGAATGGAATGGAATGGAAAGGAATAGAATAGAATAGAATGGAATTGAACCAACCCGTGTGGAATGGAATGGAACGTAACGGAAACGAGCGGAACGGAATGGAAAGGAATCAACCCGAGTAAAACGGAACGGGACGGGACGGGACGGGACGGAACGGAACGGAACCAAACTCAATGGAATCGACCCGAGTAGAACGGAATGGAGTAAATGGAAAGGAATGGAATGGAATGGAATGGAATGGACTGGAATGGAATGGAATGGAATGGAATGGAATGGAATGGAATGGAATGGAATGGAAATCAACCCGAGTAGAACGGAATGGAATGGAATGGAATGGAATGGAATGGAATGGAATGGAACGGAATGGAATGGAAAGAACCCGAGTGGAATGGAATGGAATGGAATGGAATGGAATGATGATCCCGAGTAGAATGGAATGGTTTGGAATGAAATGGAATGGAATGGAATGGAATGGAATCGAATGGAATGGAATGGAATGGAATGGAATGGAATAGAATGGAATCAACCCGACTAGAACGGAATGGAATGGAATGGAATGGAATGGAATGGAATGGAATGGAATGGAATGGAATGGAATGGAATGGAATGGAATGGAATCAATCCGAGTAGAAAGGAATGGAATGGAATTCAATGTAACCGAAAGGAATTGAATCAACCCATGTGGAATTGAACGGGATGGGACGGGACGGAACGGGATGGGACGGGACGGGATGGGACGGAATGGAACGGAACGGAATGGCATGGAATCAACCCGAGTAGAATGGAATGGAATGGAATGGAATGGAATGGAAAGGAATAGAATAGAATAGAATGGAATTGAACCAACCCGTGTGGAACGGAATGGAATGTAACGGAAACGAGCGGAACGGAATGGAAAGGAATCAACCCGAGTAAAACGGCACGGGACGGGACGGGACGGGACGGAACGGAACGGAACCAAACTCAATGGAATCGACCCGAGTAGAACGGAATGGAGTAAATGGAAAGGAATGGAATGGAATGGAATGGAATGGACTGGAATGGAATGGAATGGAATGGAATGGAATGGAATGGAATGGAAATCAACCTGAGTAGAACGGAATGGAATGGAATGGAATGGAATGGAATGGAATGAGCCCGAGTGGAATGGAATGGAATGGAATGGAATGGAATGGAATGGAATGATCAACCCGAGTGGAATGGAATGGAATGGAATGGAATGGAATGGAATGGAATGGAATGGAGTGGAATCAACCCGAGTAGAACGGAATGGAATGGAATGGAATGGAATGGAATGGAATGGAATGGAATGGAATGGAATGGAATGGAATGGAAATCAACCTGAGTAGAACGGAATGGAATGGAATGGAATGGAATGGAATGGAATGGAATGGAATGAACCCGAGTGGAATGGAATGGAATGGAATGGAATGGAATGATGAACCCGAGTAGAATGGAATGGTTTGGAATGAAATGGAATGGAATGGAATGGAATGGAATGGAATCGAATGGAATGGAATGGAATGGAATGGAATGGAATGGAATGGAATGGAATGGAATGGAATGGAATGGAATGGAATGGAATCAACCCGAGTAGAACGGAATGGGTTGGAATGGAAAGGAATGGAATGGAATGGAATGGAATGGAATGGAATGGAATGGAATGGAATGGAATGGAGTGGAATCAACCCGAGTAGAACGGAATGGAATGGAATGGAATGGAATGGAATGGAATGGAATAGATATGAATGGAATGGAATGGAATGGAATGGAATGGAATGGAATGGAATGGAATCAACCCGAGTAGAATGGAATGGATTGGAATGGAATGGAATGGAATGGAATGGAATGGAATGGAATCGAATGGAATCGAATGGAATGGAATGGAATGGAATGGAATGGAATGGAATGGAATCGAACGGAATCGAATGGAATGGAATGTAATATAATGGAATATAATGGAATGGAATGGAATGGAATGGAGTCAACCCGAGTAGAATGGAATGTATTAGAATGGAATGGAATGGAAAGTAATGGAATGGAATGGAATGGAATGGAATGGAATGGAATGGAATGGAATGGAATGGAAAGGAATGGAATGGAATCAACACGAGTAGAACTAAATGGAATGGAAAGGAATGGAATGGAATGGAATAGAATGGAATGGAATGGAATTCAAAGGAGTAGAATGGAATGTAATAGAATGGAATGGAATGGAATGGAATGGAATGGAATGGAATGGAATGGAATGGAACCGAATGGAATGGAATGGAATGGAATGGAATGGAATGGAATCCACCCGAGTAGAATGGAATGGATTGGAATGGAATGGAATGGAATGGAATGGAATCGAGTGGAATGGAATGGAATGGAATGGAATGGAATGGAATGGAATCAACCCGAGTAGAACGGAATGGGTTGGAATGGAAAGGAATGGAATGGAATGGAATGGAATGGAATGGAATGGAATGGAATGGAATGGAATGGAATGGAGTGGAATCAAACCGATTAGAACGGAATGGAATGGAATGGAATGGAATGGAATGGAATGGAATCGAACGGAATCGAATGGAATAGAATGGAATATAATGGAATGGAATGGAATGGAATGGAATGGAGTCAACCCGAGTAGAATGGAATGGATTGGAATGGAATGGAATGGAAAGTAATGGAATGGAATGGAATGGAATGGAATGGAATGGAATGAAATGGAATGGAATGGAATTCAATGGAGTAGAATGGAATAGAATAGAATGGAATGGAATGGAATGGAATCGAATGGAATGGAATGGAATGGAATGGAATGGAATAGAATGGAATCAACCCGACTAGAACGGAATGGAATGGAATGGAATGGAATGGAATGGAATGGAATGGAATGGAATGGAATGGAATGGAGTGGAATCAACCCGAGTAGAATGGAATGGAATGGAATGGAATGGAATGGAAAGGAATAGAATAGAATAGAATGGAATTGAACCAACCCGTGTGGAATGGAATGGAACGTAACGGAAACGAGCGGAACGGAATGGAAAGGAATCAACCCGAGTAAAACGGAACGGGACGGGACGGGACGGGACGGAACGGAACGGAACCAAACTCAATGGAATCGACCCGAGTAGAACGGAATGGAGTAAATGGAAAGGAATGGAATGGAATGGAATGGAATGGACTGGAATGGAATGGAATGGAATGGAATGGAATGGAATGGAACGGAATGGAATGGAATGGAATGGAATGGAATGGAATGGAACGGAGTGGAATGGAAAGAACCCGAGTGGAATGGAATGGAATGGAATGGAATGGAATGATGATCCCGAGTAGAATGGAATGGTTTGGAATGAAATGGAATGGAATGGAATGGAATGGAATCGAATGGAATGGAATGGAATGGAATGGAATGGAATAGAATGGAATCAACCCGACTAGAACGGAATGGAATGGAATGGAATGGAATGGAATGGAATGGAATGGAATGGAATGGAGTGGAATCAACCCGAGTAGAACGGAATGGAATGGAATGGAATGGAATGGAATGGAATGGAATGGAATGGAATGGAATGGAATTTAATGGAATGGAAAGGAATCGAAAGGAATGGAATGGAATGGAATGGAATGGAATGGAATGGAATGGAATGGAATGGAATGGAATCAATCCGAGTAGAAAGGAATGGAATGGAATTCAATGTAACCGAAAGGAATTGAATCAACCCATGTGGAACTGAACGGGATGGGACGGGACGGAACGGGATGGGACGGGACGGGATGGGACGGAATGGAACGGAACGGAATGGCATGGAATCAACCCGAGTAGAATGGAATGGAATGGAATGGAATGGAATGGAAAGGAATAGAATAGAATAGAATGGAATTGAACCAACCCGTGTGGAACGGAATGGAATGTAACGGAAACGAGCGGAACGGAATGGAAAGGAATCAACCCGAGTAAAACGGCACGGGACGGGACGGGACGGGACGGAACGGAACGGAACCAAACTCAATGGAATCGACCCGAGTAGAACGGAATGGAGTAAATGGAAAGGAATGGAATGGAATGGAATGGAATGGACTGGAATGGAATGGAATGGAATGGAATGGAATGGAATGGAATGGAAATCAACCCGAGTAGAACGGAATGGAATGGAATGGAATGGAATGGAATGGAATGGAATGGAATGATCAACCCGAGTGGAATGGAATGCAATGGAATGGAATGGAATGGAATGGAATGGAATGGAGTGGAATCAACCCGAGTAGAACGGAATGGAATGGAATGGAATGGAATGGAATGGAATGGAATGGAAT
This sequence comes from Gorilla gorilla gorilla, assembly GCF_029281585.2. Lineage (NCBI taxonomy): Eukaryota > Metazoa > Chordata > Mammalia > Primates > Hominidae > Gorilla > Gorilla gorilla. The sequence goes on along the minus strand of NC_073237.2, from coordinate 7,617,765 downwards.
GGAATGGAATGGAATGGAATGGAATGGAATGGAAATCAACCTGAGTAGAACGGAATGGAATGGAATGGAATGGAATGGAATGGAATGGAATGGAATGGAATGGAATGAACCCGAGTGGAATGGAATGGAATGGAATGGAATGGAATGATGAACCCGAGTAGAATGGAATGGTTTGGAATGAAATGGAATGGAATGGAATGGAATGGAATGGAATCGAATGGAAAGGAATGGAATGGAATGGAATGGAATGGAATGGAATGGAATGGAATGGAATCAACCCGAGTAGAACGGAATGGGTTGGAATGGAAAGGAATGGAATGGAATGGAATGGAATGGAATGGAATGGAATGGAATGGAATGGAGTGGAATCAACCCGAGTAGAACGGAATGGAATGGAATGGAATGGAATGGAATGGAATGGAATAGATATGAATGGAATGGAATGGAATGGAATGGAATGGAATGGAATGGAATGGAATGGAATGGAATCAACCCGAGTAGAATGGAATGGATTGGAATGGAATGGAATGGAATGGAATGGAATCGAATGGAATCGAATGGAATGGAATGGAATGGAATGGAATGGAATGGAATGGAATGGAATGGAATCGAACGGAATCGAATGGAATGGAATGTAATATAATGGAATATAATGGAATGGAATGGAATGGAATGGAGTCAACCCGAGTAGAATGGAATGGATTAGAATGGAATGGAATGGAAAGTAATGGAATGGAATGGAATTGAATGGAATGGGATGGAATGGAAAGGAATGGAAAGGAATGGAATGGAATCAACACGAGTAGAACTAAATGGAATGGAAAGGAATGGAATGGAATGGAATAGAATGGAATGGAATGGAATTCAAAGGAGTAGAATGGAATGTAATAGAATGGAATGGAATGGAATGGAATGGAATGGAATGGAATGGAATGGAACCGAATGGAATGGAATGGAATGGAATGGAATGGAATGGAATCCACCCGAGTAGAATGGAATGGATTGGAATGGAATGGAATGGAATGGAATGGAATGGAATCGAGTGGAATGGAATGGAATGGAATGGAATGGAATGGAATGGAATGGAATCAACCCGAGTAGAATGGAATGGATTGGAATGGAATGGAATGGAATGGAATCGAATGGAATCGAATGGAATGCAATGGAATGGAATGGAATTAAATGGAATGGAATGGAATCAACCCGAGGAGAACGGAATGGAATGGAATGGAATGGAATGGGATGGAATGGAATCGAATGATATCGAATGGAATCGAATGGAATGGAATGGAATAGAATGGAATCAACCCGAGTGGAACGGAATGGAATGGAATGGAATAGAATGGAATGGAATGGAATTGAATGGAATAGAAGGGAATGGAATGGAATGGAATGGAATGGAATGGAATGGAATGGAATGGAATGGAATGGAATCGAATGGAATCGAATGGAATGCAATGGAATGGAATGGAATGGAATGCAATGGAATGGAATGGAATGGAATGGAATGGAATGGAATGGAATCAACCCGAATAGAACGGAATGGAATGGAGTGGAATGGAATGGAATGGAATGGAATGGAAAAGAATGGAATGGAATGGAATAGAATGGAATGGAATGTAATGGAATGGAATCGAATGGAATCGAATGGAATCGAATGGAATCGAATGGAATGGAATGGAATACAATGGAATCAACCCGCGTAGAACGGAATGGAATGGAATGGAATGGAATGGAATGGAATTTAATGGAATCAACACGAGTAGAATGGAATGGATTGGAATGGAATGGAAAGGAATCGAATGGAATGGAATGGAATGGAATGGAATGGAATGGAATGGAATGGAATGGAATGGAATGGAATGGAATCAACCCGAGTAGAATGGAATGGAATGGAATGGAATGGAATGGAAAGGAATAGAATAGAATAGAATGGAATTGAACCAACCCGTGTGGAACGGAATGGAACGTAACGGAAACGAGCGGAACGGAATGGAAAGGAATCAACCCGAGTAAAACGGCACGGGACGGGACGGGACGGGACGGGACGGGACGGGACGGAACGGAACGGAACCAAACTCAATGGAATCGACCCGAGTAGATCGGAATGGAGTAAATGGAAAGGAATGGAATGGAATGGAATGGAATGGACTGGAATGGAATGGAATGGAATGGAATGGAATGGAATGGAATGAGCCCGAGTGGAATGGAATGGAATGGAATGGAATGGAATGGAATGGAATGGAATGGAATGATCAACCCGAGTGGAATGGAATGGAATGGAATGGAATGGAATGGAATGGAATGGAATGGAGTGGAATCAACCCGAGTAGAACGGAATGGAATGGAATGGAATGGAATGGAATGGAATGGAATGGAATTCAATGGAATAGAATGGAATGGAATGGAATGGAATAAAATGAAATGGAATGGAATGGAATCGAATGGAATAGAATGGAATCGAATGGAATGGAATGGAATAGAATGGAATGGAATGGAATGGAATGGAGTGGAATCAACCCGAGTAGAACAGAATGGAACGGAATGGAATGGAATGGAATGGAATGGAATGGAATGGAATGGAATGGAATGGAATCGAATGGAATGGAATGGAATGGAATGGAATCAACCCAAGTAGAATGGAATGGATTGGAATGGAATGGAATGGAATGGAATCGAATCGAATCGAATGGAACGCAATGGAATGGAATGGAATGGAATGGAATGGAATGGAATGGAATGGAATGGAATGGAATGGAATCAATCCGAGTAGAATGGAATGGAATGGAATTCAATGTAACCGAAAGGAATTGAATCAACCCATGTGGAACGGAACGGGATGGAACGGGACGGGACGGGATGGGACGGGTCGGGATGGGACGGAATGGAACGGAACGGAATGGCATGGAATCAACCCGAGTAGAATGGAATGGAATGGAATGGAATGGAAGGGAAAGGAATAGAATAGAATAGAATGGAATTGAACCAACCCGCGTGGAACGGAATGGAACGTAACGGAAACGAGTGGAACGGAATGGAAAGGAATCAACCCGAGTAAAACGGCACGGGACGGGACGGGACGGGACGGGAAGGGACGGGACGTGTCGGGACGGAACGGAACGGAACGGAACTCAATGGATTCAAGCCGAGTAGAACGGAATGGAGTAAATGGAAAGGAATGGAATGGAATGGAATGGAATGGACTGGAATGGAATGGAATGGAATGGAATGGAATGGATTGGAATGGAAATCAACCCGAGTAGAACGGAATGGAATGGAATGGAATGGAATGGAATGGAATGGAATGGAATGGAATGGAATGAGCCCGAGTGGAATGGAATGGAATGGAATGGAATGGAATGGAATGGAATGGAATGGAATGGAATGGAATGATCAACCCGAGTGGAATGGAATGGAATGGAATGGAATGGAATGGAATGGAATGGAATGGAGTGGAATCAACCCGAGTAGAACGGAATGGAATGGAATGGAATGGAATGGAATGGAATGGAATGGAATTCAATGGAATAGAATGGAATGGAATGGAATGGAATAAAATGAAATGGAATGGAATGGAATCGAATGGAATAGAATGGAATCGAATGGAATGGAATGGAATAGAATGGAATGGAATGGAATGGAATGGAGTGGAATCAACCCGAGTAGAACAGAATGGAACGGAATGGAATGGAATGGAATGGAATGGAATGGAATGGAATGGAATGGAATGGAATCGAATGGAATGGAATGGAATGGAATGGAATCAACCCAAGTAGAATGGAATGGATTGGAATGGAATGGAATGGAATGGAATCGAATCGAATTGAATGGAACGCAATGGAATGGAATGGAATGGAATGGAATGGAATGGAATGGAATGGAATGGAATGGAATGGAATCAATCCGAGTAGAATGGAATGGAATGGAATTCAATGTAACCGAAAGGAATTGAATCAACCCATGTGGAACGGAACGGGATGGAACGGGACGGGACGGGATGGGACGGGTCGGGATGGGACGGAATGGAACGGAACGGAATGGCATGGAATCAACCCGAGTAGAATGGAATGGAATGGAATGGAATGGAATGGAATCGAATGGAATGGAATGGAATGGAATGGAATCAAGCCAAGTAGAATGGAATGGATTGGAATGGAATGGAATGGAATGGAATCGAATCGAATCGAATGGAACGCAATGGAATGGAATGGAATGGAATGGAATGGAATGGAATGGAATGGAATGGAATGGAATGGAATGGAATGGAATCAATCCGAGTAGAATGGAATGGAATGGAATTCAATGTAACCGAAAGGAATTGAATCAACCCATGTGGAACGGAACGGGATGGAACGGGACGGGACGGGATGGGACGGGTCGGGATGGGACGGAATGGAACGGAACGGAATGGCATGGAATCAACCCGAGTAGAATGGAATGGAATGGAATGGAATGGAAGGGAAAGGAATAGAATAGAATAGAATGGAATTGAACCAACCCGCGTGGAACGGAATGGAACGTAACGGAAACGAGCGGAACGGAATGGAAAGGAATCAACCCGAGTAAAACGGCACGGGACGGGACGGGACGGGACGGGAAGGGACGGGACGTGTCGGGACGGAACGGAACGGAACGGAACTCAATGGATTCAAGCCGAGTAGAACGGAATGGAATAGAATGGAATGGAATGGAATGGAATGGAATGGAATGGAATGGAATGGAATGGAATGGAATGGAAATCAACCTGAGTAGAACGGAATGGAATGGAATGGAATGGAATGGAATGGAATGGAATGGAATGAACCCGAGTGGAATGGAATGGAATGGAATGGAATGGAATGATGAACCCGAGTAGAATGGAATGGTTTGGAATGAAATGGAATGGAATGGAATGGAATGGAATGGAATCGAATGGAATGGAATGGAATGGAATGGAATGGAATGGAATGGAATGGAATGGAATGGAATCAACCCGAGTAGAACGGAATGGGTTGGAATGGAAAGGAATGGAATGGAATGGAATGGAATGGAATGGATTGGAATGGAATGGAGTGGAATCAAACCGAGTAGAACGGAATGGAATGGAATGGAATGGAATGGAATGGAATGGAATAGAAATGAATGGAATGGAATGGAATGGAATGGAATGGAATGGAATGGAATGGAATGGAATCAACCCGAGTAGAATGGAATGGATTGGAAAGGAATGGAATGGAATGGAATGGAATGGAATCGAATGGAATGGAATGGAATGGAGTGCAATGGAATGGAATCGAACGGAATCGAATGGAATGGAATGTAATACAATGGAATGTAATGGAATGGAATGGAATGGAATGGAGTCAACCCGAGTAGAATGGAATGGATTAGAATGGAATGGAATGGAAAGTAATGGAATGGAATGGAATGGAATGGAATGGAATGGAATGGAAAGGAATGGAAAGGAATGGAATGGAATCAACCCGAGTAGAACTAAATGGAATGGAAAGGAATGGAATGGAATGGAATAGAATGGAATGGAATGGAATTCAATGGAGTAGAATGGAATGTAATAGAATGGAATGGAGTGGAATGGAATGGAATGGAATGGAATGGAATGGAATGGAATAGAATGGAATCAACCCGACTAGAACGGAATGGAATGGAATGGAATGGAATGGAATGGAATGGAATGGAATGGAATGGAATGGAATGGAATGGAATGGAACCGAATGGAATGGAATGTAATGGAATGGAATGGAATGGAATGGAATGGAATCCACCCGAGTAGAATGGAATGGATTGGAATGGAATGGAATGGAATGGAATGGAATCGAGTGGAATGGAATGGAATGGAATGGAATGGAATGGAATGGAATGGAATCAACCCGAGTAGAATGGAATGGATTGGAATGGAATGGAATGGAATGGAATCGAATGGAATCGAATGGAATGGAATGGAATGGAATGGAATGAAATGGAATGGAATGGAATCAACCCGAGGAGAACGGAATGGAATGGAATGGAATGGAATGGGATGGAATGGAATCGAATGATATCGAATGGATCGAATGGAATGGAATGGATTAGAATGGAAACAACCCGAGTAGAACGGAATGGAATGGAATGGAATAGAATGGAATGGAATGGAATGGAATGGAATAGAATAGAATGGAATGGAATGGAATTGAATGGAATAGAATGGAATGGAATGGAATGGAATGGAATGGAATGGAATGGAATGGAATGGAATGGAATCGAATGGAATCGAATGGAATGCAATGGAATGGAATGGAATGGAATGGAATGGAATGGAATGGAATGGAATGGAATGGAATGGAATAGAATGGAATCAACCCGACTAGAACGGAATGGAATGGAATGGAATGGAATAGAAAGGAATGGAATGGAATGGAATGGAATGGAACCGAATGGAATGGAATGGAATGGAATGGAATGGAATGGAATGGAATGGAATCCACCCGAGTAGAGTGGAATGGATTGGAATGGAATGGAATGGAATGGAATGGAATCGAGTGGAATGGAATGGAATGGAATGGAATGGAATGGAATGGAATGGGATGGAATCAACCCGAGTAGAATGGAATGGATTGGAATGGAATGGAATGGAATGGAATCTAATGGAATCGAATGGAATGGAATGGAATGGAATGGAATGAAATGGAATGGAATGGAATCAACCCGAGTAGAACGGAATGGAATGGAATGGAATGGAATGGGATGGAATGGAATCGAATGATATCGAATGGAATCGAATGGAATGGAATGGAATAGAATGGAATCAACCCGAGTGGAACGGAATGGAATGGAATGGAATAGAATGGAATGGAATGGAATGGAATGGAATAGAATGGAATGGAATGGAATGGAATGGAATGGAATGGAATCGAATGGAATCGAATGGAATGCAATGGAATGGAATGGAATGGAATGGAATGGAATGGAATGGAATGGAATGGAATGGAATGGAATAGAATCAACCCGAATAGAACGGAATGGAATGGAGTGGAATGGAATGGAATGGAATGGAATGGAAAAGAATGGAATGGAATGGAGTGGAATGGAATGGAATGTAATGGAATGGAATCGAATGGAATCGAATGGAATCGAATGGAATCGAATGGAATGGAATGGAATAGAATGGAATCAACCCGCGTAGAACGGAATGGAATGGAATGGAATGGAATGGAATGGAATGGAATGGAATCAACACGAGTAGAATGGAATGGATTGGAATGGAATGGAATGGAATGGAATGGAATGGAATGGAATCGAATGGAATAGAATGGAATAGATTGGAATGGAATGGAATGGAATGGAATGGAATGGAATGGAATGGAATGGAAAGGAATGGAATGGAATGGAATCGAATGGAATGGAATGGAATGGAATGGAATGGAATGGAATGGAATGGAATGGAATGGAATGGAATGGAATGGAATCAACTCGAGTAGAATGGAATGGATTGAAATGAAATGGAATGGAATTGAATGGAATCGAATTGAATCGAATGGAATCGAATGGAATGGAATGGAATATAATGGAATGGAAAGGAATGGAATGGAATGGAGTCAACCCGAGTAGAATGGAATGGATTGGAATGGAATGGAATGGAAAGTAATGGAATGGAATGGAATGGAATGGAATGGAATGGAATGGAATGGAATGGAATGGAATGGAATGGAATGGAATCAACCCAAGTAGAACTAAATGGAATGGAAAGGAATGGAATGGAATGGAATGGAATGGAATTCAATGGAGTAGAATGGAATGGAATAGAATGGAATGGAATGGAATGGAATCGAATGGAATCGTATGGAAAGGAATGGAATGGAATGGAATGGAATGGAATGGAATGGAATGGAATGGAATCGAATGGAATGGTATGGAATGGAATGGAATGGAATGGAGTGGTATCAACCCTAGTTGAACGGAATGGAATGGAATGGAATGGAATGGAATCGGATGGAATGGAATGGAATAGAATGGAATGGAATGGAATGGAATGGAATGGAATGGAATGGAATGGAAATCAACCTGAGTAGAACGGAATGGAATGGAATGGAATGGAATGGAATGGAATGGAATGGAATGGAATGGAATGGAATGGAAAGAACCCGAGTGGAATGGAATGGAATGGAATGGAATGGAATGGAATGATGATCCCGAGAAGAATGGAATGGTTTGGAATGAAATGGAATGGAATGGAATGGAATGGAATCGAATGGAATCCAATGGAATGGAATGGAATGGAATGGAATGGAATGGAATGGAATGGAATGGAATCAACCCGAGTAGAACGGAATGGGTTGCAATGGAAAGGAATGGAATGGAATGGAATGGAATGGAATGGAATGGAATGGAATGGAATGGAATGGAGTGGAATCAAACCGATTAGAACGGAATGGAATGGAATGGAATGGAATCGAATGGAATGGAATGGAATGGAATGGAATGGAGTGGAATGGAATCGAACGGAATCGAATGGAATAGAATGGAATATAATGGAATGGAATGGAATGGAATGGAATGGAATGGAGTCAACCCGAGTAGAATGGAATGGATTGGAATGGAATGGAATGGAAAGTAATGGAATGGAATGGAATGGAATGGAATGGAATGGAATGAAATGGAATGGAATGGAATGGAAAGGAATGGAATCAACCCGAGTAGAACTAAATGGAATGGAAAGGAATGGAATGGAATGGAATTGAATGGAATGGAATGGAATTCAATGGAGTAGAATGGAATAGAATAGAATGGAATGGAATGGAATGGAATCGAAAGGAATGGAATGGAATGGAATGGAATGGAATAGAATGGAATCAACCCGACTAGAACGGAATGGAATGGAATGGAATGGAATGGAATGGAATGGAATGGAATGGAATGGAAAGGAATCGAATGGAATGGAATGGAATGGAATGGAATGGAATGGAATGGAATGGAATGGAATGGAATGGAATGGAGTGGAATCAACCCGAGTAGAACGGAATGGAATGGAATGGAATGGAATGGAATGGAATGGAATGGAATGGAATGGAATGGAATGGAATTTAATGGAATGGAAAGGAATCGAAAGGAATGGAATGGAATGGAATGGAATGGAATGGAATGGAATGGAATGGAATCAACCCGAGTAGAATGGAATGGATTGGAATGGAATGGAATGGAATGGAATGGAATGGAATGGAATGGAATCGAATGGAATAGAATGGAATGGAATGGAATGGAATCGAATGGAATGGAATCAACCCGAGTAGAATGGAATGGATTGGAGTGGAATGGAATGGAATGGAATGGAATCGAATGGAATCGAATGGAATGGAGTGGAATGGAATGGAATGGAATGGAATGGAATGGAATGGAATGGAATCAACCCGAGTAGAACGGAATGGAATGGAATGGAATGGAATAGAATGGAATGGAATGGAATGGAATGGAATGGAATTCAATGGATTAGAATGGAATGGAATCGAATGGAATCGAATGGAGACGAATGGAATGGAATGGAATGGAATCAACCAGAGTAGAATGGAATGTATTGGAATGGAATGGAATGGAATGGAATGGAATGGAATCGAATGGAATGGAATGGAATGGAATGGAATGGAATGGAATGGAATGGAATGGAATGGAGTCAATCAGAGTAGAACGGAATGGAATGGAATGGAATGGAATGGAATGGAATGGAATGGAATGGAATGGAATTCAATGGAATAGAATGGAATGGAAGGGAATGGAATGGAATGGAATGGAATCGAATGGAATCGAATGGAATCGAACGGAATGGAATGGAATAGAATGGAATCAACCCGAGTAGAACGGAATGGAATGGAATGGAATGGAATGGAATGGAATCGAATGGAATGGAATGGAATGGAATGGAATGGAATGGAATGAAACTGAATGCAATGGAATGGAATGGAATGGAATGGAATGGAATGGAATGGAATCGAATGGAATGGAATGGAATCGAATGGAATCAACCCGAGTAGAATGGAATGGATTGGAATGGAATGGAATGGAATGGAACGGAATGGAATGGAATGGAATGGAATGGAATGGAATGGAATGGAATGGAATGGAACCAATCCGAGTAGAATGGAATGGAATGGAATTCAATGTAACCGAAAGGAATTGAATCAACCCATGTGGAATGGAACAGGATGGAACGGGACGGGACGGGATGGGATGGGTCGGGATGGGACGGAATGGAACGGAATGGAACGGCATGGAATCAACCCGAGTAGAATGGAATGGAATGGAGAGGAATAGAATAGAATAGAATGGAATTGAACCAACCCGCGTGGAACGGAATGGAACGGAATGGAAACGAGCGGAACGGAATGCAAAGGAATCAACCCGAGTAAAACGGAACGGGACGGAACGGAACGGAACCAAACTCAATGGAATCAACCCGAGTAGAACGGAATGGAATAAATGGAAAGGAATGGAATGGAATGGAATGGAATGGAATGGAATGGAATGGAATGGAATGGAATGGAATGGAATGGAATGTAATGGAGTGGAATGGAATGGAATGGAATGGAATGGAAATCAACCCGAGTAGAACGGAATGGAATGGAATGGAATGGAATGGAATGGAATGGAATGGAATGGAATGGAATGGAATGGAATGGAATGGAATGATCAACCCGAGTGGAATGGAATGGAATGGAATGGAATGGAATGGAATGGAATGGAGAGGAATCAACCCGAGTAGAACGGAATGGAATGGAATGGAATGGAATGGAATGGAATGGAATGGAATGGAATGGAATGGAATGGAATGGAATAGAATGGAATCAACCCGACTAGAACGGAATGGAATGGAATGAAATGGAATGGAATGGAATGGAATGGAATGGAATGGAATGGAATGGAATGGAATGGAATGGAATGGAATGGAATCAACCCAAGTAGAATGGAATGGATTGGAATGGAATGGAATGGAATGGAATGGAATCGAATCGAATGGAACGCAATGGAATGGAAAGGAATGGAATGGAATGGAATGGAATGGAATGGAATGGAATGGAATCAATCCGATTAGAATGGAATGGAATGGAATTCAATGTAACCGAAAGGAATTGAATCAACCCATGTGGAACTGAACGGGATGGGACGGGACGGGACGGGATGGGACGGGTCGGGATGGGACGGAATGGAACGGAACGGAATGGCATGGAATCAACCCGAGTAGAATGGAATGGAATGGAATGGAATGGAATGGAAAGGAATAGAATAGAATAGAATGGAATTGAACCAACCCGTGTGGAACGGAATGGAACGTAACGGAAACGAGCGGAACGGAATGGAAAGGAATCAACCCGAGTAAAACGGCACGGGACGGGACGGGACGGGACGGGACGGGACGGAATGGAACGAAACCAAACTCAATGGAATCGACCCGAGTAGAACGGAATGGAGTAAATGGAAAGGAATGGAATGGAATGGAATGGAATGGACTGGAATGGAATGGAATGGAATGGAATGGAATGGAAATCAACCCGAGTAGAACGGAATGGAATGGAATGGAATGGAATGGAATGGAATGGAACGGAATGGAATGGAAAGAACCCGAGTGGAATGGAATGGAATGGAATGGAATGGAATGATGATCCCGAGTAGAATGGAATGGTTTGGAATGAAATGGAATGGAATGGAATGGAATGGAATCGAATGGAATCCAATGGAATGGAATGGAATGGAATGGAATGGAACGGAATGGAATGGAATGGAATCAACCCGAGTAGAATGGAATGGAATGGAATGGAATGGAATTGAATGGAATGGAATGGAATGGAATGGAATGGATTGGAATGGAATAGAATAGAATGGAATTGAATAAACCCGCGAGGAAATGAATGGAAAGGAACGGAAAGGAACGGAACGGAGTGGAATGGAATGAACCCGAGTACAACTGCACAGGACGGGACGGCACGGGATGGGAACGGACGGGACGGGACGGGACGGGACGTGTCGGGACGGAACGGAACGGAACGGAACTCAATGGACTCAAGCCGAGTAGAACGGAATGGAATGGAATGGAATGGAATCAACCCGAATAGAACGGAATGGAATGGAATGGAATGGAATGGAATGGAATGGAATGGAATGGAATGGAATGGAAATCAACCTGAGTAGAACGGAATGGAATGGAATGGAATGGAATGGAATGGAATGGAACGGAATGGAATGGAAAGAACCCGAGTGGAATGGAATGGAATGGAATGGAATGGAATGATGATCCCGAGTAGAATGGAATGGTTTGGAATGAAATGGAATTTAATGGAATGGAATGGAATCGAATGGAATCCAAAGGAATGGAATGGAATGGAATGGAATGGAATGGAATGGAATGGAATGGAATGGAATCAACCCGAGTAGAACGGAATGGGTTGGAATGGAAATTAATGGAATGGAATGGAATGGAATGGAATGGAATGGAATGGAATGGAGTGGAATCAAACCGATTAGAACGGAATGGAATGGAATGCAATGGAATGGAATGGAATCGAACGGAATCGAATGGAATAGAATGCAATATAATGGAATGGAATGGAATGGAATGGAATGGAATGGAGTCAACCCGAGTAGAATGGAATGGATTGGAATGAAATGGAATGGAAAGTAATGGAATGGAATGGAATGGAACGGAATGGAATGGAATGAAATGGAATGGAATGGAATGGAATGGAATGGAATCAACCCGAGTAGAACTAAATGGAATGGAAAGGAATGGAACGGAATGGAATTGAATGGAATGGAATGGAATACAATGGAGTAGAATGGAATAGAATAGAATGGAATGGAATGGAATGGAATCGAATGGAATGGAATGCAATGGAATGGAATGGAATAGAATGGAATCAACCCGACTAGAACGGAATGGAATGGAATGGAATGGAATGGAATGGAATGGAATCGAATGGAATGGAATGGAGTGGAATCAACCCGAGTAGAACGGAATGGAATGGAATGGAATGGAATGGAATGGAATGGAATGGAATGGAATGGAATGGAATGGAATGGAATTTAATGGAATGGAAAGGAATCGAAAGGAATGGAATGGAATGGAATGGAATGGAATGGAATGGAATGGAATCAATCCGAGTAGAAAGGAATGGAATGGAATTCAATGTAACCGAAAGGAATTGAATCAACCCATGTGGAACTGAACGGGATGGGACGGGACGGAACGGGATGGGACGGGACGGGATGGGACGGAATGGAACGGAACGGAATGGCATGGAATCAACCCGAGTAGAATGGAATGGAATGGAATGGAATGGAATGGAAAGGAATAGAATAGAATAGAATGGAATTGAACCAACCCGTGTGGAACGGAATGGAATGTAACGGAAACGAGCGGAACGGAATGGAAAGGAATCAACCCGAGTAAAACGGCACGGGACGGGACGGGACGGGACGGAACGGAACGGAACCAAACTCAATGGAATCGACCCGAGTAGAACGGAATGGAGTAAATGGAAAGGAATGGAATGGAATGGAATGGAATGGACTGGAATGGAATGGAATGGAATGGAATGGAATGGAATGGAATGGAAATCAACCCGAGTAGAACGGAATGGAATGGAATGGAATGGAATGGAATGGAATGGAATGGAATGATCAACCCGAGTGGAATGGAATGCAATGGAATGGAATGGAATGGAATGGAATGGAATGGAGTGGAATCAACCCGAGTAGAACGGAATGGAATGGAATGGAATGGAATGGAATGGAATGGAATGGAATGGAATGGAATGGAATGGAATGGAATGGAATGGAAATCAACCTGAGTAGAACGGAATGGAATGGAATGGAATGGAATGGAATGGAATGGAATGGAATGGAATGGAATGAACCCGAGTGGAATGGAATGGAATGGAATGGAATGGAATGATGAACCCGAGTAGAATGGAATGGTTTGGAATGAAATGGAATGGAATGGAATGGAATGGAATGGAATCGAATGGAAAGGAATGGAATGGAATGGAATGGAATGGAATGGAATGGAATGGAATGGAATGGAATCAACCCGAGTAGAACGGAATGGGTTGGAATGGAAAGGAATGGAATGGAATGGAATGGAATGGAATGGAATGGAATGGAATGGAATGGAGTGGAATCAACCCGAGTAGAACGGAATGGAATGGAATGGAATGGAATGGAATGGAATGGAATAGATATGAATGGAATGGAATGGAATGGAATGGAATGGAATGGAATGGAATGGAATGGAATGGAATCAACCCGAGTAGAATGGAATGGATTGGAATGGAATGGAATGGAATGGAATGGAATCGAATGGAATCGAATGGAATGGAATGGAATGGAATGGAATGGAATGGAATGGAATGGAATGGAATCGAACGGAATCGAATGGAATGGAATGTAATATAATGGAATATAATGGAATGGAATGGAATGGAATGGAGTCAACCCGAGTAGAATGGAATGGATTAGAATGGAATGGAATGGAAAGTAATGGAATGGAATGGAATTGAATGGAATGGAATGGAATGGAAAGGAATGGAAAGGAATGGAATGGAATCAACACGAGTAGAACTAAATGGAATGGAAAGGAATGGAATGGAATGGAATAGAATGGAATGGAATGGAATTCAAAGGAGTAGAATGGAATGTAATAGAATGGAATGGAATGGAATGGAATGGAATGGAATGGAATGGAATGGAATGGAACCGAATGGAATGGAATGGAATGGAATGGAATGGAATGGAATCCACCCGAGTAGAATGGAATGGATTGGAATGGAATGGAATGGAATGGAATGGAATCGAGTGGAATGGAATGGAATGGAATGGAATGGAATGGAATGGAATGGAATCAACCCGAGTAGAATGGAATGGATTGGAATGGAATGGAATGGAATGGAATCGAATGGAATCGAATGGAATGCAATGGAATGGAATGGAATTAAATGGAATGGAATGGAATCAACCCGAGGAGAACGGAATGGAATGGAATGGAATGGAATGGGATGGAATGGAATCGAATGATATCGAATGGAATCGAATGGAATGGAATGGAATAGAATGGAATCAACCCGAGTGGAACGGAATGGAATGGAATGGAATAGAATGGAATGGAATGGAATTGAATGGAATAGAAGGGAATGGAATGGAATGGAATGGAATGGAATGGAATGGAATGGAATGGAATGGAATGGAATCGAATGGAATCGAATGGAATGCAATGGAATGGAATGGAATGGAATGCAATGGAATGGAATGGAATGGAATGGAATGGAATGGAATGGAATCAACCCGAATAGAACGGAATGGAATGGAGTGGAATGGAATGGAATGGAATGGAATGGAAAAGAATGGAATGGAATGGAATAGAATGGAATGGAATGTAATGGAATGGAATCGAATGGAATCGAATGGAATCGAATGGAATCGAATGGAATGGAATGGAATACAATGGAATCAACCCGCGTAGAACGGAATGGAATGGAATGGAATGGAATGGAATGGAATTTAATGGAATCAACACGAGTAGAATGGAATGGATTGGAATGGAATGGAAAGGAATCGAATGGAATGGAATGGAATGGAATGGAATGGAATGGAATGGAATGGAATGGAATGGAATGGAATCAACCCGAGTAGAATGGAATGGAATGGAATGGAATGGAATGGAAAGGAATAGAATAGAATAGAATGGAATTGAACCAACCCGTGTGGAACGGAATGGAACGTAACGGAAACGAGCGGAACGGAATGGAAAGGAATCAACCCGAGTAAAACGGCACGGGACGGGACGGGACGGGACGGGACGGGACGGGACGGAACGGAACGGAACCAAACTCAATGGAATCGACCCGAGTAGATCGGAATGGAGTAAATGGAAAGGAATGGAATGGAATGGAATGGAATGGACTGGAATGGAATGGAATGGAATGGAATGGAATGGAATGAGCCCGAGTGGAATGGAATGGAATGGAATGGAATGGAATGGAATGGAATGGAATGGAATGGAATGATCAACCCGAGTGGAATGGAATGGAATGGAATGGAATGGAATGGAATGGAATGGAATGGAGTGGAATCAACCCGAGTAGAACGGAATGGAATGGAATGGAATGGAATGGAATGGAATGGAATGGAATTCAATGGAATAGAATGGAATGGAATGGAATGGAATAAAATGAAATGGAATGGAATGGAATCGAATGGAATAGAATGGAATCGAATGGAATGGAATGGAATAGAATGGAATGGAATGGAATGGAATGGAGTGGAATCAACCCGAGTAGAACAGAATGGAACGGAATGGAATGGAATGGAATGGAATGGAATGGAATGGAATGGAATGGAATGGAATCGAATGGAATGGAATGGAATGGAATGGAATCAACCCAAGTAGAATGGAATGGATTGGAATGGAATGGAATGGAATGGAATCGAATCGAATCGAATGGAACGCAATGGAATGGAATGGAATGGAATGGAATGGAATGGAATGGAATGGAATGGAATGGAATGGAATGGAATCAATCCGAGTAGAATGGAATGGAATGGAATTCAATGTAACCGAAAGGAATTGAATCAACCCATGTGGAACGGAACGGGATGGAACGGGACGGGACGGGATGGGACGGGTCGGGATGGGACGGAATGGAACGGAACGGAATGGCATGGAATCAACCCGAGTAGAATGGAATGGAATGGAATGGAATGGAAGGGAAAGGAATAGAATAGAATAGAATGGAATTGAACCAACCCGCGTGGAACGGAATGGAACGTAACGGAAACGAGTGGAACGGAATGGAAAGGAATCAACCCGAGTAAAACGGCACGGGACGGGACGGGACGGGACGGGAAGGGACGGGACGTGTCGGGACGGAACGGAACGGAACGGAACTCAATGGATTCAAGCCGAGTAGAACGGAATGGAGTAAATGGAAAGGAATGGAATGGAATGGAATGGAATGGACTGGAATGGAATGGAATGGAATGGAATGGAATGGAATGGAATGGAAATCAACCCGAGTAGAACGGAATGGAATGGAATGGAATGGAATGGAATGGAATGGAATGGAATGGAATGGAATGAGCCCGAGTGGAATGGAATGGAATGGAATGGAATGGAATGGAATGGAATGGAATGGAATGGAATGGAATGATCAACCCGAGTGGAATGGAATGGAATGGAATGGAATGGAATGGAATGGAATGGAATGGAATGGAGTGGAATCAACCCGAGTAGAACGGAATGGAATGGAATGGAATGGAATGGAATGGAATGGAATGGAATTCAATGGAATAGAATGGAATGGAATGGAATGGAATAAAATGAAATGGAATGGAATGGAATCGAATGGAATAGAATGGAATCGAATGGAATGGAATGGAATAGAATGGAATGGAATGGAATGGAATGGAGTGGAATCAACCCGAGTAGAACAGAATGGAACGGAATGGAATGGAATGGAATGGAATGGAATGGAATGGAATGGAATGGAATGGAATCGAATGGAATGGAATGGAATGGAATGGAATCAACCCAAGTAGAATGGAATGGATTGGAATGGAATGGAATGGAATGGAATCGAATCGAATTGAATGGAACGCAATGGAATGGAATGGAATGGAATGGAATGGAATGGAATGGAATGGAATGGAATGGAATGGAATCAATCCGAGTAGAATGGAATGGAATGGAATTCAATGTAACCGAAAGGAATTGAATCAACCCATGTGGAACGGAACGGGATGGAACGGGACGGGACGGGATGGGACGGGTCGGGATGGGACGGAATGGAACGGAACGGAATGGCATGGAATCAACCCGAGTAGAATGGAATGGAATGGAATGGAATGGAATGGAATCGAATGGAATGGAATGGAATGGAATGGAATCAAGCCAAGTAGAATGGAATGGATTGGAATGGAATGGAATGGAATGGAATCGAATCGAATCGAATGGAACGCAATGGAATGGAATGGAATGGAATGGAATGGAATGGAATGGAATGGAATGGAATGGAATGGAATCAATCCGAGTAGAATGGAATGGAATGGAATTCAATGTAACCGAAAGGAATTGAATCAACCCATGTGGAACGGAACGGGATGGAACGGGACGGGACGGGATGGGACGGGTCGGGATGGGACGGAATGGAACGGAACGGAATGGCATGGAATCAACCCGAGTAGAATGGAATGGAATGGAATGGAATGGAAGGGAAAGGAATAGAATAGAATAGAATGGAATTGAACCAACCCGCGTGGAACGGAATGGAACGTAACGGAAACGAGCGGAACGGAATGGAAAGGAATCAACCCGAGTAAAACGGCACGGGACGGGACGGGACGGGACGGGAAGGGACGGGACGTGTCGGGACGGAACGGAACGGAACGGAACTCAATGGATTCAAGCCGAGTAGAACGGAATGGAATAGAATGGAATGGAATGGAATGGAATGGAATGGAATGGAATGGAATGGAATGGAATGGAAATCAACCTGAGTAGAACGGAATGGAATGGAATGGAATGGAATGGAATGGAATGGAATGGAATGAACCCGAGTGGAATGGAATGGAATGGAATGGAATGGAATGATGAACCCGAGTAGAATGGAATGGTTTGGAATGAAATGGAATGGAATGGAATGGAATGGAATGGAATCGAATGGAATGGAATGGAATGGAATGGAATGGAATGGAATGGAATGGAATGGAATGGAATCAACCCGAGTAGAACGGAATGGGTTGGAATGGAAAGGAATGGAATGGAATGGAATGGAATGGAATGGATTGGAATGGAATGGAGTGGAATCAAACCGAGTAGAACGGAATGGAATGGAATGGAATGGAATGGAATGGAATGGAATAGAAATGAATGGAATGGAATGGAATGGAATGGAATGGAATGGAATGGAATGGAATGGAATCAACCCGAGTAGAATGGAATGGATTGGAAAGGAATGGAATGGAATGGAATGGAATGGAATCGAATGGAATGGAATGGAATGGAGTGGAATGGAATGGAATCGAACGGAATCGAATGGAATGGAATGTAATACAATGGAATGTAATGGAATGGAATGGAATGGAATGGAGTCAACCCGAGTAGAATGGAATGGATTAGAATGGAATGGAATGGAAAGTAATGGAATGGAATGGAATGGAATGGAATGGAATGGAATGGAAAGGAATGGAAAGGAATGGAATGGAATCAACCCGAGTAGAACTAAATGGAATGGAAAGGAATGGAATGGAATGGAATAGAATGGAATGGAATGGAATTCAATGGAGTAGAATGGAATGTAATAGAATGGAATGGAGTGGAATGGAATGGAATGGAATGGAATGGAATGGAATGGAATAGAATGGAATCAACCCGACTAGAACGGAATGGAATGGAATGGAATGGAATGGAATGGAATGGAATGGAATGGAATGGAATGGAATGGAACCGAATGGAATGGAATGGAATGGAATGGAATGGAATGGAATGGAATGGAATCCACCCGAGTAGAATGGAATGGATTGGAATGGAATGGAATGGAATGGAATGGAATCGAGTGGAATGGAATGAAATGGAATGGAATGGAATGGAATGGAATGGAATCAACCCGAGTAGAATGGAATGGATTGGAATGGAATGGAATGGAATGGAATCGAATGGAATCGAATGGAATGGAATGGAATGGAATGGAATGAAATGGAATGGAATGGAATCAACCCGAGGAGAACGGAATGGAATGGAATGGAATGGAATGGGATGGAATGGAATCGAATGATATCGAATGGATCGAATGGAATGGAATGGATTAGAATGGAAACAACCCGAGTAGAACGGAATGGAATGGAATGGAATAGAATGGAATGGAATGGAATGGAATGGAATGGAATAGAATGGAATGGAATGGAATTGAATGGAATGGAATGGAATGGAATGGAATGGAATGGAATGGAATGGAATGGAATGGAATGGAATGGAATCGAATGGAATCGAATGGAATGCAATGGAATGGAATGGAATGGAATGGAATGGAATGGAATGGAATGGAATGGAATAGAATGGAATCAACCCGACTAGAACGGAATGGAATGGAATGGAATGGAATAGAAAGGAATGGAATGGAATGGAATGGAATGGAACCGAATGGAATGGAATGGAATGGAATGGAATGGAATGGAATGGAATGGAATCCACCCGAGTAGAGTGGAATGGATTGGAATGGAATGGAATGGAATGGAATGGAATCGAGTGGAATGGAATGGAATGGAATGGAATGGAATGGAATGGAATGGAATGGGATGGAATCAACCCGAGTAGAATGGAATGGATTGGAATGGAATGGAATGGAATGGAATCTAATGGAATCGAATGGAATGGAATGGAATGGAATGGAATGAAATGGAATGGAATGGAATCAACCCGAGTAGAACGGAATGGAATGGAATGGAATGGAATGGGATGGAATGGAATCGAATGATATCGAATGGAATCGAATGGAATGGAATGGAATAGAATGGAATCAACCCGAGTGGAACGGAATGGAATGGAATGGAATAGAATGGAATGGAATGGAATGGAATGGAATAGAATGGAATGGAATGGAATGGAATGGAATGGAATGGAATCGAATGGAATCGAATGGAATGCAATGGAATGGAATGGAATGGAATGGAATGGAATGGAATGGAATGGAATGGAATGGAATGGAATGGAATCAACCCGAATAGAACGGAATGGAATGGAGTGGAATGGAATGGAATGGAATGGAATGGAAAAGAATGGAATGGAATGGAGTGGAATGGAATGGAATGTAATGGAATGGAATCGAATGGAATCGAATGGAATCGAATGGAATCGAATGGAATGGAATGGAATAGAATGGAATCAACCCGCGTAGAACGGAATGGAATGGAATGGAATGGAATGGAATGGAATGGAATGGAATCAACACGAGTAGAATGGAATGGATTGGAATGGAATGGAATGGAATGGAATGGAATGGAATGGAATCGAATGGAATAGAATGGAATAGATTGGAATGGAATGGAATGGAATGGAATGGAATGGAATGGAATGGAATGGAATGGAAAGGAATGGAATGGAATGGAATCGAATGGAATGGAATGGAATGGAATGGAATGGAATGGAATGGAATGGAATGGAATGGAATGGAATGGAATCAACTCGAGTAGAATGGAATGGATTGGAATGAAATGGAATGGAATTGAATGGAATCGAATTGAATCGAATGGAATCGAATGGAATGGAATGGAATATAATGGAATGGAAAGGAATGGAATGGAATGGAGTCAACCCGAGTAGAATGGAATGGATTGGAATGGAATGGAATGGAAAGTAATGGAATGGAATGGAATGGAATGGAATGGAATGGAATGGAATGGAATGGAATGGAATGGAATGGAATGGAATCAACCCAAGTAGAACTAAATGGAATGGAAAGGAATGGAATGGAATGGAATGGAATGGAATGGAATGGAATTCAATGGAGTAGAATGGAATGGAATAGAATGGAATGGAATGGAATGGAATCGAATGGAATCGTATGGAAAGGAATGGAATGGAATGGAATGGAATGGAATGGAATGGAATGGAATCGAATGGAATGGTATGGAATGGAATGGAATGGAATGGAGTGGTATCAACCCTAGTTGAACGGAATGGAATGGAATGGAATGGAATGGAATCGGATGGAATGGAATGGAATAGAATGGAATGGAATGGAATGGAATGGAATGGAATGGAATGGAATGGAAATCAACCTGAGTAGAACGGAATGGAATGGAATGGAATGGAATGGAATGGAATGGAATGGAATGGAATGGAATGGAAAGAACCCGAGTGGAATGGAATGGAATGGAATGGAATGGAATGGAATGATGATCCCGAGAAGAATGGAATGGTTTGGAATGAAATGGAATGGAATGGAATGGAATGGAATCGAATGGAATCCAATGGAATGGAATGGAATGGAATGGAATGGAATGGAATGGAATGGAATGGAATCAACCCGAGTAGAACGGAATGGGTTGCAATGGAAAGGAATGGAATGGAATGGAATGGAATGGAATGGAATGGAATGGAATGGAATGGAATGGAGTGGAATCAAACCGATTAGAACGGAATGGAATGGAATGGAATGGAATCGAATGGAATGGAATGGAATGGAATGGAATGGAGTGGAATGGAATCGAACGGAATCGAATGGAATAGAATGGAATATAATGGAATGGAATGGAATGGAATGGAATGGAATGGAATGGAATGGAGTCAACCCGAGTAGAATGGAATGGATTGGAATGGAATGGAATGGAAAGTAATGGAATGGAATGGAATGGAATGGAATGGAATGGAATGAAATGGAATGGAATGGAATGGAAAGGAATGGAATCAACCCGAGTAGAACTAAATGGAATGGAAAGGAATGGAATGGAATGGAATTGAATGGAATGGAATGGAATTCAATGGAGTAGAATGGAATAGAATAGAATGGAATGGAATGGAATGGAATCGAAAGGAATGGAATGGAATGGAATGGAATGGAATAGAATGGAATCAACCCGACTAGAACGGAATGGAATGGAATGGAATGGAATGGAATGGAATGGAATGGAATGGAATGGAAAGGAATCGAATGGAATGGAATGGAATGGAATGGAATGGAATGGAATGGAATGGAATGGAATGGAATGGAATGGAGTGGAATCAACCCGAGTAGAACGGAATGGAATGGAATGGAATGGAATGGAATGGAATGGAATGGAATGGAATGGAATGGAATGGAATTTAATGGAATGGAAAGGAATCGAAAGGAATGGAATGGAATGGAATGGAATGGAATGGAATGGAATGGAATGGAATCAACCCGAGTAGAATGGAATGGATTGGAATGGAATGGAATGGAATGGAATGGAATGGAATGGAATGGAATCGAATGGAATAGAATGGAATGGAATGGAATGGAATCGAATGGAATGGAATCAACCCGAGTAGAATGGAATGGATTGGAGTGGAATGGAATGGAATGGAATGGAATCGAATGGAATCGAATGGAGACGAATGGAATGGAATGGAATGGAATCAACCAGAGTAGAATGGAATGTATTGGAATGGAATGGAATGGAATGGAATGGAATGGAATCGAATGGAATGGAATGGAATGGAATGGAATGGAATGGAATGGAATGGAATGGAATGGAGTCAATCAGAGTAGAACGGAATGGAATGGAATGGAATGGAATGGAATGGAATGGAATGGAATGGAATGGAATTCAATGGAATAGAATGGAATGGAAGGGAATGGAATGGAATGGAATGGAATCGAATGGAATCGAATGGAATCGAACGGAATGGAATGGAATAGAATGGAATCAACCCGAGTAGAACGGAATGGAATGGAATGGAATGGAATGGAATGGAATCGAATGGAATGGAATGGAATGGAATGGAATGGAATGGAATGAAACTGAATGCAATGGAATGGAATGGAATGGAATGGAATGGAATGGAATGGAATCGAATGGAATGGAATGGAATGGAATGGAATCAACCCGAGTAGAATGGAATGGATTGGAATGGAATGGAATGGAATGGAACGGAATGGAATGGAATGGAATGGAATGGAATGGAATGGAATGGAATGGAATGGAATGGAACCAATGCGAGTAGAATGGAATGGAATGGAATTCAATGTAACCGAAAGGAATTGAATCAACCCATGTGGAATGGAACAGGATGGAACGGGACGGGACGGGATGGGATGGGTCGGGATGGGACGGAATGGAACGGAATGGAACGGCATGGAATCAACCCGAGTAGAATGGAATGGAATGGAGAGGAATAGAATAGAATAGAATGGAATTGAACCAACCCGCGTGGAACGGAATGGAACGGAATGGAAACGAGCGGAACGGAATGCAAAGGAATCAACCCGAGTAAAACGGAACGGGACGGAACGGAACGGAACCAAACTCAATGGAATCAACCCGAGTAGAACGGAATGGAATAAATGGAAAGGAATGGAATGGAATGGAATGGAATGGAATGGAATGGAATGGAATGGAATGGAATGGAATGGAATGGAATGGAGTGGAATGGAATGGAATGGAATGGAATGGAAATCAACCCGAGTAGAACGGAATGGAATGGAATGGAATGGAATGGAATGGAATGGAATGGAATGGAATGGAATGATCAACCCGAGTGGAATGGAATGGAATGGAATGGAATGGAATGGAATGGAATGGAGAGGAATCAACCCGAGTAGAACGGAATGGAATGGAATGGAATGGAATGGAATGGAATGGAATGGAATGGAATGGAATGGAATGGAATGGAATAGAATGGAATCAACCCGACTAGAACGGAATGGAATGGAATGAAATGGAATGGAATGGAATGGAATGGAATGGAATGGAATGGAATGGAATGGAATGGAATGGAATGGAATCAACCCAAGTAGAATGGAATGGATTGGAATGGAATGGAATGGAATGGAATGGAATCGAATCGAATGGAACGCAATGGAATGGAAAGGAATGGAATGGAATGGAATGGAATGGAATGGAATGGAATCAATCCGATTAGAATGGAATGGAATGGAATTCAATGTAACCGAAAGGAATTGAATCAACCCATGTGGAACTGAACGGGATGGGACGGGACGGGACGGGATGGGACGGGTCGGGATGGGACGGAATGGAACGGAACGGAATGGCATGGAATCAACCCGAGTAGAATGGAATGGAATGGAATGGAATGGAATGGAAAGGAATAGAATAGAATAGAATGGAATTGAACCAACCCGTGTGGAACGGAATGGAACGTAACGGAAACGAGCGGAACGGAATGGAAAGTAATCAACCCGAGTAAAACGGCACGGGACGGGACGGGACGGGACGGGACGGGACGGAATGGAACGAAACCAAACTCAATGGAATCGACCCGAGTAGAACGGAATGGAGTAAATGGAAAGGAATGGAATGGAATGGAATGGAATGGACTGGAATGGAATGGAATGGAATGGAATGGAATGGAAATCAACCCGAGTAGAACGGAATGGAATGGAATGGAATGGAATGGAATGGAATGGAACGGAATGGAATGGAAAGAACCCGAGTGGAATGGAATGGAATGGAATGGAATGGAATGATGATCCCGAGTAGAATGGAATGGTTTGGAATGAAATGGAATGGAATGGAATGGAATGGAATCGAATGGAATCCAATGGAATGGAATGGAATGGAATGGAATGGAACGGAATGGAATGGAATGGAATCAACCCGAGTAGAATGGAATGCAATGGAATGGAATTGAATGGAATGATGATCCCGAGTAGAATGGAATGGTTTGGAATGAAATGGAATGGAATGGAATGGAATGGAATCGAATGGAATCCAATGGAATGGAATGGAATGGAATGGAATGGAATGGAATGGAATGGAATGGAATGGAATCAACCCGAGTAGAATGGAATGGAATGGAATGGAATGGAATTGAATGGAATGGAATGGAATGGAATGGAATGGATTGGAATGGAATAGAATAGAATGGAATTGAATAAACCCGCGAGGAAATGAATGGAAAGGAACGGAAAGGAACGGAACGGAGTGGAATGGAATGAACCCGAGTACAACTGCACAGGACGGGACGGCACGGGATGGGAACGGACGGGACGGGACGGGACGGGACGTGTCGGGACGGAACGGAACGGAACGGAACTCAATGGACTCAAGCCGAGTAGAACGGAATGGAATGGAATGGAATGGAATCAACCCGAATAGAACGGAATGGAATGGAATGGAATGGAATGGAATGGAATGGAATGGAATGGAATGGAAATCAACCTGAGTAGAACGGAATGGAATGGAATGGAATGGAATGGAATGGAATGGAACGGAATGGAATGGAAAGAACCCGAGTGGAATGGAATGGAATGGAATGGAATGGAATGATGATCCCGAGTAGAATGGAATGGTTTGGAATGAAATGGAATTTAATGGAATGGAATGGAATCGAATGGAATCCAAAGGAATGGAATGGAATGGAATGGAATGGAATGGAATGGAATGGAATGGAATGGAATCAACCCGAGTAGAACGGAATGGGTTGGAATGGAAATTAATGGAATGGAATGGAATGGAATGGAATGGAATGGAATGGAATGGAATGGAGTGGAATCAAACCGATTAGAACGGAATGGAATGGAATGCAATGGAATGGAATGGAATCGAACGGAATCGAATGGAATAGAATGCAATATAATGGAATGGAATGGAATGGAAAGGAATGGAATGGAGTCAACCCGAGTAGAATGGAATGGATTGGAATGAAATGGAATGGAAAGTAATGGAATGGAATGGAATGGAATGGAATGGAATGGAATGAAATGGAATGGAATGGAATGGAATGGAATGGAATCAACCCGAGTAGAACTAAATGGAATGGAAAGGAATGGAACGGAATGGAATTGAATGGAATGGAATGGAATACAATGGAGTAGAATGGAATAGAATAGAATGGAATGGAATGGAATGGAATCGAATGGAATGGAATGCAATGGAATGGAATGGAATAGAATGGAATCAACCCGACTAGAACGGAATGGAATGGAATGGAATGGAATGGAATGGAATGGAATCGAATGGAATGGAATGGAGTGGAATCAACCCGAGTAGAACGGAATGGAATGGAATGGAATGGAATGGAATGGAATGGAATGGAATGGAATGGAATGGAATGGAATGGAATTTAATGGAATGGAAAGGAATCGAAAGGAATGGAATGGAATGGAATGGAATGGAATGGAATGGAATGGAATCAATCCGAGTAGAATGGAATGGAATGGAATTCAATGTAACCGAAAGGAATTGAATCAACCCATGTGGAACTAAACGGGATGGGACGGGACGGGACGGGATGGGACGGGTCGGGATGGGACGGAATGGAACGGAACGGAATGGCATGGAATCAACCCGAGTAGAATGGAATGGAATGGAATGGAATGGAATGGAATGGAATGGAAAGGAATAGAATAGAATAGAATGGAATTGAACCAACCCGTGTGGAACGGAATGGAACGTAACGGAAACGAGCGGAACGGAATGGAAAGGAATCAACCCGAGTAAAACGGCACGGGACGGGACGGGACGGGACGGGACGGGACGGAACGGAACGGAACCAAACTCAATGGAATCGACCCGAGTAGAACGGAATGGAGTAAATGGAAAGGAATGGAATGGACTGGAATGGAATGGAATGGAATGGAATGGAATGGAATGGAATGGAAATCAACCCGAGTAGAACGGAATGGAATGGAATGGAATGGAATGGAATGGAATGGAATGGAATGGAATGAGCCCGAGTGGAATGGAATGGAATGGAATGGAATGGAATGGAATGGAATGGAATGATCAACCCGAGTGGAATGGAATGGAATGGAATGGAATGGAATGGAATGGAATGGAATGGAGTGGAATCAACCCGAGTAGAACGGAATGGAATGGAATGGAATGGAATGGAATGGAATGGAATGGAATGGAATGGAATGGAATGGAATGGAATGGAATGGAATGGAATCAACCCGAGTAGAATGGAACGGATTGGAGTGGAATGGAATGGAATGGAATGGAATGGAATGGAATGGAATGGAATGGAATGGAATGGAATGGAATCGAATGGAATCGAATGGAATGGAATGGAATGGAATGGAATGGAATGGAATGGAATGGAATCAACCCGAGTAGAATGGAATGGATTGGAGTGGAATGGAATGGAATGGAATGGAATCGAATGGAATCGAATGGAATGGAGTGGAATGGAATGGAATGGAATGTAATGGAATGGAATGGAATCAACCCGAGTAGAACGGAATGGAATGGAATGGAATGGAATAGAATGGAATGGAATGGAATGGAATGGAATTCAATGGATTAGAATGGAATGGAATCGAATGGAATCGAATGGAGACGAATGGAATGGAATAGAATGGAATGGGATGAAATCAACCAGAGTAGAATGGAATGTATTGGAATGGAATGGAATGGAATGGAATGGAATCGAAAGGAATGGAATAGAATGGAATGGAATGGAATGGAATGGAATGGAATGGAATGAAGTCAATCAGAGTAGAACGGAATGGAATGGAATGGAATGGAATGGAAAGGAATGGAATGGAATGGAATGGAGTGGAATGGAATTCAATGGAATAGAATGGAATGGAAGTTAATGGAATGGAATGGAATGGAATCGAATGGAATCGAATGGAATCGAACGGAATGGAATGGAATAGAATGGAATCAACCCGAGTAGAACGGAATGGAATGGAATGGAATGGAATGGAATGGAATCGAATGGAATGGAATGGAATGGAATGGAATGGAATGGAATGAAACTGAATGCAATGGAATGGAATGGAATGGAATGGAATGGAATGGAATGGAATGGAATCGAATGGAATGGAATGGAATGGAATGGAATCAACCCGAGTAGAATGGAATGGATTGGAATTGAATGGAATGGAATGGAATGGAATGGAATGGAATGGAATGGAATGGAATGGAACCAATCCGAGTAGAATGGAATGGAATGGAATTCAATGTAACCGAAAGGAATTGAATCAACCCATGTGGAATGGAACCGGATGGAACGGGACGGGACGGGATGGGATGGGTCGCGATGGGACGGAATGGAACGGAATGGAACGGCATGGAATCAACCCGAGTAGAATGGAATGGAATGGAAAGGAATAGAATAGAATAGAATGGAATTGAACCAACCCGCGTGGAACGGAATGGAACGGAATGGAAACGAGCGGAACGGAATGCAAAGGAATCAACCCGAGTAAAACGGAACGGGACGGAACGGAACGGAACCAAACTCAAGGGAATCAACCCGAGTAGAACTGAATGGAATAAATGGAAAGGAATGGAATGGAATGGAATGGAATGGAATGGAATGGAATGGAATGGAATGGAATGGAATGGAATGGAGTGGAATGGAATGGAATGGAATGGAATGGAAATCAACCCGAGTAGAACGGAATGGAATGGAATGGAATGGAATGGAATGGAATGGAATGGAATGGAATGGAATGGAATGGAATGGAATGATCAACCCGAGTGGAATGGAATGGAATGGAATGGAATGGAATGGAATGGAATGGAGAGGAATCAACCCGAGTAGAACGGAATGGATTGGAATGGAATGGAATGGAATGGAATGGAATGGAATGGAATGGAATGGAATGGAATAGAATGGAATCAACCCGACTAGAACGGAATGGAATGGAATGAAATGGAATGGAATGGAATGGAATGGAATGGAATGGAATGGAATGGAATGGAATGGAATCAACCCAAGTAGAATGGAACGGATTGGAATGGAATGGAATGGAATGGAATCGAATCGAATCGAATGGAATGCAATGGAATGGAAAGGAATGGAATGGAATGGAATGGAATGGAATGGAATGGAATGGAATGGAATGGAATGGAATGGAATCAATCCGAGTAGAATGGAATGGAATGGAATTCAATGTAACCGAAAGGAATTGAATCAACCCATGTGGAACTGAACGGGATGGGACGGGACGGGACGGGATGGGACGGGTCGGGATGGGATGGAATGGAACGGAACGGAATGGCATGGAATCAACCCGAGTACAATGGAATGGAATGGAATGGAATGGAATGGAAAGGAATAGAATAGAATAGAATGGAATTGAACCAACCCGTGTGGAACGGAATGGAACGTAACGGAAACGAGCGGAACGGAATGGAAAGGAATCAACCCGAGTAAAACGGCACGGGACGGGACGGGACGGGACGGGACGGGACGGAACGGAACGGAACCAAACTCAATGGAATCGACCCGAGTAGAACGGAATGGAGTAAATGGAAAGGAATGGAATGGAATGGAATGGAATGGAATGGAATGGACTGGAATGGAATGGAATGGAATGGAATGGAATGGAATGGAATGGAATGGAAATCAACCCGAGTAGAACGGAATGGAATGGAATGGAATGGAATGGAATGGAATGGAATGGAATGGAATGGAATGAGCCCGAGTGGAATGGAATGGAATGGAATGGAATGGAATGGAATGGAATGGAATGGAATGGAATGGAATGATCAACCCGAGTGGAATGGAATGGAATGGAATGGAATGGAATGGAATGGAATGGAATGGAATGGAATGGAATGGAATGGAATGGAATGGAGTGGAATCAACCCGAGTAGAACGGAATGGAATGGAATGGAATGGAATGGAATGGAATGGAATGGAATTCAATGGAATAGAATGGAATGGAATGGAATGGAATAAAATGAAATGGAATGGAATGGAATCGAATGGAATAGAATGGAATCGAATGGAATGGAATGGAATAGAATGGAATGGAATGGAATGGAATGGAAAGGAACCAACCCGAGTAAAACGGCACGGGACGGGACGGGACGGGACGGGAAGTGACGGGACGTGTCGGGACGGAACGGAACGGAACGGAACTCAATGGATTCAAGCCGAGTAGAACGGAATGGAATAGAATGGAATGGAATGGAATGGAATGGAATGGAATGGAATGGAATGGAATGGAATGGAATGGAAATCAACCTGTGTAGAACGGAATGGAATGGAATGGAATGGAATGGAATGGAATGGAATGGAATGGAATGAACCCGAGTGGAATGGAATGGAATGGAATGGAATGGAATGATGAACCCGAGTAGAATGGAATGGTTTGGAATGAAATGGAATGGAATGGAATGGAATGGAATGGAATCGAATGGAATGGAATGGAATGGAATGGAATGGAATGGAATGGAATGGAATGGAATGGATTGGAATGGAATGGAATGGAATCAACCCGAGTAGAACGGAATGGGTTGGAATGGAAAGGAATGGAATGGAATGGAATGGAATGGAATGGAATGGAATGGAATGGAGTGGAATCAACCCGAGTAGAACGGAATGGAATGGAATGGAATGGAATGGAATGGAATGGAATGGAATGGAATGGAATAGATATGAATGGAATGGAATGGAATGGAATGGAATGGAATGGAATGGAATGGAATGGAATCAACCCGAGTAGAATGGAATGGATTGGAATGGAATGGAATGGAATGGAATGGAATGGAATGGAATGGAATCGAATGGAATGGAATGGAATCGAATGGAATGGAATGGAATGGAATGGAATGGAACGGAATGGAATCGAACGGAATCGAATGGAATGGAATGTAATATAATGGAATGTAATGGAATGGAATGGAATGGAATGGAGTCAACCCGAGTAGAATGGAATGGATTAGAATGGAATGGAATGGAAAGTAATGGAATGGAATGGAATGGAATGGAATGGAATGGAAAGGAATGGAAAGGAATGGAATGGAATCAACACGAGTAGAACTAAATGGAATGGAAAGGAATGGAATGGAATGGAATAGAATGGAAAGGAATGGAATTCAATGGAGTAGAATGGAATGTAATAGAATGGAATGGAATGGAATGGAATGGAATGGAATGGAATGGAATGGAACGGAATGGA
Source organism: Gorilla gorilla gorilla (assembly GCF_029281585.2). NCBI lineage: Eukaryota > Metazoa > Chordata > Mammalia > Primates > Hominidae > Gorilla > Gorilla gorilla. The sequence goes on along the minus strand of NC_073237.2, from coordinate 7,586,191 downwards.
ATGGAATGGAATGGAACCGAATGGAATGGAATGGAATGGAATGGAATGGAATGGAATGGAATCCACCCGAGTAGAATGGAATGGATTGGAATGGAATGGAATGGAATGTAATAGAATCGAGTGGAATGGAATGGAATGGAATGGAATGGAATGGAATGGAATGGAATGGAATCAACCCGAGTAGAATGGAATGGATTGGAATGGAATGGAATGGAATGGAATCGAATGGAATCGAATGGAATGGAATGGAATGGAATGGAATGAAATGGAATGGAATGGAAGCAACCCGAGGAGAACGGAATGGAATGGAATGGAATGGAATGGGATGGAATGGAATCGAATGATATCGAATGGAATCGAATGGAATGGAATGGAATAGAATGGAATCAACCCGAGTGGAACGGAATGGAATGGAATGGAATAGAATGGAATGGAATGGAATTGAATGGAATAGAATGGAATGGAATGGAATGGAATGGAATGGAATGGAATGGAATGGAATGGAATGGAATGGAATCGAATGGAATCGAATGGAATGCAATGGAATGGAATGGAATGGAATGGAATGGAATGGAATGGAATGGAATGGAATGGAATGGAATGGAATCAACCCGAATAGAACGGAATGGAATGGAGTGGAATGGAATGGAATGGAATGGAATGGAAAAGAATGGAATGGAATGGAATGGAATGGAATGGAATGTAATGGAATGGAATCGAATGGAATCGAATGGAATCGAATGGAATCGAATGGAATGGAATGGAATAGAATGGAATCAACCCGCGTAGAACGGAATGGAATGGAATGGAATGGAATGGAATGGAATGGAATGGAATCAACACGAGTAGAATGGAATGGATTGGAATGGAATGGAATGGAATCGAATGGAATGGAATGGAATGGAATGGAATGGAATGGAATGGAATGGAATGGAATGGAATCAACCCGAGTAGAATGGAATGGAATGGAATGGAATGGAATGGAAAGGAATAGAATAGAATAGAATGGAATTGAACCAACCCGTGTGGAACAGAATGGAACGTAACGGAAATGAGCGGAACGGAATGGAAAGGAATCAACCCGAGTAAAACGGCACGGGACGGGACGGGACGGGACGGGACGGGACGGGACGGAACGGAACGGAACCAAACTCAATGGAATCGACCCGAGTAGATCGGAATGGAGTAAATGGAAAGGAATGGAATGGAATGGAATGGAATGGACTGGAATGGAATGGAATGGAATGGAATGGAATGGAATGGAAATCAACCCGAGTAGAACGGAATGGAATGGAATGGAATGGAATGGAATGGAATGGAATGGAATGGAATGGAATGGAATGGAATGGAATGAGCCCGAGTGGAATGGAATGGAATGGAATGGAATGGAATGGAATGGAATGATCAACCCGAGTGGAATGGAATGGAATGGAATGGAATGGAATGGAATGGAATGGAATGGAATGGAATGGAGTGGAATCAACCCGAGTGGAACGGAATGGAATGGAATGGAATGGAATGGAATGGAATGGAATTCAATGGAATAGAATTGAATGGAATGGAATGGAATAAAATGAAATGGAATGGAATGGAATCGAATGGAATAGAATGGAATCGAATGGAATGGAATGGAATAGAATGGAATGGAATGGAATGGAATGGAGTGGAATCAACCCGAGTAGAACAGAATGGAACGGAATGGAATGGAATGGAATGGAATGGAATGGAATGGAATGGAATGGAATGGAATGGAATGGAATGGAATCGAATGGAATGGAATGGAATGGAATGGAATGGAATCAACCCAAGTAGAATGGAATGGAATGGAATGGAATGGAATGGAATGGAATGGAATGGAATGGAATGGAATGGAATGGAATTCAATGGAATAGAATGGAATGGAATGGAATGGAATAAAATGAAATGGAATGGAATGGAATCGAATGGAATAGAATGGAATCGAATGGAATGGAATGGAATAGAATGGAATGGAATGGAATGGAATGGAGTGGAATCAACCCGAGTAGAACAGAATGGAACGGAATGGAATGGAATGGAATGGAATGGAATGGAATGGAATGGAATGGAATGGAATCGAATGGAATGGAATGGAATGGAATGGAATCAACCCAAGTAGAATGGAATGGATTGGAATGGAATGGAATGGAATCGAATCGAATCGAATCGAATGGAACGCAATGGAATGGAATGGAATGGAATGGAATGGAATGGAATGGAATGGAATGGAATGGAATCAATCCGAGTAGAATGGAATGGAATGGAATTCAATGTAACCGAAAAGAATTGAATCAACCCATGTGGAATGGAACGGGATGGAACGGGACGGGACGGGATGGGACGGGTCGGGATGGGACGGAATGGAACGGAACGGAATGGCATGGAATCAACCCGAGTAGAATGGAATGGAATGGAATGGAATGGAATGGAAGGGAAAGGAATAGAATAGAATAGAGTGGAATTGAACCAACCCGCGTGGAACGGAATGGAACGTAACGGAAACGAGCGGAACGGAATGGAAAGGAATCAACCCGAGTAAAACGGCACGGGACGGGACGGGACGGGACGGGAAGGGACGGGACGTGTCGGGATGGAACGGAACGGAACGGAACTCAATGGATTCAAGCCGAGTAGAACGGAATGGAATAGAATGGAATGGAATGGAATGGAATGGAATGGAATGGAATGGAATGGAATGGAATGGAATGGAAATCAACCTGAGTAGAACGGAATGGAATGGAATGGAATGGAATGGAATGGAATGGAATGGAATGAACCCGAGTGGAATAGAATGGAATGGAATGGAATGGAATGATGAACCCGAGTAGAATGGAATGGTTTGGAATGAAATGGAATGGAATGGAATGGAATGGAATGGAATGGAATCGAATGGAATGGAATGGAATGGAATGGAATGGAATGGAATGGAATGGAATGGAATCAACCCGAGTAGAACGGAATGGGTTGGAATGGAAAGGAATGGAATGGAATGGAATGGAATGGAATGGAATGGAATGGAGTGGAATCAACCCGAGTAGAACGGAATGGAATGGAATGGAATGGAATGGAATGGAATGGAATAGAAATGAATGGAATGGAATGGAATGGAATGGAATGGAATGGAATGGAATGGAATCAACCCGAGTAGAATGGAATGGATTGGAATGGAATGGAATGGAATGGAATGGAATGGAATGGAATCGAATGGAATGGAATGGAATCGAATGGAATGGAATGGAATGGAATGGAATGGAATGGAATGGAATGGAATCGAACGGAATCGATTGGAATGGAATGTAATATAATGGAATGTAATGGAATGGAATGGAATGGAATGGAGTCAACCCGAGTAGAATGGAATGGATTAGAATGGAATGGAATGGAAAGTAATGGAATGGAATGGAATGGAATGGAATGGAATGGAAAGGAATGGAAAGGAATGGAATGGAATCAACCCGAGTAGAACTAAATGGAATGGAAAGGAATGGAATGGAATGGAATAGAATGGAATGGAATGGAATTCAATGGAGTAGAATGGAATGTAATAGAATGGAATGGAATATAATGGAATGGAATGGAATGGAATGGAATGGAATGGAATAGAATGGAATCAACCCGACTAGAACGGAATGGAATGGAATGGAATGGAATGGAATGGAATGGAATGGAATGGAACCGAATGGAATGGAATGGAATGGAATGGAATGGAATGGAATGGAATCCACCCGAGTAGAATGGAATGGATTGGAATGGAATGGAATGGAATGGAATGGAATCGAGTGGAATGGAATGGAATGGAATGGAATGGAATGGAATGGAATGGAATGGAATGGATTCAACCCGAGTAGAATGGAATGGATTGGAATGGAATGGAATGGAATGGAATCGAATGGAATCGAATGGAATGGAATGGAATGGAATGGAATGCAATGGAATGGAATGGAATCAACCCGAGGAGAACGGAATGGAATGGAATGGAATGGAATGGGATGGAATGGAATCGAATGATATCGAATGGAATCGAATGGAATGGAATGGAATAGAATGGAATCAACCCGAGTGGAACGGAATGGAATGGAATGGAATAGAATGGAATGGAATGGAATTGAATGGAATAGAATGGAATGGAATGGAATGGATTGGAATGGAATGGAATGGAATGGAATGGAATGGAATCGAATGCAATCGAATGGAATGCAATGGAATGGAATGGAATGGAATGGAATGGAATGGAATGGAATGGAATGGAATGGAATGGAATGGAATCAACCCGAATAGAACGGAATGGAATGGAGTGGAATGGAATGGAATGGAATGGAATGGAAAAGAATGGAATGGAATGGAATGGAATGGAATGGAATCGAATGGAATCGAATGGAATCGAATGGAATCGAATGGAATGGAATGGAATAGAATGGAATCAACCCGCGTAGAACGGAATGGAATGGAATGGAATGGAATGGAATGGAATGGAATCAACACGAGTAGAATGGAATGGATTGGAATGGAATGGAATGGAATCGAATGGAATGGAATGGAATGGAATGGAATGGAATGGAATGGAATGGAATGGAATGGAATCAACCCGAGTAGAATGGAATGGAATGGAATGGAATGGAATGGAAAGGAATAGAATAGAATAGAATGGAATTGAACCAACCCGTGTGGAACGGAATGGAACGTAACGGAAACGAGCGGAACGGAATGGAAAGGAATCAACCCGAGTAAAACGGCACGGGACGGGACGGGACGGGACGGGATGGGACGGAACGGAACGGAACCAAACTCAAAGGAATCCACCCGAGTAGAACGGAATGGAGTAAATGGAAAGGAATGGATTGGAATGGAATGGAATGGAATGGAATGGAATGGAATGGAATGGAATGGAATGGAATGGAATGGAATGGAATGGAAATCAACCCGAGTAGAACGGAATGGAATGGAATGGAATGGAATGGAATGGAATGGAATGGAATGGAATGAGCCCGAGTGGAATGGAATGGAATGGAATGGAATGGAATGGAATGGAATGATCAACCCGAGTGGAATGGAATGGAATGGAATGGAATGGAATGGAATGGAATGGAATGGAGTGGAATCAACCCGAGTAGAACGGAATGGAATGGAATGGAATGGAATGGAATGGAATGGAATGGAATGGAATTCAATGGAATAGAATTGAATGGAATGGAATGGAATAAAATGAAATGGAATGGAATGGAATCGAATGGAATAGAATGGAATCGAATGGAATGGAATGGAATAGAATGGAATGGAATGGAATGGAATGGAGTGGAATCAACCCGAGTAGAACAGAATGGAACGGAATGGAATGGAATGGAATGGAATGGAATGGAATGGAATGGAATGGAATGGAATGGAATGGAATCGAATGGAATGGAATGGAATGGAATGGAATCAACCCAAGTAGAATGGAATGGATTGGAATGGAATGGAATGGAATGGAATCGAATCGAATCGAATGGAACGCAATGGAATGGAATGGAATGGAATGGAATGGAATGGAATGGAATGGAATGGAATGGAATGGAATCAATCCGAGTAGAATGGAATGGAATGGAATTCAATGTAACCGAAAGGAATTGAATCAACCCATGTGGAACGGAACGGGATGGAACGGGACGGGACGGGATGGGACGGGTCGGGATGGGACGGAATGGAACGGAACGGAATGGCATGGAATCAACCCGAGTAGAATGGAATGGAATGGAATGTAATGGAAGGGAAAGGAATAGAATAGAATAGAATGGAATTGAACCAACCCGCGTGGAACGGAATGGAACGTAACGGAAACGAGAGGAACGGAATGGAAAGGAATCAACCCGAGTAAAACGGCACGGGACGGGACGGGACGGGACGGGAAGGGACGGGACGTGTCGGGACGGAACGGAACGGAACGGAACTCAATGGATTCAAGCCGAGTAGAACGGAATGGAATAGAATGGAATGGAATGGAATGGAATGGAATGGAATGGAATGGAATGGAATGGAATGGAAATCAACCTGAGTAGAACGGAATGGAATGGAATGGAATGGAATGGAATGGAATGGAATGGAATGGAATGAACCCGAGTGGAATGGAATGGAATGGAATGGAATGGAATGATGAACCCGAGTAGAATGGAATGGTTTGGAATGAAATGGAATGGAATGGAATGGAATGGAATGGAATGGAATCGAATGGAATGGAATGGAATGGAATGGAATGGAATGGAATGGAATGGAATGGAATGGAATGGAATGGAATGGAATGGAATGGAATGGAATGGAATGGAATGGAATGGAATCAACCCGAGTAGAACGGAATGGGTTGGAATGGAAAGGAATGGAATGGAATGGAATGGAATGGAATGGAATGGAATGGAATGGAGTGGAATCAACCCGAGTAGAACGGAATGGAATGGAATGGAATGGAATGGAATGGAATGGAATGGAATAGAAATGAATGGAATGGAATGGAATGGAATGGAATGGAATGGAATCAACCCGAGTAGAATGGAATGGATTGGAATGGAATGGAATGGAATGGAATGGAATGGAATGGAATGGAATCGAATGGAATGGAATGGAATGGAATGGAATGGAATCGAACGGAATCGAATGGAATGGAATGGAATATAATGGAATGGAATGGAATGGAATGGAATGGAATGGAGTCAACCCGAGTAGAATGGAATGGATTGGAATGGAATGGAATGGAAAGTAATGGAATGGAATGGAATGGAATGGAATGGAAAGGAATGGAAAGGAATGGAAAGGAATGGAATGGAATCAACCCGAGTAGAACTAAATGGAATGGAAAGGAATGGAATGGATTGGAATAGAATGGAATGGAATGGAATTCAATGGAGTAGAATGGAATGTAATAGAATGGAATTGAATGGAATGGAATGGAATGGAATGGAATGGAATGGAATGGAATAGAATGGAATCAACCCGACTAGAACGGAATGGAATGGAATGGAATGGAATGGAATGGAATGGAATGGAATGGAATGGAATGGAACCGAATGGAATGGAATGGAATGGAATGGAATGGAATGGAATGGAATCCACCCGAGTAGAGTGGAATGGATTGGAATGGAATGGAATGGAATGGAATGGAATCGAGTGGAATGGAATGGAATGGAATGGAATGGAATGGAATGGAATGGAATGGAATGGAATGGAATCAACCCGAGTAGAATGGAATGGATTGGAATGGAATGGAATGGAATGGAATCGAATGGAATCGAATGGAATGGAATGGAATGGAATGGAATGAAATGGAATGGAATGGAATCAACCCGAGTAGAACGGAATGGAATGGAATGGAATGGGATGGGATGGAATGGAATCGAATGATATCGAATGGAATCGAATGGAATGGAATGGAATAGAATGGAATCAACCCGAGTGGAACGGAATGGAATGGAATGGAATAGAATGGAATGGAATGGAATGGAATGGAATAGAATGGAATGGAATGGAATGGAATGGAATGGAATGGAATGGAATGGAATGGAATGGAATGGAATGGAATCGAATGGAATCGAAGGGAATGCAATGGAATGGAATGGAATGGAATGGAATGGAATGGAATGGAATGGAATGGAATGGAATGGAATGGAATCAACCCGAATAGAACGGAATGGAATGGAGTGGAATGGAATGGAATGGAATGGAATGGAAAAGAATGGAATGGAATGGAATGGAATGGAATGGAATGTAATGGAATGGAATCGAATGGAATCGAATGGAATCGAATGGAATCGAATGGAATGGAATGGAATAGAATGGAATAAACCCGCGTAGAACGGAATGGAATGGAATGGAATGGAATGGAATGGAATGGAATGGAATCAACACGAGTAGAATGGAATGGATTGGAATGGAATGGAATGGAATGGAATGGAATGGAATGGAATCGATTGGAATAGAATGGAATAGATTGGAATGGAATGGAATGGAATGGAATGGAATGGAATGGAATGGAATGGAATGGAAAGGAATGGAATGGAATGGAATCGAATGGAATCGAATGGAATGGAATGGAATGGAATGGAATGGAATGGAATGGAATGGAATGGAATGGAATGGAATGGAATGGAATGGAATGGAATGGAATCAACCCGAGTAGAATGGAATGGATTGGAATGAAATGGAATGGAATTGAATGGAATCGAATGGAATCGAATGGAATCGAATGGAATGGAATGGAATATAATGGAATGGAAAGGAATGGAATGGAATGGAGTCAACCCGAGTAGAATGGAATGGATTGGAATGGAATGGAATGGAAAGTAATGGAATGGAATGGAATGGAATGGAATGGAATGGAATGGAACGGAATGGAATGGAATGGAATGGAATGGAATGGAATCAACCCAAGTAGAACTAAATGGAATGGAAAGGAATGGAATGGAATGGAATGGAATGGAATGGAATGGAATTCAATGGAGTAGAATGGAATGGAATAGAATGGAATGGAATGGAATGGAATCGAATGGAATCGTATGGAATGGAATGGAATGGAATGGAATGGAATGGAATGGAATGGAATGGAATGGAATCGAATGGAATGGTATGGAATGGAATGGAATGGAATGGAGTGGAATCAACCCTAGTTGAACGGAATGGAATGGAATGGAATGGAATCGAATGGAATGGAATGGAATGGAATGGAATCAACCCAAGTAGAATGGAATGGATTGGAATGGAATGGAATGGAATGGAATCGAAACGAATCGAATGGAACGCAATGGAATGGAATGGAATGGAATGGAATGGAATGGAATGGAATGGAATCAATCCGAGTAGAATGGAATGGAATGGAAATCAATGTAACCGAAAGGAATTGAATCAACATATGTGGAACGGAACGGGATGGAACGGGACGGGACGGGATGGGACGGGTCGGGATGGGACGGAATGGAACGGAACGGAATGGCATGGAATCAACCCGAGTAGAATGGAATGGAATGGAATGTAATGGAAGGGAAAGGAATAGAATAGAATAGAATGGAATTGAACCAACCCGCGTGGAACGGAATGGAACTTAACGGAAACGAGCAGAACGGAATGGAAAGGAATCAACCCGAGTAAAACGGCACGGGACGGGACGGGACGGGACGGGAAGGGACGGGACGTGTCGGGACGGAACGGAACGGAACGGAACTCAATGGATTCAAGCCGAGTAGAACGGAATGGAATAGAATGGAATGGAATGGAATGGAATGGAATGGAATGGAATGGAATGGAATGGAATGGAAATCAACCTGAGTAGAACGGAATGGAATGGAATGGAATGGAATGGAATGGAATGGAATGGAATGGAATGGAATGGAATGGAAATCAACCTGAGTAGAACGGAATGGAATGGAATGGAATGGAATGGAATGGAATGGAATGGAATGGAATGAACCCGAGTGGAATGGAATGGAATGGAATGGAATGGAATGATGAACCCGAGTAGAATGGAATGGTTTGGAATGAAATGGAATGGAATGGAATGGAATGGAATGGAATGGAATGGAATGGAATGGAATGGAATGGAATGGAATGGAATGGAATCAACCCGAGTAGAACGGAATGGGTTGGAATGGAAAGGAATGGAATGGAATGGAATGGAATGGAATGGAATGGAATGGAATGGAGTGGAATCAACCCGAGTAGAACGGAATGGAATGGAATGGAATGGAATGGAATGGAATGGAATGGAAAGGAATGGAATGGAATGGAATGGAATGGAATAGAAAGGAATGGAATGGAATGGAATGGAATGGAATGGAATGGAATGGAATGGAATGGAATGGAATGGAATCAACCCGAGTAGAATGGAATGGATTGGAATGGAATGGAAAGAATGGAATGGAATCGAGTGGAATAGAATGGAATGGAATGGAATGGAATGGAATGGAATGGAATGGAATGGAATCAACCCGAGTAGAATGGAGTGGATTGGAATGGAATGGAATGGAATGGAATCGAATGGAATGGAATGGAATGGAATGGAATGGAATCAACCCGAGTAGAACGGAATGGGTTGGAATGGAAAGGAATGGAATGGAATGGAATGGAATGGAATGGAATGGAATGGAATGGAATGGAATTCAATGGAATATAATGGAATGGAATCGAATGGAATCGAATGGAGACGAATGGAATGGAATGGAATGGAATGGAATGGAATCAACCTGAGTAGAATGGAATGTATTGGAATGGAATGGAATGGAATGGAATGGAATGGAATGGAATGGAATGGAATGGAATCGAATGGAATGGAATGGAATGGAATAGAATGGAGTGGAATGGAATGGAATTTAATGGAATGGAATGGAATCGAAAGGAATGGAATGGAAAGAATGGAATGGAATGGAATGGAATGGAATGGAATGGAATGGAATGGAGTCAACCCGAGTAGAATGGAATGGATTGGAATGGATTGGAATGGAATGGAATTGAATGGAATGGAATCGAATCGAATGGAACGCAATGGAATGGAATGGAATGAAATGGAATGGAATGGAATGGAATCAACCTGAGTAGAATGGAATGGATTGGAATGGTCTGGAATGGAATGGAATGGAATGCAATCAATCCGAGTAGAATGGAATGGAATGGAATGGAATGGAATTCAATGTAATAGAATGGAATTGAATCAACCCGCGTGTAACGGAATGGAACGGAACGGAAAGGAACGGAACGGAATGGAACGGAATCAACCCGATCAGGACGGAACGGAATGGGACGGGACGGGACGGGACGGGACGCGTCGGGATGGGACTTAATGGAACGGAACGGAACGGCATGGAATCAACCCGAGTAGAATGGAATGGAATGGAATGGAATGGAATGGAATGGAATGGAATGGAATGGAATAGAATAGAATGGAATTGAATCAACCCGCGTGGAACTGAATGGAACGGAACGGAAAGGAACGGAACGGAGTGGAATGGAATCAACCCGAGTACAACGGCATGGGACGGGACGGGACGGGACGGGACGGGACGGGACGTTTCGGGACGGAACGGAACGGAACGGAACTCAATGGATTCAAGCCGAGTAGAACGGAATGGAATAGAATGGAATGGAATGGAATGGAATGGAATGGAATGGAATGGAATGGAATGGAATGGAATGGAATGGAATGGAATGGAATGGAATGGAAATCAACCTGAGTAGAACGGAATGGAATGGAATGGAATGGAATGGAATGGAATGGAATGGAATGGAATGAACCAGAGTGGAATGGAATGGAATGGAAAGGAATGGAATGATGAACCCGAGTAGAATGGAATGGTTTGGAATGAAATGGAATGGAATGGAATGGAATGGAATCGAATGGAATCGAATGGAATGGAATGGAATGGAATGGAATGGAATGGAATGGAATGGAATGGAATGGAATGGAATGGAATGGAATGGAATGGAATCAACCCGAGTAGAACGGAATGGGTTGGAATGGAAAGGAATGGAATGGAATGGAATGGAATGGAATGGAATGGAATGGAATGGAATGGAGTGGAATCAACCCGAGTAGAACGGAATGGAATGGAATGGAATGGAATGGAATGGAAAGGAATGGAATGGAATGGAATGGAATGGAATAGAAAGGAATGGAATGGAATGGAATGGAGTGGAATGGAATGGAATGGAATGGAATGGAATGGAATCAACCCGAGTAGAATGGAATGGATTGGAATGTAATGGAAAGAATGGAATGGAATCGAGTGGAATCGAATGGAATGGAATGGAATGGAATGGAATGGAATGGAATGGAATGGAATCAACCCGAGTAGAATGGAGTGGATTGGAATGGAATGGAATGGAATGGAATCGAATGGAATTGAATGGAATGGAATGGAATGGAATGAAATGGAATGGAATGGAATCAACCCGAGTAGAACGGAATGGAATGGAATGGAATGGAATGGGATGGAATGGAATCGAATGATCTCGAATGGAATCGAATGGAATGGAATCGAATGGAATAGAATGGAATGCAATGGAATGGAATGGAATGGAATGGAATGGAATGGAATGGAATGGATTGGAATGGAATGGAATTCAATGTAATAGAATGGAATTGAATCAACCCGCGTGTAACGGAATGGAACGGAACGGAAAGGAACGGAACGGAATGGAACGGAATCAACCCTATCAGGACGGAACGGAATGGGACGGGACGGGACGGGACGGGACGCGTCGGGATGGGACTTAATGGAACGGAACGGAACGGCATGGAATCAACCCGAGTAGAATGGAATGGAATGGAATGGAATGGAATGGAATGGAATGGAATAGAATAGAATGGAATTGAATCAACCCGCGTGGAACTGAATGGAACGGAACGGAAAGGAACGGAACGGAGTGGAATGGAATCAACCCGAGTACAACGGCATGGGACGGGACGGGACGGGACGGGACGGGACGGGACGGGACGTTTCGGGACGGAACGGAACGGAACGGAACTCAATGGATTCAAGCCGAGTAGAACGGAATGGAATAGAATGGAATGGAATGGAATGGAATGGAATGGAATGGAATGGAATGGAATGGAATGGAATGGAATGGAATGGAAATCAACCTGAGTAGAACGGAATGGAATGGAATGGAATGGAATGGAATGGAATGGAATGGAATGGAATGAACCAGAGTGGAATGGAATGGAATGGAAAGGAATGGAATGATGAACCCGAGTAGAATGGAATGGTTTGGAATGAAATGGAATGGAATGGAATGGAATGGAATCGAATGGAATCGAATGGAATGGAATGGAATGGAATGGAATGGAATGGAATGGAATGGAATGGAATGGAATGGAATCAACCCGAGTAGAACGGAATGGGTTGGAATGGAAAGGAATGGAATGGAATGGAATGGAATGGAATGGAATGGAATGGAATGGAGTGGAATCAACCCGAGTAGAACGGAATGGAATGGAATGGAATGGAATGGAATGGAATGGAATGGAATGGAAAGGAATGGAATGGAATGGAATGGAATGGAATAGAAAGGAATGGAATGGAATGGAATGGAATGGAATGGAATGGAATCAACCCGAGTAGAATGGAATGGAATGGAATGGAATGGAATAGAAAGGAATGGAATGGAATGGAATGGAATGGAATGGAATGGAATCAACCCGAGTAGAATGGAATGGATTGGAATGGAATGGAAAGAATGGAATGGAATCGAGTGGAATCGAATGGAATGGAATGGAATGGAATGGAATGGAATGGAATGGAATCAACCCGAGTAGAATGGAGTGGATTGGAATGGAATGGAATGGAATGGAATCGAATGGAATTGAATGGAATGGAATGGAATGGAATGAAATGGAATGGAATGGAATCAACCCGAGTAGAACGGAATGGAATGGAATGGAATGGAATGGGATGGAATGGAATCGAATGATCTCGAATGGAATCGAATGGAATGGAATCGAATGGAATCGAATGGAATGCAATGGAATGGAATGGAATGGAATGGAATGGAATGGAATGGAATAGAATGGATTGGAATGGAATGGAATTCAATGTAATAGAATGGAATTGAATCAACCCGCGTGTAACGGAATGGAACGGAACGGAAAGGAACGGAACGGAATGGAACGGAATCAACCCGATCAGGACGGAACAGAATGGGACGGGACGGGACGGGACGGGACGATTCGGGATGGGACTTAATGGAACGGAACGGAACGGCATGGAATCAACCCGAGTAGAATGGAATGGAATGGAATGGAATGGAATGGAATGGAATGGAATGGAATGGAATGGAATAGAATGGAATTGAATCAACCCGCGTGGAACTGAATGGAACGGAACGGAAAGGAACGGAACGGAGTGGAATGGAATCAACCCGAGTACAACGGCATGGGACGGGACGGGACGGGACGGGACGGGACGGGACGGGACGGGACGTGTCGGGACGGAACGGAACGGAACGGAACTCAATGGATTCAAGCCGAGTAGAACGGAATGGAATAGAATGGAATGGAATGGAATGGAATGGAATGGAATGGAATGGAATGGAATGGAATGGAATGGAATGGAATGGAATGGAAATCAACCTGAGTAGAACGGAATGGAATGGAATGGAATGGAATGGAATGGAATGGAATGGAATGGAATGAACCAGAGTGGAATGGAATGGAATGGAAAGGAATGGAATGATGAACCCGAGTAGAATGGAATGGTTTGGAATGAAATGGAATGGAATGGAATGGAATGGAATCGAATGGAATCGAATGGAATGGAATGGAATGGAATGGAATGGAATGGAATGGAATGGAATGGAATGGAATGGAATGGAATGGAATGGAATGGAATCAACCCGAGTAGAACGGAATGGGTTGGAATGGAAAGGAATGGAATGGAATGGAATGGAATGGAATGGAATGGAATGGAATGGAATGGAGTGGAATCAACCCGAGTAGAACGGAATGGAATTTAATGGAATGGAATGGAATGGAATGGAATGGAAAGGAATGGAATGGAATGGAATGGAATGGAATAGAAAGGAATGGAATGGAATGGAATGGAATGGAATGGAATGGAATGGAATGGAATGGAATGGAATGGAATGGAATCAACCCGAGTAGAATGGAATGGATTGGAATGGAATGGAAGGAATGGAATGGAATCGAGTGGAATCGAATGGAATGGAATGGAATGGAATGGAATGGAATGGAATGGAATGGAATGGAATCAACCCGAGTAGAATGGAGTGGATTGGAATGGAATGGAATGGAATGGAATCGAATGGAATTGAATGGAATGGAATGGAATGGAATGAAATGGAATGGAATGGAATCAACCCGAGTAGAACGGAATGGAATGGAATGGAATGGAATGGGATGGAATGGAATCGAATGATCTCGAATGGAATCGAATGGAATGGAATCGAATGGAATCGAATGGAATGCTATGGAATGGAATGGAATGGAATGGAATGGAATGGAATGGAATGGAATGGAATCAACCCGAGTAGAATGGAGTGGATTGGAATGGAATGGAATGGAATGGAATGGAATCGAATGGAATGGAATGGAATGGAATGGAATGGAATGGAATGGAATGGAATGGAATCAACCCGAGTAGAACGGAATGGAATGGAATGGAATGGAATGGAATGGAATGGAATGGAATGGAATGGAATGGAATGGAATGGAATGGAATTCATTGGAATATAATGGAATGGAATCGAATGGAATCGAATGGAGACGAATGGAATGGAATGGACTGGAATGGAATGGAATCAACCTGAGTAGAATGGAATATATTGGAATGGAATGGAATGGAATGGAATGGAATGGAATGGAATGGAATGGAATGGAATAGAATGGAGTGGAATGGAATGGAATTTAATGGAATGGAATGGAATCGAAAGGAATGGAATGGAAAGAATGGAATGGAATGGAATGGAATGGAATGGAATGGAATGGAATGGAATGGAGTCAACCCGAGTCGAATGGAATGGATTGGAATGGATTGGAATGGAATGGAATTGAATGGAATGGAATCGAATCGAATGGAACGCAATGGAATGGAATGGAATGAAATGGAATGGAATGGAATGGAATCAACCCGAGTAGAATGGAATGGATTGGAATGGTCTGGAATGGAATGGAATGGAATGCAATCAATCCGAGTAGAATGGAATGGAATGGAATGGAATGGAATTCAATGTAATAGAATGGAATTGAATCAACCCGCGTGTAACGGAATGGAACGGAACGGAAAGGAACGGAACGGAATGGAACGGAATCAACCCGATCAGGACGGAACGGAATGGGACGGGACGGGACGGGACGGGACGCGTCGGGATGGGACTTAATGGAACGGAACGGAACGGCATGGAATCAACCCGAGTAGAATGGAATGGAATGGAATGGAATGGAATGGAATGGAATGGAATGGAATAGAATAGAATGGAATTGAATCAACCCGCGTGGAACTGAATGGAACGGAACGGAAAGGAACGGAACGGAGTGCAATGGAATCAACCCGAGTACAACGGCATGGGACGGGACGGGACGGGACGGGACGGGACGGGACGCGTCGGGACGGAACGGAACGGAACGGAACTCAATGGATTCAAGCCGAGTAGAACGGAATGGAATAGAATGGAATGGAATGGAATAGAATGGAATGGAATGGAATGGAATGGAATGGAATGGAATGGAATGGAATGGAATGGAATGGAATGGAATGGAAATCAACCTGAGTAGAACGGAATGGAATGGAATGGAATGGAATGGAATGGAATGGAATGGAATGGAATGGAATGAACCAGAGTGGAATGGAATGGAATGGAAAGGAATGGAATGATGAACCCGAGTAGAATGGAATGGTTTGCAATGAAATGGAATGGAATGAAATCGAATGGAATGGAATGGAATGGAATGGAATGGAATGGAATGGAATGGAATGGAATGGAATGGAATGGAATGGAATGGAATGGAATCAACCCGAGTAGAACGGAATGGGTTGGAATGGAAAGGAATGGAATGGAATGGAATGGAATGGAGTGGAATCAACCCGAGTAGAACGGAATGGAATGGAATGGAATGGAATGGAATGGAATGGAATGGAAAGGAATGGAATGGAATGGAATGGAATGGAATAGAAAGGAATGGAATGGAATGGAATGGAATGGAATGGAATGGAATGGAATGGAATGGAATGGAATGGAATCAACCCGAGTAGAATGGAATGGATTGGAATGGAATGGAAAGAATGGAATGGAATCGAGTGGAATCGAATGGAATGGAATGGAATGGAATGGAATGGAATGGAATGGAATGGAATGGAATGGAATGGAATGGAATGGAATCAACCCGAGTAGAATGGAGTGGATTGGAATGGAATGGAATGGAATGGATTCGAATGGAATTGAATGGAATGGAATGGAATGGAATGAAATGGAATGGAATGGAATCAACCCGAGTAGAACGGAATGGAATGGAATGGAATGGAATGGGATGGAATGGAATCGAATGATCTCGAATGGAATCGAATGGAATGGAATCGAATGGAATCGAATGGAATGCAATGGAATGGAATGGAATGGAATGGAATGGAATGGAATGGAATGGAATGGAATGGAATGGAATCAACCCGAGTAGAATGGAATGGATTGGAATGGAATGGAATGGAATGGAATGGAATGGAATGGAATGGAATGGAATGGAATGGAATGGAATGGAATGGAATGGAATCAACCCGAGTAGAACGGAATGGAATGGAATGGAATGGAATGGAATGGAATGGAATGGAATGGAATGGAATGTAATGGAATGGAATTCAATGGAATATAATGGAATGGAATCGAATGGAATCGAATGGAGACGAATGGAATGGAATGGAATGGAATGGAATGGAATTGAATGGAATGGAATGGAATCGAATGGAATGGAATGGAATGGAATAGAATGGAGTGGAATGGAATGGAATTTAATGGAATGGAATGGAATCGAAAGGAATGGAATGGAAAGAATGGAATGGAATGGAATGGAACGGAATGGAATGGAATGGAATGGAGTCAACCCGAGTAGAATGGAATGGATTGGAATGGATTGGAATGGAATGGAATGGAATGGAATGGAATCGAATGGAATGGAATGGAATCGAATGGAATGGAACGGAATGGAATGGAATGGAATCGAATCGAATGGAATTGAACGGAATCGAATGGAATGGAATGGAATATAATGGAATTGAATGGAATGGAATGGAATGTAATGGAATGGAATGGAATGGAATGGACTCAACCCGAGTAGAATGGAATGGATTGGAATGGAATGGAATGGAAAGTAATGGAATGGAATGGAATGGAATGGAATGGAATGGAATGGAATGGAATGGAATGGAACGGAATCAACCCGAGTAGAACTAAATGGAACGGAAAGGAATGGAATGGAATGGAATAGAATGGAATGGAATGGAATTCAGTGGAGTAGAATGGAATGGAATAGAATGGAATGGAATGGAATGGAATGGAATGGAATGGAATGGAATGGAATGGAATGGAATGGAATGGAATCAACCCGACTAGAACGGATTGGAATGGAATGGAATGGAATGGAATGGAATGGAATGGAATGGAATCCACCCGAGTAGAATGGAATGGATTGGAATGGAATGGAAAGAATGGAATGGAATCGAGTGGAATGGAATGGAATGGAATGGAATGGAATGGAATGGAATGGAATGGAATGGAATGGAATAAACCCGAGTAGAAAGGAGTGGATTGGAATGGAATGGAATGGAATGGAATCGAATGGAATCGAATGGAATGGAATGGAATGGAATGAAATGGAATGGAATGGAATCAACCCGAGTAGAACGGAATGGAATGGAATGGAATGGAATGGGATGGAATGGAATCGAATGATCTCGAATGGAATCGAAAGGAATGGAATCGAATGGAATCGAATGGAATGCAATGGAATGGAATGGAATGGAATCGAATGGAATGGAATGGAATGGAATGGAATGGAATGGAATGGAATGGAATGGAATCAACTCGAGTAGAATGGAATGGATTGGAATGGAATGGAATGGAATGGAATGGAATCGAATGGAATGGAATGGAATGGAAAGGAATGGAATCGAATGGAATGGAATGGAATGGAATGGAATGGAATGGAGTCAATCAGAGTAGAACGGAATGGAGTGGAATGGAATGGAATGGAATGGAATGGAATGGAATGGAATGGAATGGAATGGAATGGAATGGAATGGAATGGAATTGAATCAACCCGAGTAGAACGGAATGGGTTGGAATGGAAAGGAATGGAATGGAATGGAATGGAATGGAATGGAATGAAATGGAGTGGAATCAACCCGAGTAGAACGGAATGGAATGGAATGGAATGGAATGGAATGGAATGGAATGGAATGGAATGGAATGGAATTGAAAGGAATGGAATGGAATAGAAAGGAATGGAATGGAATGGAATGGAATGGAATGGAATGGAATGGAATGGAATGGAATGGAATGGAAGGGAATCAACCCGAGTAGAATGGAATGGATTGGAATGGAATGGAAAGAATGGAATGGAATCGAGTGGAATCGAATGGAATGGAATGGAATGGAATGGAATGGAATGGAATGGAATCAACCCGAGTAGAATGGAGTGGATTGGAATGGAATGGAATGGAATGGAATCGAATGGAATTGAATGGAATGGAATGGAATGGAATGAAATGGAATGGAATGGAATCAACCCGAGTAGAACGGAATGGAATGGAATGGAATGGAATGGGATGGAATGGAATCGAATGATCTCGAATGGAATCGAATGGAATGGAATCGAATGGAATCGAATGGAATGCAATGGAATGGAATGGAATGGAATGGAATGGAATGGAATGGAATGGAATGGAATGGAATGGAATGGAATCAACCCGAGTAGAATGGAATGGATTGGAATGGAATGGAATGGAATGGAATGGAATGGAATGGAATGGAATGGAATGGAATGGAATGGAATGAAATCAACCCGAGTAGAACGGAATGGAATGGAATGGAATGGAATGGAATGGAATGGAATGGAATGGAATGGAATGGAATTCAATGGAATATAATGGAATGGAATCGAATGGAATCGAATGGAGACGAATGGAATGGAATGGAATGGAATGGAATGGAATGGAATGGAATCAACCTGAGTAGAAAGGAATGTATTGGAATGGAATGGAATGGAATGGAATGGAATGGAATGGAAAGGAATGGAATGGAATGGAATCGAATGGAATGGAATGGAATGGAATAGAATGGAGTGGAATGGAATGGAATTTAATGGAATGGAATGGAATCGAAAGGAATGGAATGGAAAGAATGGAATGGAACGGAATGGAATGGAATGGAATGGAATGGAATCAACCCGAGTAGAATGGAATGGATTGGAATGGATTGGAATGGAATGGAATGGAATGGAATGGAATCGAATGGAATGGAATGGAATCGAATGGAATGGAACGGAATGGAATGGAATGGAATGGAATCGAATGGAATCGAACGGAATCGAATGGAATGGAATGGAATATAATGGAATGGAATGGAATGGAATGGAATGGAATGGAATGGAATGGAATGGAATGGAATGGAATGGAATGGAATGGAATGGAATGGAATGGAGTCAACCCGAGTAGAATGGAATGGATTGGAATGGAATGGAATGGAATGTAATGGAATGGAATGGAATGGAATGGAATGGAATGGAATGGAATGGAATGGAATGGAATCAACCCGAGTAGAACTAAATGGAACGGAAAGGAATGGAATGGAATGGAATAGAATGGAATGGAATGGAATTCAGTGGAGTAGAATGGAATGGAATAGAATGGAATGGAATGGAATGGAATGGAATGGAATGGAATGGAATGGAATGGAATGGAATGGAATGGAATCAACCCGACTAGAACGGAATGGAATGGAATGGAATGGAATGGAATGGAATGGAATGGAATCGAATGGAATGGAATGGAATGGAATGGAATGGAATGGAATGGAATGGAATCCACCCGAGTAGAATGGATTGGATTGGAATGGAATGGAAAGAATGGAATGGAATCGAGTGGAATCGAATGCAATGGAATGGAATGGAATGGAATGGAATGGAATGGAATGGAATGGAATGGAATAAACCCGAGTAGAATGGAGTGGATTGGAATGGAATGGAATGGAATGGAATCGAATGGAATCGAATGGAATGGAATGGAATGGAATGAAATGGAATGGAATGGAATCAACCCGAGTAGAACGGAATGGAATGGAATGGAATGGAATGGGATGGAATGGAATCGAATGATCTCGAATGGAATCGAATGGAATGGAATCGAATGGAATCGAATGGAATGCAATGCAATGGAATGGAATGGAATCGAATGGAATGGAATGGAGTGGAATGGAATGGAATGGAATCAACCCGAGTAGAATGGAATGGATTGGAATGGAATGGAATGGAATGGAATGGAATCGAATGGAATGGAATGGAATGGAATGGAATGGAATGGAATGGAATGGAATGGAATGGAATGGAATCAACCCGAGGAGAACGGAATGGAATGGAATGGAATGGAATGGAATGGAATGGAATGGAATGGAATGGAATGGAATTCAATGGAATAGAATGGAATGGAATCGAATGGAATCGAATGGAGGCGAATGGAATGGAATGGAATGGAATGGAATGGAATCAACCAGAGTAGAATGGAATGTATTGGAATGGAATGGAATGGAATGGAGTGGAATGGAATGGAATGGAATGGAATGCAATGGAATGGAATCGAATGGAATGGAATGGAATGGAATGGAATGGAATGGAATGGAATGGAGTCAATCAGAGTAGAACGGAATGGAATGGAATGGAATGGAATGGAATGGAATGGAATGGAATGGAATGGAATGGAATTCAATGGAATAGAATGGAATGGAAGGGAATGGAATGGAATGGAATGGAATCGAATGGAATCGAATGGAATCGAACGGAATTGAATGGAATAGAATGGAATCAACCCGAGTAGAACGGAATGGAATGGAATGGAATGGAATGGAATGGAATCGAATGGAATGGAATGGAATGGAATGGAATCAACCCTAATAGAACGGAATGGAATGGAGTGGAATGGAATGGAATGGAATGGAATGGAATGGAATGGAATGGAATGGAATGGAATGGAAATCAACCTGAGTAGAACGGAATGGAATGGAATGGAATGGAATGGAATGGAATGGAATGGAATGGAATTCAATGGAATATAATGGAATGGAATCGAATGGAATCGAATGGAGACGAATGGAATGGAATGGAATGGAATGGAATGGAATCAACCTGAGTAGAATGGAATGTATTGGAATGGAATGGAATGGAATGGAATGGAATGGAATGGAATGGAATGGAATGGAATGGAATGGAATGGAATGGAATCGAATGGAATGGAAAGGAATGGAATAGAATGGAGTGGAATGGAATGGAATTTAATGGAATGGAATGGAATCGAAAGGAATGGAATGGAAAGAATGGAATGGAACGGAATGGAATGGAATGGAATGGAATGGAATCAACCCGAGTAGAATGGAATGGATTGGAATGGATTGGAATGGAATGGAATGGAATGGAATCGAATTGAATGGAATGGAATGGAATCGAATGGAATGGAACGGAATGGAATGGAATGGAATGGAATCGAATGGAATCGAACGGAATCGAATGGAATGGAATGGAATATAATGGAATGGAATGGAATGGAATGGAATGGAATGGAATGGAATGGAATGGAATGGAGTCAACCCGAGTAGAATGGAATGGATTGGAATGGAATGGAATGGAATGGAATGGAATGGAAGCAACCCGAGTAGAACTAAATGGAACGGAAAGGAATGGAATGGAATGGAATAGAATGGAATGGAATGGAATTCAGTGGAGTAGAATGGAATGGAATAGAATGGAATGGAATGGAATGGAATGGAATGGAATGGAATGGAATGGAATGGAATGGAATGGAATGGAATCAACCCGACTAGAACGGAATGGAATGGAATGGAATGGAATGGAATGGAATGGAATGGAATGGAATGGAATGGAATCGAATGGAATGGAATGGAATGGAATGGAATGGAATGGAATGGAATGGAATGGAATGGAATCCACCCGAGTAGAATGGAATGGATTGGAATGGAATGGAAAGAATGGAATGGAATCGAGTGGAATCGAATGGAATGGAATGGAATGGAATGGAATGGAATGGAATGGAATGGAATGGAATAAACCCGAGTAGAATGGAGTGGATTGGAATGGAATGGAATGGAATGGAATCGACTGGAATCGAATGGAATGGAATGGAATGGAATTGAATGAAATGGAATGGAATGGAATCAACCCGAGTAGAACGGAATGGAATGGAATGGAATGGAATGGGATGGAATGGAATCGAATGACCTCGAATGGAATCAAATGGAATGGAATCGAATGGAATCGAATGGAATGCAATGGAATGGAATGGAATGGAATCGAATGGAATGGAATCGAATGGAATGCAATGGAATGGAATGGAATGGAATCGAATGGAATGGAATGGAATGGAATGGAATGGAATGGAATCAACCCGAGTAGAATGGAATGGATTGGAATGGAATGGAATGGAATGGAATGGAATCGAATGGAATGGAATGGAATGGAATGGAATGGAATGGAATGGAATGGAATGGAATGGAATCAACCCGAGGAGAACGGAATGGAATGGAAAGGAATGGAATGGAATGGAATGGAATGGAATGGAATGGAATGGAATCAACCCGAGGAGAACGGAATGGAATGGAATGGAATGGAATGGAATGGAATGGAATGGAATGGAATGGAATCAACCCGAGTAGAATGGAATGGATTGGAATGGAATGGAATGGAATGGAATGGAATCGAATGGAATGGAATGGAATGGAATGGAATGGAATGGAATGGAATGGAATCAACCCGAGGAGAACGGAATGGAATGGAATGGAATGGAATGGAATGGAATGGAATGGAAAGGAATGGAATGGAATGGAATGGAATGGAATTCAATGGAATAGAATGGAATGGAATCGAATGGAATCGAATGGAGGCGAATGGAATGGAATGGAATGGAATGGAATGGAATCAACCAGAGTAGAATGGAATGTATTGGAATGGAATGGAATGGAATGGAATGGAATGGAATGGAATGGAATGGAATGGAATGGAATCGAATGGAATGGAATGGAATGGAATGGAATGGAATGGAATGGAGTCAATCAGAGTAGAACGGAATGGAATGGAATGGAATGGAATGGAATGGAATGGAATGGAATGGAATGGAATGGAATTCAATGGAATAGAATGGAATGGAAGGGAATGGAATGGAATGGAATGGAATCGAATGGAATCGAATGGAATCGAACGGAATGGAATGGAATAGAATGGAATCAACCCGAGTAGAACGGAATGGAATGGAATGGAATGGAATGGAATGGAATGGAATGGAATGGAATGAAACTGAATGGAATGGAATGGAATGGAATGGAATGGAATGGAATGGAATGGAATGGAATGGAATGGAATGGAATGGAATGGAATTCAATGGAATAGAATGGAATGGAATGGAATGGAATAAAATGAAATGGAACGGAATGGAACCGAATGGAATAGAATGGAATCGAATGGAATGGAATGGAATAGAATGGAATGGAATGGAATGGAATGGAATAGAATGGAATCAACCCGACTAGAACGGAATGGAATGGAATGGAATGGAATGGAATGGAATGGAATGGAATGGAATGGAATGGAATGGAATGGAGTGGAATCAACACGAGTAGAACGGAATGGAATGGAATGGAATGGAATGGAATGGAATGGAATGGAATTTAATGGAATGGAAAGGAATCGAAAGGAATGGAATGGAATGGAATGGAATGGAATGGAATGGAATGGAATGGAATGGAATCAATCCGAGTAGAATGGAATGGAATGGAATTGAATGTAACCGAAAGGAATTGAATCAACCCATGTGGAACTGAACGGGATGGGACGGGACGGGACGGGATGGGACAGGTCGGGATGGGACGGAATGGAACGGAACGGAATGGCATGGAATCAACCCGAGTAGAATGGAATGGAATGGAATGGAATGGAATGGAAAGGAATAGAATAGAATAGAATGGAATTGAACCAACCCGTGTGGAACGGAATGGAACGTAACGGAAACGAGCGGAACGGAATGGAAAGGAATCAACCCGAGTAAAACGGCACGGGACGGGACGGGACGGGACGGGACGGGACGGAACGGAACGGAACCAAACTCAATGGAATCGACCCGAGTAGAACGGAATGGAGTAAATGGAAAGGAATGGAATGGAATGGAATGGAATGGACTGGAATGGAATGGAATGGAATGGAATGGAATGGAATGGAATGGAATGGAAATCAACCCGAGTAGAACGGAATGGAATGGAATGGAATGGAATGGAATGGAATGGAATGGAATGGAATGGAATGGAATGGAATGGAATGATCAACCCGAGTGGAATGGAATGGAATGGAATGGAATGGAATGGAATGGAATGGAATGGAGAGGAATCAACCCGAGTAGAACGGAATGGAATGGAATGGAATGGAATGGAATGGAATGGAATGGAATGGAATGGAATGGAATGGAATGGAATGGAATAGAATGGAATCAACCCGACTAGAACGGAATGGAATGGAATGAAATGGAATGGAATGGAATGGAATGGAATGGAATGGAATGGAATGGAATGGAATGGAATGGAATGGAATGGAATCAACCCAAGTAGAATTGAATGGATTGGAATGGAATGGAATGGAATGGAATGGAATCGAATCGAATGGAACGCAATGGAATGGAAAGGAATGGAGTGGAATGGAATGGAATGGAATGGAATGGAATTGAACCAACCCGTGTGGAACGGAATGGAACGTAACGGAAACGAGCGGAACGGAATGGAAAGGAATCAACCCGAGTAAAACGGCACGGGACGGGACGGGACGGGACGGGACGGAACGGAACGGAACCAAACTCAATGGAATCGACCCGAGTAGAACGGAATGGAGTAAATGGAAAGGAATGGAATGTAATGGAATGGAATGGACAGGAATGGAATGGAATGGAATGGAATGGAATGGAATGGAATGGAATGGAAATCAACCCGAGTAGAATGGAATGGAATGGAATGGAATGGAATGGAATGGAATGGAACGGAATGGAAAGGAAAGAACCCGAGTGGAATGGAATGGAATGGAATGGAATGGAATGATGATCCCGAGTAGAATGGAATGGCTTGGAATGAAATGGAATGGAATGGAATGGAATGGAATCGAATGGAATCCAATGGAATGGAATGGAATGGAATGGAATGGAATGGAATGGAATCAACCCGAGTAGAATGGAATGGAATGGAATGGAATTGAATGGAATGATGATCCCGAGTAGAATGGAATGGTTTGGAATGAAATGGAATGGAATGGAATGGAATGGAATGGAATCCAATGGAATGGAATGGAATGGAAAGGAATGGAATGGAATGGAATGGAATGGAATGGAATCAACCCGAGTAGAATGGAATGGAATGGAATGGAATGGAATGGAATGGAATGGAATGGAATGGAATGGAATGGATTGGAATGGAATAGAATAGAATGGAATTGAATAAACCCGCGTGGAACTGAATGGAATGGAACGGAAAGGAACGAAACGGAGTGGAATGGAATCAACCCGAGTACAACGGCACAGGACGGGACGGCACGGGATGGGAACGGACGGGACGGGACGGGACGGGACGTGTCGGGACGGAACGGAACGGAACGGAACTCAATGGACTCAAGCCGAGTAGAACGGAATGGAATAGAATGGAATGGAATGGAATGGAATGGAATGGAATGGAATGGAATGGAATGGAATCAACCCGAATAGAACGGAATGGAATGGAGTGGAATGGAATGGAATGGAATGGAATGGAATGGAATGAAATGGAATGGAATGGAATGGAATGGAATGGAATGAAATGGAATGGAATGGAATGGAATGGAATGGAATGGAATGGAATGGAATGGAATGGAAATCAACCTGAGTAGAACGGAATGGAATGGAATGGAATGGAATGGAATGGAATGGAACGGAATGGAATGGAAAGAACCCGAGTGGAATGGAATGGAATGGAATGGAATGGAATGATGATCCCGAGTAGAATGGAATGGTTTGGAATGAAATGGAATGGAATGGAATGGAATGGAATCGAATGGAATCCAATGGAATGGAATGGAATGGAATGGAATGGAATGGAATGGAATGGAATGGAATCAACCCGAGTAGAACGGAATGGGTTGGAATGGAAAGGAATGGAATGGAATGGAATGGAATGGAATGGAATGGAATGGAATGGAATGGAATGGAATGGAGTGGAATCAAACCGATTAGATCGGAATGGAATGGAATGGAATGGAATCGAATGGAATGGAACGGAATGGAATGGAATGGAATGAAATGGAATCGAACGGAATCGAATGGAATAGAATGGAATATAATGGAATGGAATGGAATGGAATGGAATGGAATGGAATGGAGTCAACCCGAGTAGAATGGAATGGATTGGAATGGAATGGAATGGAAAGTAATGGAATGGAATGGAATGGAATGGAATGAAATGGAATGGAATGGAATGGAATGGAATGGAATCAACCCGAGTAGAACTAAATGGAATGGAAAGGAATGGAACGGAATGGAATTGAATGGAATGGAATGGAATTCAATGGAGTAGAATGGAATAGAATAGAATGGAATGGAATGGAATGGAATGGAATGGAATGGAATGGAATGGAATGGAATAGAATGGAATCAACCCGACTAGAACGGAATGGAATGGAATGGAATGGAATGGAATGGAATGGAATGGAATGGAATGGAATGGAATGGAATGGAATGGAGTGGAATCAACCCGAGTAGAACGGAATGGAATGGAATGGAATGGAATGGAATGGAATGGAATGGAATGGAATGGAATGGAATGGAATGGAATTTAATGGAATGGAAAGGAATCGAAAGGAATGGAATGGAATGGAATGGAATGGAATGGAATGGAATGGAATGGAATCAATCCGAGTAGAATGGAATGGAATGGAATTCAATGTAACCGAAAGGAATTGAATCAACCCATGTGGAACTGAACGGGATGGGACGGGACGGGACGGGATGGGACGGGTCGGGATGGGACGGAATGGAACGGAACGGAATGGCATGGAATCAACCCGAGTAGAATGGAATGGAATGGAATGGAATGGAATGGAAAGGAATAGAATAGAATAGAATGGAATTGAACCAACCCGTGTGGAACGGAATGGAACGTAACGGAAACGAGCGGAACGGAATGGAAAGGAATCAACCCGAGTAAAACGGCACGGGACGGGACGGGACGGGACGGGACGGGACGGAACGGAACGGAACCAAACTCAATGGAATCGACCCGAGTAGAACGGAATGGAGTAAATGGAAAGGAATGGAATGGAATGGAATGGAATGGACTGGAATGGAATGGAATGGAATGGAATGGAATGGAATGGAATGGAATGGAAATCAACCCGAGTAGAACGGAATGGAATGGAATGGAATGGAATGGAATGGAATGGAATGGAATGGAATGAGCCCGAGTGGAATGGAATGGAATGGAATGGAATGGAATGGAATGGAATGATCAACCCGAGTGGAATGGAATGGAATGGAATGGAATGGAATGGAATGGAATGGAATGGAGTGGAATCAACCCGAGTAGAACGGAATGGAATGGAATGGAATGGAATGGAATGGAATGGAATGGAATGGAATCAACCCGAGTAGAATGGAACGGATTGGAGTGGAATGGAATGGAATGGAATGGAATGGAATGGAATGGAATGGAATGGAATGGAATGGAATCGAATGGAATAGAATGGAATGGAATGGAATGGAATGGAATGGAATGGAATGGAATGGAATGGAATGGAATCAACCCGAGTAGAATGGAATGGATTGGAGTGGAATGGAATGGAATGGAATGGAATCGAATGGAATCGAATGGAATGGAGTGGAATGGAATGGAATGGAATGGAATGGAATGGAATCAACCCGAGTAGAACGGAATGGAATGGAATGGAATGGAATAGAATGGAATGGAATGGAATGGAATGGAATTCAATGGATTAGAATGGAATGGAATCGAATGGAATCGAATGGAGACGAATGGAATGGAATGGAATGGAATGGGATGAAATCAACCAGAGTAGAATGGAATGTATTGGAATGGAATGGAATGGAATGGAATGGAATGGAATGGAATGGAATGGAATGGAATGGAATGGAATGGAATGGAATGGAATGGAATGGAATGGAGTCAATCAGAGTAGAACGGAATGGAATGGAATGGAATGGAATGGAATGGAATGGAATGGAATGGAATGGAATGGAATTCAATGGAATAGAATGGAATGGAAGGGAATGGAATGGAATGGAATGGAATCGAATGGAATCGAATGGAATCGAACGGAATGGAATGGAATAGAATGGAATCAACCCGAGTAGAACGGAATGGAATGGAATGGAATGGAATGGAATCGAATGGAATGGAATGGAATGGAATGGAATGGAATGGAATGAAACTGAATGCAATGGAATGGAATGGAATGGAATGGAATGGAATGGAATCGAATGGAATGGAATGGAATGGAATGGAATCAACCCGAGTAGAATGGAATGGATTGGAATTGAATGGAATGGAATGGAATGGAATGGAATGGAATGGAATGGAATGGAATGGAATGGAACCAATCCGAGTAGAATGGAATGGAATGGAATTCAATGTAACCGAAAGGAATTGAATCAACCCATGTGGAATGGAACGGGATGGAACGGGACGGGACGGGATGGGATGGGTCGCGATGGGACGGAATGGAACGGAATGGAACGGCATGGAATCAACCCGAGTAGAATGGAATGGAATGGAAAGGAATAGAATAGAATAGAATGGAATTGAACCAACCCGCGTGGAACGGAATGGAACGGAATGGAAACGAGTGGAACGGAATGCAAAGGAATCAACCCGAGTAAAACGGAACGGGACGGAACGGAACGGAACCAAACTCAAGGGAATCAACCCGAGTAGAACGGAATGGAATAAATGGAAAGGAATGGAATGGAATGGAAAGGAATGGAATGGAATGGAATGGAATGGAATGGAGTGGAATGGAATGGAATGGAATGGAATGGAAATCAACCCGAGTAGAACGGAATGGAATGGAATGGAATGGAATGGAATGGAATGGAATGGAATGGAATGGAATGGAATGGAATGGAATGATCAACCCGAGTGGAATGGAATGGAATGGAATGGAATGGAATGGAATGGAGAGGAATCAACCCGAGTAGAACGGAATGGATTGGAATGGAATGGAATGGAATGGAATGGAATGGAATGGAATGGAATGGAATGGAATGGAATGGAATGGAATAGAATGGAATCAACCCGACTAGAACGGAATGGAATGGAATGAAATGGAATGGAATGGAATGGAATGGAATGGAATGGAATGGAATGGAATGGAATCAACCCAAGTAGAATGGAATGGATTGGAATGGAATGGAATGGAATGGAATGGAATCGAATCGAATGGAACGCAATGGAATGGAAAGGAATGGAATGGAATGGAATGGAATGGAATGGAATGGAATGGAATCAATCCGAGTAGAATGAAATGGAATGGAATTCAATGTAACCGAAAGGAATTGAATCAACCCATGTGGAACTGAACGGGATGGGACGGGACGGGACGGGATGGGACGGGTCGGGATGGGATGGAATGGAACGGAACGGAATGGCATGGAATCAACCCGAGTAGAATGGAATGGAATGGAATGGAATGGAATGGAAAGGAATAGAATAGAATAGAATGGAATTGAACCAACCCGTGTGGAACGGAATGGAACGTAACGGAAACGAGCGGAACGGAATGGAAAGGAATCAACCCGAGTAAAACGGCACGGGACGGGACGGGACGGGACGGGACGGGACGGAACGGAACGGAACCAAACTCAATGGAATCGACCCGAGTAGAACGGAATGGAGTAAATGGAAAGGAATGGAATGGAATGGAATGGAATGGACTGGAATGGAATGGAATGGAATGGAATGGAATGGAATGGAAATCAACCCGAGTAGAACGGAATGGAATGGAATGGAATGGAATGGAATGGAATGGAATGGAATGGAATGGAATGGAATGAGCCCGAGCGGAATGGAATGGAATGGAATGGAATGGAATGGAATGGAATGGAATGGAATGGAATGATCAACCCGAGTGGAATGGAATGGAATGGAATGGAATGGAATGGAATGGAATGGAGTGGAATCAACCCGAGTAGAACGGAATGGAATGGAATGGAATGGAATGGAATGGAATGGAATGGAATGGAATGGAATGGAATGGAATGGAATTCAATGGAATAGAATGGAATGGAATGGAATGGAATAAAATGAAATGGAATGGAATGGAATCGAATGGAATAGAATGGAATCGAATAGAATGGAATGGAATAGAATGGAATGGAATAGAATGGAATGGAGTGGAATCAACCCGAGTAGAACAGAATGGAACGGAATGGAATGGAATGGAATGGAATGGAATGGAATGGAATGGAATGGAATGGAATGGAATGGAATGGAATGGAATGGAATCAACCCAAGTAGAATGGAATGGATTGGAATGGAATGGAATGGAATGGAATCGAATCGAATCGAATGGAACGCAATGGAATGGAATGGAATGGAATGGAATGGAATGGAATGGAATGGAATGGAATGGAATGGAATGGAATGGAATCAATCCGAGTAGAATGGAATGGAATGGAATTCAATGTAACCGAAAGGAATTGAATCAACCCATGTGGAACGGAACGGGATGGAACGGGACGGGACGGGATGGGACGGGTCGGGATGGGACGGAATGGAACGGAACGGAATGGCATGGAATCAACCCGAGTAGAATGGAATGGAATGGAATGGAATGGAAGGGAAAGGAATAGAATAGAATAGAATGGAATTGAACCAACCCGCGTGGAACGGAATAGAACGTAACGGAAACTAGCGGAACGGAATGGAAAGGAATCAACCCGAGTAAAACGGCACGGGACGGGACGGGACGGGACGGGAAGGGACGGGACGTGTCGGGACGGAACGGAACGGAACGGAACTCAATGGATTCAAGCCGAGTAGAACGGAATGGAATAGAATGGAATGGAATGGAATGGAATGGAATGGAATGGAATGGAATGGAATGGAATGGAATGGAAATCAACCTGAGTAGAATGGAATGGAATGGAATGGAATGGAATGGAATGGAATGGAATGGAATGAACCCGAGTGGAATGGAATGGAATGGAATGGAATGGAATGCTGAACCCGAGTAGAATGGAATGGTTTGGAATGAAATGGAATGGAATGGAATGGAATGGAATGGAATCGAATGGAATGGAATGGAATGGAATGGAATGGAATGGAATGGAATGGAATGGAATGGAATGGAATGGAATCAACCCGAGTAGAACGGAATGGGTTGGAATGGAAAGGAATGGAATGGAATGGAATGGAATGGAATGGAATGGAATGGAGTGGAATCAACCCGAGTAGAACGGAATGGAATGG
Source organism: Gorilla gorilla gorilla (assembly GCF_029281585.2). Lineage (NCBI taxonomy): Eukaryota > Metazoa > Chordata > Mammalia > Primates > Hominidae > Gorilla > Gorilla gorilla. The sequence continues at coordinate 7,553,959 of NC_073237.2, read as the reverse complement.
AATGGAATGGAATGGAATGGAATGGAATAGATATGAATGGAATGGAATGGAATGGAATGGAATGGAATGGAATCAACCCGAGTAGAATGGAATGGATTGGAATGGAATGGAATGGAATGGAATGGAATGGAATGGAATCGAATGGAATGGAATGGAATCGAATGGAATGGAATGGAATGGAATGGAATGGAATGGAATGGAATGGAATGGAATGGAATCGAACGGAATCGAATGGAATGGAATGTAATATAATGGAATGGAATGGAATGGAATGGAATGGAATGGAGTCAACCCGACTAGAATGGAATGGATTAGAATGGAATGGAATGGAAAGTAATGGAATGGAATGGAATGGAATGGAATGGAATGGAAAGGAATGGAAAGGAATGGAATGGAATCAACCCGAGTAGAACTAAATGGAATGGAAAGGAATGGAATGGAATGGAATAGAATGGAATGGAATGGAATTCAATGGAGTAGAATGGAATGTAATAGAATGGAATGGAATGGAATGGAATGGAATGGAATGGAATGGAATGGAATGGAATGGAATAGAATGGAATCAACCCGACTAGAACGGAATGGAATGGAATGGAATGGAATGGAATGGAATGGAATGGAATGGAATGGAATGGAACCGAATGGAATGGAATGGAACCGAATGGAATGGAATGGAATGGAATGGAATGGAATGGAATGGAATGGAATCCACCCGAGTAGAATGGAATGGATTGGAATGGAATGGAATGGAATGGAATGGAATCGAGTGGAATGGAATGGAATGGAATGGAATGGAATGGAATCAACCCGAGTAGAATGGAATGGATTGGAATGGAATGGAATGCAATGGAATCGAATGGAATGGAATGGAATGGAATGGAATGGAATGAAATGGAATGGAATGGAATCAACCCGAGGAGAACGGAATGGAATGGAATGGAATGGAATGGGATGGAATGGAATCGAATGATATCGAATGGAATGGAATGGAATGGAATGGAATAGAATGGAATCAACCCGAGTGGAACGGAATGGAATGGAATGGAATAGAATGGAATGGAATCGAATTGAATGGAATAGAATGGAATGGAATGGAATGGAATGGAATGGAATGGAATGGAATCGAATGGAATCGAATGGAATGCAATGGAATGGAAAGGAATGGAATGGAATGGAATGGAATGGAATGGAATGGAATGGAATGGAATCAACGCGAATAGAACGGAATGGAATGGAGTGGAATGGAATGGAATGGAATGGAATGGAAAAGAATGGAATGGAATGGAATGGAATGGAATGGAATGGAATGGAATGGAATGGAATGGAATGGAATCGAATGGAATCGAATGGAATCGAATGGAATCGAATGGAATGGAATGGAATAGAATGGAATCAACCCGCGTAGAACGGAATGGAATGGAATGAAATGGAATGGAATGGAATGGAATGGAATCAACACGATAGAATGGAATGGATTGGAATGGAATGGAATGGAATCGAATGGAATGGAATGGAATGGAATGGAATGGAATGGAATGGAATGGAATGGAATGGAATCAACCCGAGTAGAATGGAATGGAATGGAATGGAATGGAATGGAAAGGAATAGAATAGAATAGAATGGAATTGAACCAACCCGTGTGGAACGGAATGGAACGTAACGGAAACGAGCGGAACGGAATGGAAAGGAATCAACCCGAGTAAAACGGCACGGGACGGGACGGGACGGGACGGGACGGGACGGGACGGAACGGAACGGAACCAAACTCAATGGAATCGACCCGAGTAGAACGGAATGGAGTAAATGGAAAGGAATGGAATGGAATGGAATGGAATGGACTGGAATGGAATGGAATGGAATGGAATGGAATGGAATGGAATGGAATGGAAATCAACCCGAGTAGAACGGAATGGAATGGAATGGAATGGAATGGAATAGAATGGAATGGAATGGAATGGAATGGAATGGAATGAGCCCGAGTGGAATGGAATGGAATGGAATGGAATGGAATGGAATGGAATGATCAACCCGAGTGGAATGGAATGGAATGGAATGGAATGGAATGGAATGGAATGGAATGGAATGGAATGGAGTGGAATCAACCCGAGTAGAACGGAATGGAATGGAATGGAATGGAATGGAATGGAATGGAATGGAATGGAATGGAATGGAATGGAATGGAATGGAATGGAATGGAATTCCATGGAATAGATTTGAATGGAATGGAATGGAATAAAATGAAATGGAATGGAATGGAATCGAATGGAATAGAATGGAATCGAATGGAATGGAATGGAATAGAATGGAATGGAATGGAATGGAATGGAGTGGAATCAACCCGAGTAGAACAGAATGGAACGGAATGGAATGGAATGGAATGGAATGGAACGGAATGGAATGGAATGGAATGGAATGGAATGGAATGGAGTGGAATCGAATGGAATGGAATGGAATGGAATGGAATCAACCCAAGTAGAATGGAATGGATTGGAATGGAATGGAATGGAATGGAATGGAATGGAATGGAATGGAATGGAATGGAATTCAATGGAATAGAATGGAATGGAATGGAATGGAATAAAATGAAATGGAATGGAATGGAATCGAATGGAATAGAATGGAATCGAATGGAATGGAATGGAATAGAATGGAATGGAATGGAATGAAATGGAGTGGAATCAACCCGAGTAGAACAGAATGGAACGGAACGGAATGGAATGGAATGGAATGGAATGGAATGGAATGGAATGGAATGGAATGGAATGGAATCGAATGGAATGGAATGGAATGGAATGGAATCAACCCAAGTAGAATGGAATGGATTGGAATGGAATGGAATGGAATGGAATCGAATCGAATCGAATGGAACGCAATGGAATGGAATGGAATGGAATGGAATGGAATGGAATGGAATGGAATCAATCCGAGTAGAATGGAATGGAATGGAATTCAATGTAACCGAAAGGAATTGAATCAACCCATGTGGAACGGAACGGGATGGAACGGGACGGGACGGGATGGGACGGGTCGGGATTGGACGGAATGGAACGGAACGGAATGGCATGGAATCAACCCGAGTAGAATGGAATGGAATGGAATGGAATGGAAGGGAAAGGAATAGAATAGAATAGAATGGAATTGAACCAACCCGCGTGGAACGGAATGGAACGTAACCGAAACGAGCGGAACGGAATGGAAAGGAATCAACCCGAGTAAAACGGCACGGGACGGGACGGGACGGGACGGGAAGGGACGGGGCGTGTCAGGACGGAACGGAACGGAACAGAACTCAATGGATTCAAGCCGAGTAGAACGGAATGGAATAGAATGGAATGGAATGGAATGGAATGGAATGGAATGGAATGGAATGGAATGGAATGGAATGGAATGGAAATCAACCTGAGTAGAACGGAATGGAATGGAATGGAATGGAATGGAATGGAATGGAATGAACCCGAATGGAATGGAATGGAATGGAATGGAATGGAATGATGAACCCGAGTAGAATGGAATGGTTTGGAATGAAATGGAATGGAATGGAATGGAATGGAATGGAATGGAATGGAATGGAATGGAATGGAATCGAATGGAATCGAATGGAATCGAATGGAATCGAATGGAATGGAATGGAATAGAATGGAATCAACCCGCGTAGAACGGAATGGAATGGAATGGAATGGAATGGAATGGAATGGAATGGAATGGAATCAACACGAGTAGAATGGAATGGATTGGAATGGAATGGAATGGAATCGAATGGAATGGAATGGAATGGAATGGAATGGAATGGAATGGAATGGAATGGAATGGAATGGAATCAACCCGAGTAGAATGGAATGGAATGGAATGGAATGGAATGGAAAGGAATAGAATAGAATAGAATGGAATTGAACCAACCCGTGTGGAACGGAATGGAACGTAACGGAAACGAGCGGAACGGAATGGAAAGGAATCAACCCGAGTAAAACGGCACGGGACGGGACGGGACGGGACGGGACGGGACGGGACGGAACGGAACGGAACCAAACTCAATGGAATCGACCCGAGTAGAACGGAATGGAGTAAATGGAAAGGAATGGAATGGAATGGAATGGAATGGACTGTAATGGAATGGAATGGAATGGAATGGAATGGAATGGAATGGAAATCAACCCGAGTAGAACGGAATGGAATGGAATGGAATGGAATGGAATAGAATGGAATGGAATTGAATGGAATGGAATGGAATGAGCCCGAGTGGAATGGAATGGAATGGAATGGAATGGAATGGAATGGAATGGAATGATCAACCCGAGTGGAATGGAATGGAATGGAATGGAATGGAATGGAATGGAATGGAGTGGAATCAACCCGAGTAGAACGGAATGGAATGGAATGGAATGGAATGGAATGGAATGGAATGGAATGGAATAGAATGGAATGGAATGGAATGGAATTCAATGGAATAGAATTGAATGGAATGGAATGGAATAAAATGAAATGGAATGGAATGGAATCGAATGGAATAGAATGGAATCGAATGGAATGGAATGGAATAGAATGGAATGGAATGGAATGGAATGGAGTGGAATCAACCCGAGTAGAACAGAATGGAACGGAATGGAATGGAATGGAATGGAATGGAATGGAATGGAATGGAATGGAATGGAATGGAATGGAGTGGAATCGAATGGAATGGAATGGAATGGAATGGAATCAACCCAAGTAGAATGGAATGGATTGGAATGGAATGGAATGGAATGGAATGGAATGGAATGGAATGGAATGGAATTCAATGGAATAGAATGGAATGGAATGGAATGGAATAAAATGAAATGGAATGGAATGGAATCGAATGGAATAGAATGGAATCGAATGGAATGGAATGGAATAGAATGGAATGGAATGGAATGGAATGGAGTGGATTCAACCCGAGTAGAACAGAATGGAACGGAACGGAATGGAATGGAATGGAATGGAATGGAATGGAATGGAATGGAATGGAATGGAATGGAATGGAATCGAATGAAATGGAATGGAATGGAATGGAATCAACCCAAGTAGAATGGAATGGATTGGAATGGAATGGAATGGAATCGAATCGAATCGAATCGAATGGAACGCAATGGAATGGAATGGAATGGAATGGAATGGAATGGAATGGAATGGAATGGAATCAATCCGAGTAGAATGGAATGGAATGGAATTCAATGTAACCGAAAGGAATTGAATCAACCCATGTGGAACGGAACGGGATGGAACGGGACGGGACGGGATGGGACGGGTCGGGATGGGACGGAATGGAAGGGAACGGAATGGCATGGAATCAACCCGAGTAGAATGGAATGGAATGGAATGGAATGGAAGGGAAAGGAATAGAATAGAATAGAATGGAATTGAACCAACCCGCGTGGAACGGAATGGAACGTAACCGAAACGAGCGGAACGGAATGGAAAGGAATCAACCCGAGTAAAACGGCACGGGACGGGACGGGACGGGACGGGAAGGGACGGGGCGTGTCGGGACGGAACGGAACGGAACAGAACTCAATGGATTCAAGCCGAGTAGAACGGAATGGAATAGAATGGAATGGAATGGAATGGAATGGAATGGAATGGAATGGAATGGAATGGAATGGAATGGAATGGAAATCAACCTGAGTAGAACGGAATGGAATGGAATGGAATGGAATGGAATGGAATGGAATGGAATGGAATGAACCCGAGGGGAATGGAATGGAATGGAATGGAATGGAATGATGAACCCGAGTAGAATGGAATGGTTTGGAATGAAATGGAATGGAATGGAATGGAATGGAATGGAATCGAATGGAATGGAATGGAATGGAATGGAATGGAATGGAATGGAATGGAATGGAATGGAATCAACCCGAGTAGAACGGAATGGGTTGGAATGGAAAGGAATGGAATGGAATGGAATGGAATGGAATGGAATGGAATGGAATGGAGTGGAATCAACCCGAGTAGAACGGAATGGAATGGAATGGAATGGAATGGAATGGAATGGAATAGAAATGAATGGAATGGAATGGAATGGAATGGAATGGAATGGAATGGAATGGAATGGAATGGAATCAACCCGAGTAGAATGGAATGGATTGGAATGGAATGGAATGGAATGGAATGGAATGGAATGGAATCGAATGGAATGGAATGGAATCGAATGGAATGGAATGGAATGGAATGGAATGGAATCGAATGGAATGGAATGGAATCGAACGGAATCGAATGGAATGGAATGTAATATAATGGAATGTAATGGAATGGAATGGAATGGTATGGAGTCAACCCGAGTAGAATGGAATGGATTAGAATGGAATGGAATGGAAAGTAATGGAATGGAATGGAATGGAATGGAATGGAAAGGAATGGAAAGGAATGGAATGGAATCAACCCGAGTAGAACTAAATGGAATGGAAAGGAATGGAATGGAATGGAATAGAATGGAATGGAATGGAATTCAATGGAGTAGAATGGAATGTAATAGAATGGAATGGAATGGAATGGAATGGAATGGAATGGAATGGAATTGAATTGAATGGAATGGAATGGAATGGAATAGAATGGAATCAACCCGACTAGAACGGAATGGAATGGAATGGAATGGAATGGAATGGAATGGAATGGAATGGAATGGAATGGAACCGAATGGAATGGAATGGAATGGAATGGAATGGAATGGAATGGAATCCACCCGAGTAGAATGGAATGGATTGGAATGGAATGGAATGGAATGGAATGGAATCGAGTGGAATGGAATGGAATGGAATGGAATGGAATGGAATGGAATGGAATCAACCCGAGTAGAATGGAATGGATTGGAATGGAATGGAATGGAATGGAATCGAATGGAATCGAATGGAATGGAATGGAATGGAATGGAATGAAATGGAATGGAATGGAATCAACCCGAGGAGAACGGAATGGAATGGAATGGAATGGAATGGAATGGAATGGAATGGAATGGAATAGAATGGAATCAACCCGACTAGAACGGAATGGAATGGAATGGAATGGAATGGAATGGAATGGAATGGAATGGAATGGAGTGGAATCAACCCGAGTAGAACGGAATGGAATGGAATGGAATGGAATGGAATGGAATGGAATGGAATGGAATGGAATGGAATGGAATGGAATGGAATGGAATGGAATGGAATGGAATGGAATGGAATGGAATGGAATTTAATGGAATGGAAAGGAATCGAAAGGAATGGAATGGAATGGAATGGAATGGAATGGAATGGAATGGAATGGAATGGAATGGAATGGAATCAATCCGAGTAGAATGGAATGGAATGGAATTCAATGTAACCGAAAGGAATTGAATCAACCCATGTGGAACGGAACGGGATGGAACGGGACGGGACGGGATGGGACGGGTCGGGATGGGACGGAATGGAACGGAACGGAATGGCATGGAATCAACCCGAGTAGAATGGAATGGAATGGAATGGAATGGAAGGGAAAGGAATAGAATAGAATAGAATGGAATTGAACCAACCCGCGTGGAAAGGAATGGAACGTAACCGAAACGAGCGGAACGGAATGGAAAGGAATCAACCCGAGTAAAACGGCACGGGACGGGACGGGACGGGACGGGAAGGGACGGGGCGTGTCGGGACGGAACGGAACGGAACAGAACTCAATGGATTCAAGCCGAGTAGAACGGAATGGAGTAAATGGAAAGGAATGGAATGGAATGGAATGGAATGGACTGGAATGGAATGGAATGGAATGGAATGGAATGGAATGGAATGGAATGGAAATCAACCCGAGTAGAACGGAATGGAATGGAATGGAATGGAATGGAATGGAATGGAATGGAATGGAATGGAATGAGCCCGAGTGGAATGGAATGGAATGGAATGGAATGGAATGGAATGGAATGATCAACCCGAGTGGAATGGAATGGAATGGAATGGAATGGAATGGAATGGAATGGAATGGAGTGGAATCAACCCGAGTAGAACGGAATGGAATGGAATGGAATGGAATGGAATGGAATGGAATGGAATGGAATCAACCCGAGTAGAATGGAACGGATTGGAGTGGAATGGAATGGAATGGAATGGAATGGAATGGAATGGAATGGAATGGAATGGAATGGAATCGAATGGAATAGAATGGAATGGAATGGAATGGAATGGAATGGAATGGAATGGAATGGAATGGAATGGAATCAACCCGAGTAGAATGGAATGGATTGGAGTGGAATGGAATGGAATGGAATGGAATCGAATGGAATCGAATGGAATGGAGTGGAATGGAATGGAATGGAATGGAATGGAATGGAATCAACCCGAGTAGAACGGAATGGAATGGAATGGAATGGAATAGAATGGAATGGAATGGAATGGAATGGAATTCAATGGATTAGAATGGAATGGAATCGAATGGAATCGAATGGAGACGAATGGAATGGAATGGAATGGAATGGGATGAAATCAACCAGAGTAGAATGGAATGTATTGGAATGGAATGGAATGGAATGGAATGGAATGGAATCGAATGGAATGGAATGGAATGGAATGGAATGGAATGGAATGGAATGGAATGGAGTCAATCAGAGTAGAACGGAATGGAATGGAATGGAATGGAATGGAATGGAATGGAATGGAATGGAATGGAATGGAATTCAATGGAATAGAATGGAATGGAAGGGAATGGAATGGAATGGAATGGAATCGAATGGAATCGAAAGGAATCGAACGGAATGGAATGGAATAGAATGGAATCAACCCGAGTAGAACGGAATGGAATGGAATGGAATGGAATGGAATCGAATGGAATGGAATGGAATGGAATGGAATGGAATGGAATGGAATGAAACTGAATGCAATGGAATGGAATGGAATGGAATGGAATGGAATGGAATCGAATGGAATGGAATGGAATGGAATGGAATCAACCCGAGTAGAATGGAATGGATTGGAATTGAATGGAATGGAATGGAATGGAATGGAATGGAATGGAATGGAATGGAATGGAATGGAACCAATCCGAGTAGAATGGAATGGAATGGAATTCAATGTAACCGAAAGGAATTGAATCAACCCATGTGGAATGGAACGGGATGGAACGGGACGGGACGGGATGGGATGGGTCGCGATGGGACGGAATGGAACGGAATGGAACGGCATGGAATCAACCCGAGTAGAATGGAATGGAATGGAAAGGAATAGAATAGAATAGAATGGAATTGAACCAACCCGCGTGGAACGGAATGGAACGGAATGGAAACGAGTGGAACGGAATGCAAAGGAATCAACCCGAGTAAAACGGAACGGGACGGAACGGAACGGAACCAAACTCAAGGGAATCAACCCGAGTAGAACGGAATGGAATAAATGGAAAGGAATGGAATGGAATGGAAAGGAATGGAATGGAATGGAATGGAATGGAATGGAGTGGAATGGAATGGAATGGAATGGAATGGAAATCAACCCGAGTAGAACGGAATGGAATGGAATGGAATGGAATGGAATGGAATGGAATGGAATGGAATGGAATGGAATGGAATGGAATGATCAACCCGAGTGGAATGGAATGGAATGGAATGGAATGGAATGGAATGGAATGGAGAGGAATCAACCCGAGTAGAACGGAATGGATTGGAATGGAATGGAATGGAATGGAATGGAATGGAATGGAATGGAATGGAATGGAATGGAATGGAATGGAATGGAATAGAATGGAATCAACCCGACTAGAACGGAATGGAATGGAATGAAATGGAATGGAATGGAATGGAATGGAATGGAATGGAATGGAATGGAATGGAATGGAATGGAATCAACCCAAGTAGAATGGAATGGATTGGAATGGAATGGAATGGAATGGAATGGAATCGAATCGAATGGAACGCAATGGAATGGAAAGGAATGGAATGGAATGGAATGGAATGGAATGGAATGGAATGGAATGGAATCAATCCGAGTAGAATGAAATGGAATGGAATTCAATGTAACCGAAAGGAATTGAATCAACCCATGTGGAACTGAACGGGATGGGACGGGACGGGACGGGATGGGACGGGTCGGGATGGGATGGAATGGAACGGAACGGAATGGCATGGAATCAACCCGAGTAGAATGGAATGGAATGGAATGGAATGGAATGGAAAGGAATAGAATAGAATAGAATGGAATTGAACCAACCCGTGTGGAACGGAATGGAACGTAACGGAAACGAGCGGAACGGAATGGAAAGGAATCAACCCGAGTAAAACGGCACGGGACGGGACGGGACGGGACGGGACGGGACGGAACGGAACGGAACCAAACTCAATGGAATCGACCCGAGTAGAACGGAATGGAGTAAATGGAAAGGAATGGAATGGAATGGAATGGAATGGACTGGAATGGAATGGAATGGAATGGAATGGAATGGAATGGAAATCAACCCGAGTAGAACGGAATGGAATGGAATGGAATGGAATGGAATGGAATGGAATGGAATGGAATGGAATGGAATGAGCCCGAGCGGAATGGAATGGAATGGAATGGAATGGAATGGAATGGAATGGAATGGAATGGAATGGAATGATCAACCCGAGTGGAATGGAATGGAATGGAATGGAATGGAATGGAATGGAATGGAATGGAGTGGAATCAACCCGAGTAGAACGGAATGGAATGGAATGGAATGGAATGGAATGGAATGGAATGGAATGGAATGGAATGGAATGGAATGGAATGGAATTCAATGGAATAGAATGGAATGGAATGGAATGGAATAAAATGAAATGGAATGGAATGGAATCGAATGGAATAGAATGGAATCGAATAGAATGGAATGGAATAGAATGGAATGGAATAGAATGGAATGGAGTGGAATCAACCCGAGTAGAACAGAATGGAACGGAATGGAATGGAATGGAATGGAATGGAATGGAATGGAATGGAATGGAATGGAATGGAATGGAATGGAATGGAATCAACCCAAGTAGAATGGAATGGATTGGAATGGAATGGAATGGAATGGAATCGAATCGAATCGAATGGAACGCAATGGAATGGAATGGAATGGAATGGAATGGAATGGAATGGAATGGAATGGAATGGAATGGAATGGAATGGAATGGAATCAATCCGAGTAGAATGGAATGGAATGGAATTCAATGTAACCGAAAGGAATTGAATCAACCCATGTGGAACGGAACGGGATGGAACGGGACGGGACGGGATGGGACGGGTCGGGATGGGACGGAATGGAACGGAACGGAATGGCATGGAATCAACCCGAGTAGAATGGAATGGAATGGAATGGAATGGAAGGGAAAGGAATAGAATAGAATAGAATGGAATTGAACCAACCCGCGTGGAACGGAATAGAACGTAACGGAAACTAGCGGAACGGAATGGAAAGGAATCAACCCGAGTAAAACGGCACGGGACGGGACGGGACGGGACGGGAAGGGACGGGACGTGTCGGGACGGAACGGAACGGAACGGAACTCAATGGATTCAAGCCGAGTAGAACGGAATGGAATAGAATGGAATGGAATGGAATGGAATGGAATGGAATGGAATGGAATGGAATGGAATGGAATGGAATGGAAATCAACCTGAGTAGAATGGAATGGAATGGAATGGAATGGAATGGAATGGAATGGAATGGAATGAACCCGAGTGGAATGGAATGGAATGGAATGGAATGGAATGCTGAACCCGAGTAGAATGGAATGGTTTGGAATGAAATGGAATGGAATGGAATGGAATGGAATGGAATCGAATGGAATGGAATGGAATGGAATGGAATGGAATGGAATGGAATGGAATGGAATGGAATGGAATGGAATCAACCCGAGTAGAACGGAATGGGTTGGAATGGAAAGGAATGGAATGGAATGGAATGGAATGGAATGGAATGGAATGGAGTGGAATCAACCCGAGTAGAACGGAATGGAATGGAATGGAATGGAATGGAATAGATATGAATGGAATGGAATGGAATGGAATGGAATGGAATGGAATGGAATCAACCCGAGTAGAATGGAATGGATTGGAATGGAATGGAATGGAATGGAATGGAATGGAATGGAATCGAATGGAATGGAATGGAATCGAATGGAATGGAATGGAATGGAATGGAATGGAATGGAATGGAATGGAATGGAATCGAACGGAATCGAATGGAATGGAATGTAATATAATGGAATGGAATGGAATGGAATGGAATGGAATGGAGTCAACCCGACTAGAATGGAATGGATTAGAATGGAATGGAATGGAAAGTAATGGAATGGAATGGAATGGAATGGAATGGAATTCAATGGAGTAGAATGGAATGTAATAGAATGGAATGGAATGGAATGGAATGGAATGGAATGGAATGGAATGGAATGGAATGGAATAGAATGGAATCAACCCGACTAGAACGGAATGGAATGGAATGGAATGGAATGGAATGGAATGGAATGGAATGGAATGGAATGGAACCGAATGGAATGGAATGGAACCGAATGGAATGGAATGGAATGGAATGGAATGGAATGGAATGGAATGGAATCCACCCGAGTAGAATGGAATGGATTGGAATGGAATGGAATGGAATGGAATGGAATCGAGTGGAATGGAATGGAATGGAATGGAATGGAATGGAATCAACCCGAGTAGAATGGAATGGATTGGAATGGAATGGAATGCAATGGAATCGAATGGAATGGAATGGAATGGAATGGAATGGAATGAAATGGAATGGAATGGAATCAACCCGAGGAGAACGGAATGGAATGGAATGGAATGGAATGGGATGGAATGGAATCGAATGATATCGAATGGAATGGAATGGAATGGAATGGAATAGAATGGAATCAACCCGAGTGGAACGGAATGGAATGGAATGGAATAGAATGGAATGGAATTGAATTGAATGGAATAGAATGGAATGGAATGGAATGGAATGGAATGGAATGGAATGGAATCGAATGGAATCGAATGGAATGCAATGGAATGGAAAGGAATGGAATGGAATGGAATGGAATGGAATGGAATGGAATGGAATGGAATCAACGCGAATAGAACGGAATGGAATGGAGTGGAATGGAATGGAATGGAATGGAATGGAAAAGAATGGAATGGAATGGAATGGAATGGAATGGAATGGAATGGAATGGAATGGAATGGAATCGAATGGAATCGAATGGAATCGAATGGAATCGAATGGAATGGAATGGAATAGAATGGAATCAACCCGCGTAGAACGGAATGGAATGGAATGAAATGGAATGGAATGGAATGGAATGGAATCAACACGATAGAATGGAATGGATTGGAATGGAATGGAATGGAATCGAATGGAATGGAATGGAATGGAATGGAATGGAATGGAATGGAATGGAATGGAATGGAATCAACCCGAGTAGAATGGAATGGAATGGAATGGAATGGAATGGAAAGGAATAGAATAGAATAGAATGGAATTGAACCAACCCGTGTGGAACGGAATGGAACGTAACGGAAACGAGCGGAACGGAATGGAAAGGAATCAACCCGAGTAAAACGGCACGGGACGGGACGGGACGGGACGGGACGGGACGGGACGGAACGGAACGGAACCAAACTCAATGGAATCGACCCGAGTAGAACGGAATGGAGTAAATGGAAAGGAATGGAATGGAATGGAATGGAATGGACTGGAATGGAATGGAATGGAATGGAATGGAATGGAATGGAATGGAAATCAACCCGAGTAGAACGGAATGGAATGGAATGGAATGGAATGGAATAGAATGGAATGGAATGGAATGGAATGGAATGGAATGAGCCCGAGTGGAATGGAATGGAATGGAATGGAATGGAATGGAATGGAATGATCAACCCGAGTGGAATGGAATGGAATGGAATGGAATGGAATGGAATGGAATGGAATGGAATGGAATGGAGTGGAATCAACCCGAGTAGAACGGAATGGAATGGAATGGAATGGAATGGAATGGAATGGAATGGAATGGAATGGAATGGAATGGAATGGAATGGAATGGAATTCCATGGAATAGATTTGAATGGAATGGAATGGAATAAAATGAAATGGAATGGAATGGAATCGAATGGAATAGAATGGAATCGAATGGAATGGAATGGAATAGAATGGAATGGAATGGAATGGAATGGAGTGGAATCAACCCGAGTAGAACAGAATGGAACGGAATGGAATGGAATGGAATGGAATGGAACGGAATGGAATGGAATGGAATGGAATGGAATGGAATGGAGTGGAATCGAATGGAATGGAATGGAATGGAATGGAATCAACCCAAGTAGAATGGAATGGATTGGAATGGAATGGAATGGAATGGAATGGAATGGAATGGAATGGAATGGAATGGAATGGAATTCAATGGAATAGAATGGAATGGAATGGAATGGAATAAAATGAAATGGAATGGAATGGAATCGAATGGAATAGAATGGAATCGAATGGAATGGAATGGAATAGAATGGAATGGAATGGAATGAAATGGAGTGGAATCAACCCGAGTAGAACAGAATGGAACGGAACGGAATGGAATGGAATGGAATGGAATGGAATGGAATGGAATGGAATGGAATGGAATGGAATCGAATGGAATGGAATGGAATGGAATGGAATCAACCCAAGTAGAATGGAATGGATTGGAATGGAATGGAATGGAATGGAATCGAATCGAATCGAATGGAACGCAATGGAATGGAATGGAATGGAATGGAATGGAATGGAATGGAATGGAATCAATCCGAGTAGAATGGAATGGAATGGAATTCAATGTAACCGAAAGGAATTGAATCAACCCATGTGGAACGGAACGGGATGGAACGGGACGGGACGGGATGGGACGGGTCGGGATGGGACGGAATGGAACGGAACGGAATGGCATGGAATCAACCCGAGTAGAATGGAATGGAATGGAATGGAATGGAAGGGAAAGGAATAGAATAGAATAGAATGGAATTGAACCAACCCGCGTGGAACGGAATGGAACGTAACCGAAACGAGCGGAACGGAATGGAAAGGAATCAACCCGAGTAAAACGGCACGGGACGGGACGGGACGGGACGGGAAGGGACGGGGCGTGTCAGGACGGAACGGAACGGAACAGAACTCAATGGATTCAAGCCGAGTAGAACGGAATGGAATAGAATGGAATGGAATGGAATGGAATGGAATGGAATGGAATGGAATGGAATGGAATGGAATGGAATGGAATGGAATGGAAATCAACCTGAGTAGAACGGAATGGAATGGAATGGAATGGAATGGAATGGAATGGAATGAACCCGAGTGGAATGGAATGGAATGGAATGGAATGGAATGATGAACCCGAGTAGAATGGAATGGTTTGGAATGAAATGGAATGGAATGGAATGGAATGGAATGGAATGGAATGGAATGGAATGGAATGGAATCGAATGGAATCGAATGGAATCGAATGGAATCGAATGGAATGGAATGGAATAGAATGGAATCAACCCGCGTAGAACGGAATGGAATGGAATGGAATGGAATGGAATGGAATGGAATGGAATGGAATCAACACGAGTAGAATGGAATGGATTGGAATGGAATGGAATGGAATCGAATGGAATGGAATGGAATGGAATGGAATGGAATGGAATGGAATGGAATGGAATGGAATCAACCCGAGTAGAATGGAATGGAATGGAATGGAATGGAATGGAAAGGAATAGAATAGAATAGAATGGAATTGAACCAACCCGTGTGGAACGGAATGGAACGTAACGGAAACGAGCGGAACGGAATGGAAAGGAATCAACCCGAGTAAAACGGCACGGGACGGGACGGGACGGGACGGGACGGGACGGGACGGAACGGAACGGAACCAAACTCAATGGAATCGACCCGAGTAGAACGGAATGGAGTAAATGGAAAGGAAAGGAATGGAATGGAATGGAATGGACTGTAATGGAATGGAATGGAATGGAATGGAATGGAATGGAATGGAAATCAACCCGAGTAGAACGGAATGGAATGGAATGGAATGGAATGGAATAGAATGGAATGGAATTGAATGGAATGGAATGGAATGAGCCCGAGTGGAATGGAATGGAATGGAATGGAATGGAATGGAATGGAATGGAATGATCAACCCGAGTGGAATGGAATGGAATGGAATGGAATGGAATGGAATGGAATGGAGTGGAATCAACCCGAGTAGAACGGAATGGAATGGAATGGAATGGAATGGAATGGAATGGAATGGAATGGAATAGAATGGAATGGAATGGAATGGAATTCAATGGAATAGAATTGAATGGAATGGAATGGAATAAAATGAAATGGAATGGAATGGAATCGAATGGAATAGAATGGAATCGAATGGAATGGAATGGAATAGAATGGAATGGAATGGAATGGAATGGAGTGGAATCAACCCGAGTAGAACAGAATGGAACGGAATGGAATGGAATGGAATGGAATGGAATGGAATGGAATGGAATGGAATGGAATGGAATGGAGTGGAATCGAATGGAATGGAATGGAATGGAATGGAATCAACCCAAGTAGAATGGAATGGATTGGAATGGAATGGAATGGAATGGAATGGAATGGAATGGAATGGAATGGAATTCAATAGAATAGAATGGAATGGAATGGAATGGAATAAAATGAAATGGAATGGAATGGAATCGAATGGAATAGAATGGAATCGAATGGAATGGAATGGAATAGAATGGAATGGAATGGAATGGAATGGAGTGGATTCAACCCGAGTAGAACAGAATGGAACGGAACGGAATGGAATGGAATGGAATGGAATGGAATGGAATGGAATGGAATGGAATGGAATCGAATGAAATGGAATGGAATGGAATGGAATCAACCCAAGTAGAATGGAATGGATTGGAATGGAATGGAATGGAATCGAATCGAATCGAATCGAATGGAACGCAATGGAATGGAATGGAATGGAATGGAATGGAATGGAATGGAATGGAATGGAATGGAATCAATCCGAGTAGAATGGAATGGAATGGAATTCAATGTAACCGAAAGGAATTGAATCAACCCATGTGGAACGGAACGGGATGGAACGGGACGGGACGGGATGGGACGGGTCGGGATGGGACGGAATGGAAGGGAACGGAATGGCATGGAATCAACCCGAGTAGAATGGAATGGAATGGAATGGAATGGAAGGGAAAGGAATAGAATAGAATAGAATGGAATTGAACCAACCCGCGTGGAACGGAATGGAACGTAACCGAAACGAGCGGAACGGAATGGAAAGGAATCAACCCGAGTAAAACGGCACGGGACGGGACGGGACGGGACGGGAAGGGACGGGGCGTGTCGGGACGGAACGGAACGGAACAGAACTCAATGGATTCAAGCCGAGTAGAACGGAATGGAATAGAATGGAATGGAATGGAATGGAATGGAATGGAATGGAATGGAATGGAATGGAATGGAATGGAATGGAAATCAACCTGAGTAGAACGGAATGGAATGGAATGGAATGGAATGGAATGGAATGGAATGGAATGGAATGAACCCGAGGGGAATGGAATGGAATGGAATGGAATGGAATGATGAACCCGAGTAGAATGGAATGGTTTGGAATGAAATGGAATGGAATGGAATGGAATGGAATGGAATCGAATGGAATGGAATGGAATGGAATGGAATGGAATGGAATGGAATGGAATGGAATCAACCCGAGTAGAACGGAATGGGTTGGAATGGAAAGGAATGGAATGGAATGGAATGGAATGGAATGGAATGGAATGGAATGGAGTGGAATCAACCCGAGTAGAACGGAATGGAATGGAATGGAATGGAATGGAATGGAATGGAATAGAAATGAATGGAATGGAATGGAATGGAATGGAATGGAATGGAATGGAATGGAATGGAATGGAATCAACCCGAGTAAAATGGAATGGATTGGAATGGAATGGAATGGAATGGAATGGAATGGAATGGAATCGAATGGAATGGAATGGAATCGAATGGAATGGAATGGAATGGAATGGAATGGAATCGAATGGAATGGAATGGAATCGAACGGAATCGAATGGAATGGAATGTAATATAATGGAATGTAATGGAATGGAATGGAATGGTATGGAGTCAACCCGAGTAGAATGGAATGGATTAGAATGGAATGGAATGGAAAGTAATGGAATGGAATGGAATGGAATGGAATGGAAAGGAATGGAAAGGAATGGAATGGAATCAACCCGAGTAGAACTAAATGGAATGGAAAGGAATGGAATGGAATGGAATAGAATGGAATGGAATGGAATTCAATGGAGTAGAATGGAATGTAATAGAATGGAATGGAATGGAATGGAATGGAATGGAATGGAATTGAATTGAATGGAATGGAATGGAATGGAATAGAATGGAATCAACCCGACTAGAACGGAATGGAATGGAATGGAATGGAATGGAATGGAATGGAATGGAATGGAATGGAATGGAACCGAATGGAATGGAATGGAATGGAATGGAATGGAATGGAATGGAATCCACCCGAGTAGAATGGAATGGATTGGAATGGAATGGAATGGAATGGAATGGAATCGAGTGGAATGGAATGGAATGGAATGGAATGGAATGGAATGGAATGGAATCAACCCGAGTAGAATGGAATGGATTGGAATGGAATGGAATGGAATGGAATCGAATGGAATCGAATGGAATGGAATGGAATGGAATGGAATGAAATGGAATGGAATGGAATCAACCCGAGGAGAACGGAATGGAATGGAATGGAATGGAATGGAATGGAATGGAATGGAATGGAATAGAATGGAATCAACCCGACTAGAACGGAATGGAATGGAATGGAATGGAATGGAATGGAATGGAATGGAATGGAATGGAATGGAATGGAATGGAATGGAGTGGAATCAACCCGAGTAGAACGGAATGGAATGGAATGGAATGGAATGGAATGGAATGGAATGGAATGGAATGGAATGGAATGGAATGGAATGGAATGGAATGGAATGGAATGGAATGGAATGGAATGGAATGGAATGGAATTTAATGGAATGGAAAGGAATCGAAAGGAATGGAATGGAATGGAATGGAATGGAATGGAATGGAATGGAATGGAATGGAATGGAATCAATCCGAGTAGAATGGAATGGAATGGAATTCAATGTAACCGAAAGGAATTGAATCAACCCATGTGGAACGGAACGGGATGGAACGGGACGGGACGGGATGGGACGGGTCGGGATGGGACGGAATGGAACGGAACGGAATGGCATGGAATCAACCCGAGTAGAATGGAATGGAATGGAATGGAATGGAAGGGAAAGGAATAGAATAGAATAGAATGGAATTGAACCAACCCGCGTGGAACGGAATGGAACGTAACCGAAACGAGCGGAACGGAATGGAAAGGAATCAACCCGAGTAAAACGGCACGGGACGGGACGGGACGGGACGGGAAGGGACGGGGCGTGTCAGGACGGAACGGAACGGAACAGAACTCAATGGATTCAAGCCGAGTAGAACGGAATGGAATAGAATGGAATGGAATGGAATGGAATGGAATGGAATGGAATGGAATGGAATGGAATGGAATGGAATGGAAATCAACCTGAGTAGAACGGAATGGAATGGAATGGAATGGAATGGAATGGAATGGAATGAACCCGAGTGGAATGGAATGGAATGGAATGGAATGGAATGATGAACCCGAGTAGAATGGAATGGTTTGGAATGAAATGGAATGGAATGGAATGGAATGGAATGGAATGGAATGGAATGGAATGGAATGGAATCGAATGGAATCGAATGGAATCGAATGGAATCGAATGGAATGGAATGGAATAGAATGGAATCAACCCGCGTAGAACGGAATGGAATGGAATGGAATGGAATGGAATGGAATGGAATGGAATGGAATCAACACGAGTAGAATGGAATGGATTGGAATGGAATGGAATGGAATCGAATGGAATGGAATGGAATGGAATGGAATGGAATGGAATGGAATGGAATGGAATGGAATCAACCCGAGTAGAATGGAATGGAATGGAATGGAATGGAATGGAAAGGAATAGAATAGAATAGAATGGAATTGAACCAACCCGTGTGGAACGGAATGGAACGTAACGGAAACGAGCGGAACGGAATGGAAAGGAATCAACCCGAGTAAAACGGCACGGGACGGGACGGGACGGGACGGGACGGGACGGGACGGAACGGAACGGAACCAAACTCAATGGAATCGACCCGAGTAGAACGGAATGGAGTAAATGGAAAGGAAAGGAATGGAATGGAATGGAATGGACTGTAATGGAATGGAATGGAATGGAATGGAATGGAATGGAATGGAAATCAACCCGAGTAGAACGGAATGGAATGGAATGGAATGGAATGGAATAGAATGGAATGGAATTGAATGGAATGGAATGGAATGAGCCCGAGTGGAATGGAATGGAATGGAATGGAATGGAATGGAATGGAATGGAATGATCAACCCGAGTGGAATGGAATGGAATGGAATGGAATGGAATGGAATGGAATGGAGTGGAATCAACCCGAGTAGAACGGAATGGAATGGAATGGAATGGAATGGAATGGAATGGAATGGAATGGAATAGAATGGAATGGAATGGAATGGAATTCAATGGAATAGAATTGAATGGAATGGAATGGAATAAAATGAAATGGAATGGAATGGAATCGAATGGAATAGAATGGAATCGAATGGAATGGAATGGAATAGAATGGAATGGAATGGAATGGAATGGAGTGGAATCAACCCGAGTAGAACAGAATGGAACGGAATGGAATGGAATGGAATGGAATGGAATGGAATGGAATGGAATGGAATGGAATGGAATGGAGTGGAATCGAATGGAATGGAATGGAATGGAATGGAATCAACCCAAGTAGAATGGAATGGATTGGAATGGAATGGAATGGAATGGAATGGAATGGAATGGAATGGAATGGAATTCAATAGAATAGAATGGAATGGAATGGAATGGAATAAAATGAAATGGAATGGAATGGAATCGAATGGAATAGAATGGAATCGAATGGAATGGAATGGAATAGAATGGAATGGAATGGAATGGAATGGAGTGGATTCAACCCGAGTAGAACAGAATGGAACGGAACGGAATGGAATGGAATGGAATGGAATGGAATGGAATGGAATGGAATGGAATGGAATCGAATGAAATGGAATGGAATGGAATGGAATCAACCCAAGTAGAATGGAATGGATTGGAATGGAATGGAATGGAATCGAATCGAATCGAATCGAATGGAACGCAATGGAATGGAATGGAATGGAATGGAATGGAATGGAATGGAATGGAATGGAATGGAATCAATCCGAGTAGAATGGAATGGAATGGAATTCAATGTAACCGAAAGGAATTGAATCAACCCATGTGGAACGGAACGGGATGGAACGGGACGGGACGGGATGGGACGGGTCGGGATGGGACGGAATGGAAGGGAACGGAATGGCATGGAATCAACCCGAGTAGAATGGAATGGAATGGAATGGAATGGAAGGGAAAGGAATAGAATAGAATAGAATGGAATTGAACCAACCCGCGTGGAACGGAATGGAACGTAACCGAAACGAGCGGAACGGAATGGAAAGGAATCAACCCGAGTAAAACGGCACGGGACGGGACGGGACGGGACGGGAAGGGACGGGGCGTGTCGGGACGGAACGGAACGGAACAGAACTCAATGGATTCAAGCCGAGTAGAACGGAATGGAATAGAATGGAATGGAATGGAATGGAATGGAATGGAATGGAATGGAATGGAATGGAATGGAATGGAATGGAAATCAACCTGAGTAGAACGGAATGGAATGGAATGGAATGGAATGGAATGGAATGGAATGGAATGGAATGAACCCGAGGGGAATGGAATGGAATGGAATGGAATGGAATGATGAACCCGAGTAGAATGGAATGGTTTGGAATGAAATGGAATGGAATGGAATGGAATGGAATGGAATCGAATGGAATGGAATGGAATGGAATGGAATGGAATGGAATGGAATGGAATGGAATCAACCCGAGTAGAACGGAATGGGTTGGAATGGAAAGGAATGGAATGGAATGGAATGGAATGGAATGGAATGGAATGGAATGGAGTGGAATCAACCCGAGTAGAACGGAATGGAATGGAATGGAATGGAATGGAATGGAATGGAATAGAAATGAATGGAATGGAATGGAATGGAATGGAATGGAATGGAATGGAATGGAATGGAATGGAATCAACCCGAGTAGAATGGAATGGATTGGAATGGAATGGAATGGAATGGAATGGAATGGAATGGAATCGAATGGAATGGAATGGAATCGAATGGAATGGAATGGAATGGAATGGAATGGAATCGAATGGAATGGAATGGAATCGAACGGAATCGAATGGAATGGAATGTAATATAATGGAATGTAATGGAATGGAATGGAATGGTATGGAGTCAACCCGAGTAGAATGGAATGGATTAGAATGGAATGGAATGGAAAGTAATGGAATGGAATGGAATGGAATGGAATGGAAAGGAATGGAAAGGAATGGAATGGAATCAACCCGAGTAGAACTAAATGGAATGGAAAGGAATGGAATGGAATGGAATAGAATGGAATGGAATGGAATTCAATGGAGTAGAATGGAATGTAATAGAATGGAATGGAATGGAATGGAATGGAATGGAATGGAATTGAATTGAATGGAATGGAATGGAATGGAATAGAATGGAATCAACCCGACTAGAACGGAATGGAATGGAATGGAATGGAATGGAATGGAATGGAATGGAATGGAATGGAATGGAACCGAATGGAATGGAATGGAATGGAATGGAATGGAATGGAATGGAATCCACCCGAGTAGAATGGAATGGATTGGAATGGAATGGAATGGAATGGAATGGAATCGAGTGGAATGGAATGGAATGGAATGGAATGGAATGGAATGGAATGGAATCAACCCGAGTAGAATGGAATGGATTGGAATGGAATGGAATGGAATGGAATCGAATGGAATCGAATGGAATGGAATGGAATGGAATGGAATGAAATGGAATGGAATGGAATCAACCCGAGGAGAACGGAATGGAATGGAATGGAATGGAATGGAATGGAATGGAATGGAATGGAATAGAATGGAATCAACCCGACTAGAACGGAATGGAATGGAATGGAATGGAATGGAATGGAATGGAATGGAATGGAATGGAATGGAATGGAATGGAATGGAGTGGAATCAACCCGAGTAGAACGGAATGGAATGGAATGGAATGGAATGGAATGGAATGGAATGGAATGGAATGGAATGGAATGGAATGGAATGGAATGGAATGGAATGGAATGGAATGGAATGGAATGGAATGGAATTTAATGGAATGGAAAGGAATCGAAAGGAATGGAATGGAATGGAATGGAATGGAATGGAATGGAATGGAATGGAATGGAATGGAATCAATCCGAGTAGAATGGAATGGAATGGAATTCAATGTAACCGAAAGGAATTGAATCAACCCATGTGGAACGGAACGGGATGGAACGGGACGGGACGGGATGGGACGGGTCGGGATGGGACGGAATGGAACGGAACGGAATGGCATGGAATCAACCCGAGTAGAATGGAATGGAATGGAATGGAATGGAAGGGAAAGGAATAGAATAGAATAGAATGGAATTGAACCAACCCGCGTGGAAAGGAATGGAACGTAACCGAAACGAGCGGAACGGAATGGAAAGGAATCAACCCGAGTAAAACGGCACGGGACGGGACGGGACGGGACGGGAAGGGACGGGGCGTGTCGGGACGGAACGGAACGGAACAGAACTCAATGGATTCAAGCCGAGTAGAACGGAATGGAATAGAATGGAATGGAATGGAATGGAATGGAATGGAATGGAATGGAATGGAATGGAATGGAATGGAATGGAATGGAATGGAATGGAATGGAAATCAACCTGAGTAGAACGGAATGGAATGGAATGGAATGGAATGGAATGGAATGGAATGGAATGGAATGAACCCGAGGGGAATGGAATGGAATGGAATGGAATGGAATGATGAACCCGAGTAGAATGGAAGGGTTTGGAATGAAATGGAATGGAATGGAATGGAATGGAATGGAATCGAATGGAATGGAATGGAATGGAATGGAATGGAATGGAATGGAATGGAATGGAATCAACCCGAGTAGAACGGAATGGGTTGGAATGGAAAGGAATGGAATGGAATGGAATGGAATGGAATGGAATGGAATGGAATGGAGTGGAATCAACCCGAGTAGAACGGAATGGAATGGAATGGAATGGAATGGAATGGAATGGAATAGAAATGAATGGAATGGAATGGAATGGAATGGAATGGAATGGAATGGAATGGAATGGAATCAACCCGAGTAGAATGGAATGGATTGGAATGGAATGGAATGGAATGGAATGGAATGGAATGGAATGGAATGGAATCGAATGGAATGGAATGGAATGGAATGGAATGGAATGGAATGGAATGGAATGGAATGGAATGGAGTCAACCCGAGTAGAATGGAATGGATTAGAATGGAATGGAATGGAAAGTAATGGAATGGAATGGAATGGAATGGAATGGAAAGGAATGGAAAGGAATGGAATGGAATCAACCCGAGTAGAACTAAATGGAATGGAAAGGAATGGAATGGAATGGAATAGAATGGAATGGAATGGAATTCAATGGAGTAGAATGGAATGTAATAGAATGGAATGGAATGGAATGGAATGGAATGGAATGGAATTGAATGGAATGGAATGGAATGGAATAGAATGGAATCAACCCGACTAGAACGGAACGGAATGGAATGGAATGGAATGGAATGGAATGGAATGGAATGGAATGGAATGGAATGGAATGGAAGCGAATGGAATGGAATGGAATGGAATGGAATGGAATGGAATGGAATCCACCCGAGTAGAATGGAATGGATTGGAATGGAATGGAATGGAATGGAATGGAATCGAGTGGAATGGAATGGAATGGAATGGAATGGAATGGAATGGAATGGAATGGAATGGAATGGAATCAACCCGAGTAGAATGGAATGGATTGGAATGGAATGGAATGGAATGGAATCGAATGGAATCGAATGGAATGGAATGGAATGGAATGGAATGAAATGGAATGGAATGGAATCAACCCGAGGAGAACGGAATGGAATGGAATGGAATGGAATGGAATGGAATAGAATGGAATCAACCCGACTAGAACGGAATGGAATGGAATGGAATGGAATGGAATGGAATGGAATGGAATGGAATGGAATGGAATGGAATGGAGTGGAATCAACCCGAGTAGAACGGAATGGAATGGAATGGAATGGAATGGAATGGAATGGAATGGAATGGAATGGAATGGAATTTAATGGAATGGAAAGGAATCGAAAGGAATGGAATGGAATGGAATGGAATGGAATGGAATGGAATGGAATGGAATGGAATGGAATCAATCCGAGTAGAATGGAATGGAATGGAATTCAATGTAACCGAAAGGAATTGAATCAACCCATGTGGAACTGAACGGGATGGGACGGGACGGGACGGGATGGGACGGGTCGGGATGGGACGGAATGGAACGGAACGGAATGGCATGGAATCAACCCGAGTAGAATGGAATGGAATGGAATGGAATGGAATGGAATGGAAAGGAATAGAATAGAATAGAATGGAATTGAACCAACCCGTGTGGAACGGAATGGAACGTAACGGAAACGAGCGGAACGGAATGGAAAGGAATCAACCCGAGTAAAACGGCACGGGACGGGACGGGACGGGACGGGACGGGACGGAACGGAACGGAACCAAACTCAATGGAATCGACCCGAGTAGAACGGAATGGAGTAAATGGAAAGGAATGGAATGGAATGGAATGGAATGGAATGGAATGGAATGGAATGGAAATCAACCCGAGTAGAACGGAATGGAATGGAATGGAATGGAATGGAATGGAATGGAATGGAATGGAATGAGCCCGAGTGGAATGGAATGGAATGGAATGGAATGGAATGGAATGGAATGATCAACCCGAGTGGAATGGAATGGAATGGAATGGAATGGAATGGAATGGAATGGAATGGAATGGAGTGGAATCAACCCGAGTAGAACGGAATGGAATGGAATGGAATGGAATGGAATGGAATGGAATGGAATGGAATGGAATGGAATGGAATGGAATGGAATGGAATCAACCCGAGTAGAATGGAACGGATTGGAGTGGAATGGAATGGAATGGAATGGAATGGAATGGAATCGAATGGAATAGAATGGAATGGAATGGAATGGAATGGAATGGAATGGAATGGAATGGAATGGAATCAACCCGAGTAGAACTAAATGGAATGGAAAGGAATGGAACGGAATGGAATTGAATGGATTGGAATGGAATTCAATGGAGTAGAATGGAATAGAATAGAATGGAATGGAATGGAATGGAATGGAATGGAATGGAATGGAATGGAATGGAATGGAATGGAATGGAATAGAATGGAATCAACCCGACTAGAACGGAATGGAATGGAATGGAATGGAATGGAATGGAATGGAATGGAATGGAATGGAATGGAATGGAATGGAGTGGAATCAACCCGAGTAGAACGGAATGGAATGGAATGGAATGGAATGGAATGGAATGGAATGGAATGGAATGGAATGGAATGGAATTTAATGGAATGGAAAGGAATCGAAAGGAATGGAATGGAATGGAATGGAATGGAATCAACCCGAGTAGAACTAAATGGAATGGAAAGGAATGGAACGGAATGGAATTGAATGGAATGGAATGGAATTCAATGGAGTAGAATGGAATAGAATAGAATGGAATGGAATGGAATGGAATCGAATGGAATGGAATGGAATGGAATGGAATGGAATAGAATGGAATCAACCCGACTAGAACGGAATGGAATGGAATGGAATGGAATGGAATGGAATGGAATGGAATGGAATGGAATGGAATGGAATGGAGTGGAATCAACCCGAGTAGAACGGAATGGAATGGAATGGAATGGAATGGAATGGAATGGAATGGAATGGAATTTAATGGAATGGAAAGGAATCGAAAGGAATGGAATGGAATGGAATGGAATGGAATGGAATGGAATGGAATGGAATGGAATCAATCCGAGTAGAATGGAATGGAATGGAATTCAATGTAACCGAAAGGAATTGAATCAACCCATGTGGAACTGAACGGGATGGGACGGGACGGGACGGGATGGGACGGGTCGGGATGGGACGGAATGGAACGGAACGGAATGGCATGGAATCAACCCGAGTAGAATGGAATGGAATGGAATGGAATGGAATGGAAAGGAATAGAATAGAATAGAATGGAATTGAACCAACCCGTGTGGAACGGAATGGAACGTAACGGAAACGAGCGGAACGGAATGGAAAGGAATCAACCCGAGTAAAACGGCACGGGACGGGACGGGACGGGACGGGACGGGACGGAACGGAACGGAACCAAACTCAATGGAATCGACCCGAGTAGAACGGAATGGAGTAAATGGAAAGGAATGGAATGGAATGGAATGGAATGGAATGGACTGGAATGGAATGGAATGGAATGGAATGGAATGGAATGGAATGGAAATCAACCCGAGTAGAACGGAATGGAATGGAATGGAATGGAATGGAATGGAATGGAATGGAATGGAATGGAATGGAATGGAATGGAATGATCAACCCTAGTGGAATGGAATGGAATGGAATGGAATGGAATGGAATGGAATGGAATGGAATGGAGAGGAATCAACCCGAGTAGAACGGAATGGAATGGAATGGAATGGAATGGAATGGAATGGAATGGAATGGAATGGAATGGAATGGAATAGAATGGAATCAACCCGACTAGAACGGAATGGAATGGAATGAAATGGAATGGAATGGAATGGAATGGAATGGAATGGAATGGAATGGAATGGAATGGAATCAACCCAAGTATAATGGAATGGATTGGAATGGAATGGAATGGAATGGAATGGAATCGAATCGAATGGAACGCAATGGAATGGAAAGGAATGGAATGGAATGGAATGGAATGGAATGGAATGGAATTGAACCAACCCGTGTGGAACGGAATGGAACGTAACGGAAACGAGCGGAACGGAATGGAAAGGAATCAACCCGAGTAAAACGGCACGGGACGGGACGGGACGGGACGGGACGGGACGGAACGGAACGGAACCAAACTCAATGGAATCGACCCGAGTAGAACGGAATGGAGTAAATGGAAAGGAATGGAATGGAATGGAATGGACAGGAATGGAATGGAATGGAATGGAATGGAATGGAATGGAATGGAATGGAAATCAACCCGAGTAGAACGGAATGGAATGGAATGGAATGGAATGGAATGGAATGGAATGGAACGGAATGGAATGGAAAGAACCCGAGTGGAATGGAATGGAATGGAATGGAATGGAATGATGATCCCGAGTAGAATGGAATGGTTTGGAATGAAATGGAATGGAATGGAATGGAATGGAATCGAATGGAATCCAATGGAATGGAATGGAATGGAATGGAATGGAATGGAATGGAATCAACCCGAGTAGAATGGAATGGAATGGAATGGAATTGAATGGAATGATGATCCCGAGTAGAATGGAATGGTTTGGAATGAAATGGAATGGAATGGAATGGAATGGAATCGAATGGAATCCAATGGAATGGAATGGAATGGAATGGAATGGAATGGAATGGAATGGAATGGAATCAACCCGAGTAGAATGGAATGGAATGGAATGGAATGGAATGGAATGGAATGGAATGGAATGGAATGGAATGGAATGTATTGGAATGGAATAGAATAGAATGGAATTGAATAAACCCGCGTGGAACTGAATGGAATGGAACGGAAAGGAACGGAACGGAGTGGAATGGAATCAACCCGAGTACAACGGCACAGGACGGGACGGCACGGGATGGGAACGGACGGGACGGGACGGGACGGGACGTGTCGGGACGGAACGGAACGGAACGGAACTCAATGGACTCAAGCCGAGTAGAACGGAATGGAATAGAATGGAATGGAATGGAATGGAATGGAATGGAATGGAATGGAATGGAATGGAATGGAATGGAATCAACCCGAATAGAACGGAATGGAATGGAGTGGAATGGAATGGAATGGAATGGAATGGAATGGAATGGAATGGAATGGAAATCAACCTGAGTAGAACGGAATGGAATGGAATGGAATGGAATGGAATGGAATGGAACGGATTGGAATGGAAAGAACCCGAGTGGAATGGAATGGAATGGAATGGAATGGAATGATGATCCCGAGTAGAATGGAATGGTTTGGAATGAAATGGAATGGAATGGAATGGAATGGAATCGAATGGAATCCAATGGAATGGAATGGAATGGAATGGAATGGAATGGAATGGAATGGAATGGAATCAACCCGAGTAGAACGGAATGGGTTGGAATGGAAAGGAATGGAATGGAATGGAATGGAATGGAATGGAATGGAATGGAATGGAATGGAATGGAATGGAGTGGAATCAAACCGATTAGAACGGAATGGAATGGAATGGAATGGAATCGAACGGAATCGAATGGAATAGAATGGAATATAATGGAATGGAATGGAATGGAATGGAATGGAATGGAATGGAATGGAGTCAACCCGAGTAGAATGGAATGGATTGGAATGGAATGGAATGGAAAGTAATGGAATGGAATGGAATGGAATGGAATGGAATGGAATGAAATGGAATGGAATGGAATGGAATGGAATGGAATCAACCCGAGTAGAACTAAATGGAATGGAAAGGAATGGAACGGAATGGAATTGAATGGAATGGAATGGAATTCAATGGAGTAGAATGGAATAGAATAGAATGGAATGGAATGGAATCGAATCGAATGGAATGGAATGGAATGGAATGGAATGGAATAGAATGGAATCAACCCGACTAGAACGGAATGGAATGGAATGGAATGGAATGGAATGGAATGGAATGGAATGGAATGGAATGGAATGGAATGGAATGGAGTGGAATCAACCCGAGTAGAACGGAATGGAATGGAATGGAATGGAATGGAATGGAATGGAATGGAATGGAATGGAATGGAATGGAATTTAATGGAATGGAAAGGAATCGAAAGGAATGGAATGGAATGGAATGGAATGGAATGGAATGGAATGGAATGGAATCAATCCGAGTAGAATGGAATGGAATGGAATTCAATGTAACCGAAAGGAATTGAATCAACCCATGTGGAACTGAACGGGATGGGACGGGACGGGACGGGATGGGACGGGTCGGGATGGGACGGAATGGAACGGAACGGAATGGCATGGAATCAACCCGAGTAGAATGGAATGGAATGGAATGGAATGGAATGGAAAGGAATAGAATAGAATAGAATGGAATTGAACCAACCCGTGTGGAACGGAATGGAACGTAACGGAAACGAGCGGAACGGAATGGAAAGGAATCAACCCGAGTGAAACGGCACGGGACGGGACGGGACGGGACGGGACGGGACGGGACGGAACGGAACGGAACCAAACTCAATGGAATCGACCCGAGTAGAATGGAATGGAGTAAATGGAAAGGAATGGAATGGAATGGAATGGAATGGACTGGAATGGAATGGAATGGAATGGAATGGAATGGAATGGAATGGAATGGAAATCAACCCGAGTAGAACGGAATGGAATGGAATGGAATGGAATGGAATGGAATGGAATGGAATGGAATGGAATGAGCCCGAGTGGAATGGAATGGAATGGAATGGAATGGAATGGAATGGAATGATCAACCCGAGTGGAATGGAATGGAATGGAATGGAATGGAATGGAATGGAATGGAGTGGAATCAACCCGAGTAGAACGGAATGGAATGGAATGGAATGGAATGGAATGGAATGGAATGGAATGGAATGGAATGGAATGGAATGGAATGGAATGGAATCAACCCGAGTAGAATGGAACGGATTGGAGTGGAATGGAATGGAATGGAATGGAATGGAATGGAATGGAATGGAATGGAATCGAATGGAATAGAATGGAATGGAATGGAATGGAATGGAATGGAATGGAATGGAATGGAATGGAATCGAATGGAATCAACCCGAGTAGAATGGAATGGATTGGAGTGGAATGGAATGGAATGGAATGGAATCGAATGGAATCGAATGGAATGGAGTGGAATGGAATGGAATGGAATGGAATGGAATGGAATGGAATCAACCCGAGTAGAACGGAATGGAATGGAATGGAATGGAATAGAATGGAATGGAATGGAATGGAATGGAATTCAATGGATTAGAATGGAATGGAATCGAATGGAATCGAATGGAGACGAATGGAATGGAATGGAATGGAATGGGATGAAATCAACCAGAGTAGAATGGAATGTATTGGAATGGAATGGAATGGAATGGAATGGAATGGAATGGAATCGAATGGAATGGAATGGAATGGAATGGAATGGAATGGAATGGAATGGAATGGAATGGAGTCAATCAGAGTAGAACGGAATGGAATGGAATGGAATGGAATGCAATGGAATGGAATGGAATGGAATGGAATGGAATTCAATGGAATAGAATGGAATGGAAGGGAATGGAATGGAATGGAATGGAATCGAATGGAATCGAATGGAATCGAACGGAATGGAATGGAATAGAATGGAATCAACCCGAGTAGAACGGAATGGAATGGAATGGAATGGAATGGAATGGAATCGAATGGAATGGAATGGAATGGAATGGAATGGAATGGAATGGAATGAAACTGAATGCAATGGAATGGAATGGAATGGAATGGAATGGAATGGAATGGAATGGAATCGAATGGAATGGAATGGAATGGAATGGAATCAACCCGAGTAGAATGGAATGGATTGGAATTGAATGGAATGGAATGGAATGGAATGGAATGGAATGGAATGGAATGGAACCAATCCGAGTAGAATGGAATGGAATGGAATTCAATGTAACCGAAAGGAATTGAATCAACCCATGTGGAATGGAACGGGATGGAACGGGACGGGACGGGATGGGATGGGTCGCGATGGGACGGAATGGAACGGAATGGAACGGCATGGAATCAACCCGAGTAGAATGGAATGGAATGGAAAGGAATAGAATAGAATAGAATGGAATTGAACCAACCCGCGTGGAACGGAATGGAACGGAATGGAAACGAGTGGAACGGAATGCAAAGGAATCAACCCGAGTAAAACGGAACGGGACGGAACGGAACGGAACCAAACTCAAGGGAATCAACCCGAGTAGAACGGAATGGAATAAATGGAAAGGAATGGAATGGAATGGAAAGGAATGGAATGGAATGGAATGGAATGGAATGGAGTGGAATGGAATGGAATGGAATGGAATGGAAATCAACCCGAGTAGAACGGAATGGAATGGAATGGAATGGAATGGAATGGAATGGAATGGAATGGAATGGAATGGAATGGAATGGAATGATCAACCCGAGTGGAATGGAATGGAATGGAATGGAATGGAATGGAATGGAATGGAATGGAGAGGAATCAACCCGAGTAGAACGGAATGGATTGGAATGGAATTGAATGGAATGGAATGGAATGGAATGGAATGGAATGGAATGGAATGGAATGGAATGGAATAGAATGGAATCAACCCGACTAGAACGGAATGGAATGGAATGAAATGGAATGGAATGGAATGGAATGGAATGGAATGGAATGGAATGGAATGGAATGGAATGGAATGGAATCAACCCAAGTAGAATGGAATGGATTGGAATGGAATGGAATGGAATGGAATGGAATCGAATCGAATGGAACGCAATGGAAAGGAAAGGAATGGAATGGAATGGAATGGAATGGAATGGAATGGAATGGAATCAATCCGAGTAGAATGAAATGGAATGGAATTCAATGTAACCGAAAGGAATTGAATCAACCCATGTGGAACTGAACGGGATGGGACGGGACGGGACGGGATGGGACGGGTCGGGATGGGACGGAATGGAACGGAACGGAATGGCATGGAATCAACCCGAGTAGAATGGAATGGAATGGAATGGAATGGAATGGAAAGGAATAGAATAGAATAGAATGGAATTGAACCAACCCGTGTGGAACGGAATGGAACGTAACGGAAACGAGCGGAACGGAATGGAAAGGAATCAACCCGAGTAAAACGGCACGGGACGGGACGGGACGGGACGGGACGGGACGGGACGGAACGGAACGGAACCAAACTCAATGGAATCGACCCGAGTAGAACGGAATGGAGTAAATGGAAAGGAATGGAATGGAATGGAATGGAATGGACTGGAATGGAATGGAATGGAATGGAATGGAATGGAATGGAATGGAAATCAACCCGAGTAGAACGGAATGGAATGGAATGGAATGGAATGGAATAGAATGGAATGGAATTGAATGGAATGGAATGGAATGAGCCCGAGTGGAATGGAATGGAATGGAATGGAATGGAATGGAATGGAATGGAATGGAATGATCAACCCGAGTGGAATGGAATGGAATGGAATGGAATGGAATGGAATGGAATGGAGTGGAATCAACCCGAGTAGAACGGAATGGAATGGAATGGAATGGAATGGAATGGAATGGAATGGAATGGAATGGAATGGAATGGAATTCAATGGAATAGAATGGAATGGAATGGAATGGAATAAAATGAAATGGAATGGAATGGAATCGAATGGAATAGAATGGAATCGAATAGAATGGAATGGAATAGAATGGAATGGAATAGAATGGAATGGAGTGGAATCAACCCGAGTAGAACAGAATGGAACGGAATGGAATGGAATGGAATGGAATGGAATGGAATGGAATGGAATGGAATGGAATGGAATGGAATGGAATGGAATGGAATCAACCCAAGTAGAATGGAATGGATTGGAATGGAATGGAATGGAATGGAATCGAATCGAATCGAATGGAACGCAATGGAATGGAATGGAATGGAATGGAATGGAATGGAATGGAATGGAATGGAATGGAATGGAATGGAATCAATCCGAGTAGAATGGAATGGAATGGAATTCAATGTAACCGAAAGGAATTGAATCAACCCATGTGGAACGGAACGGGATGGAACGGGACGGGACGGGATGGGACGGGTCGGGATGGGACGGAATGGAACGGAACGGAATGGCATGGAATCAACCCGAGTAGAATGGAATGGAATGGAATGGAATGGAAGGGAAAGGAATAGAATAGAATAGAATGGAATTGAACCAACCCGCGTGGAACGGAATAGAACGTAACGGAAACTAGCGGAACGGAATGGAAAGGAATCAACCCGAGTAAAACGGCACGGGACGGGACGGGACGGGACGGGAAGGGACGGGACGTGTCGGGACGGAACGGAACGGAACGGAACTCAATGGATTCAAGCCGAGTAGAACGGAATGGAATAGAATGGAATGGAATGGAATGGAATGGAATGGAATGGAATGGAATGGAATGGAATGGAATGGAATGGAATGGAAATCAACCTGAGTAGAATGGAATGGAATGGAATGGAATGGAATGGAATGGAATGGAATGAACCCGAGTGGAATGGAATGGAATGGAATGGAATGGAATGATGAACCCGAGTAGAATGGAATGGTTTGGAATGAAATGGAATGGAATGGAATGGAATGGAATGGAATCGAATGGAATGGAATGGAATGGAATGGAATGGAATGGAATGGAATGGAATGGAATGGAATGGAATCAACCCGAGTAGAACGGAATGGGTTGGAATGGAAAGGAATGGAATGGAATGGAATGGAATGGAATGGAATGGAATGGAGTGGAATCAACCCGAGTAGAACGGAATGGAATGGAATGGAATGGAATGGAATGGAATGGAATAGATATGAATGGAATGGAATGGAATGGAATGGAATGGAATGGAATCAACCCGAGTAGAATGGAATGGATTGGAATGGAATGGAATGGAATGGAATGGAATGGAATGGAATCGAATGGAATGGAATGGAATCGAATGGAATGGAATGGAATGGAATGGAATGGAATGGAATGGAATGGAATGGAATGGAATCGAACGGAATCGAATGGAATGGAATGTAATATAATGGAATGGAATGGAATGGAATGGAATGGAATGGAGTCAACCCGACTAGAATGGAATGGATTAGAATGGAATGGAATGGAAAGTAATGGAATGGAATGGAATGGAATGGAATGGAATGGAAAGGAATGGAAAGGAATGGAATGGAATCAACCCGAGTAGAACTAAATGGAATGGAAAGGAATGGAATGGAATGGAATAGAATGGAATGGAATGGAATTCAATGGAGTAGAATGGAATGTAATAGAATGGAATGGAATGGAATGGAATGGAATGGAATGGAATGGAATGGAATGGAATGGAATAGAATGGAATCAACCCGACTAGAACGGAATGGAATGGAATGGAATGGAATGGAATGGAATGGAATGGAATGGAATGGAATGGAATGGAATGGAATGGAATGGAACCGAATGGAATGGAATGGAATGGAATGGAATGGAATGGAATGGAATGGAATCCACCCGAGTAGAATGGAATGGATTGGAATGGAATGGAATGGAATGGAATGGAATCGAGTGGAATGGAATGGAATGGAATGGAATGGAATGGAATGGAATGGAATGGAATCAACCCGAGTAGAATGGAATGGATTGGAATGGAATGGAATGCAATGGAATCGAATGGAATGGAATGGAATGGAATGGAATGGAATGAAATGGAATGGAATGGAATCAACCCGAGGAGAACGGAATGGAATGGAATGGAATGGAATGGGATGGAATGGAATCGAAAGATATCGAATGGAATCGAATGGAATGGAATGGAATAGAATGGAATCAACCCGAGTGGAACGGAATGGAATGGAATGGAATAGAATGGAATGGAATTGAATTGAATGGAATAGAATGGAATGGAATGGAATGGAATGGAATGGAATGGAATCGAATGGAATCGAATGGAATGCAATGGAATGGAAAGGAATGGAATGGAATGGAATGGAATGGAATGGAATGGAATGGAATGGAATCAACGCGAATAGAACGGAATGGAATGGAGTGGAATGGAATGGAATGGAATGGAATGGAAAAGAATGGAATGGAATGGAATGGAATGGAATGGAATGGAATGGAATGGAATGGAATGGAATCGAATGGAATCGAATGGAATCGAATGGAATCGAATGGAATGGAATGGAATAGAATGGAATCAACCCGCGTAGAACGGAATGGAATGGAATGAAATGGAATGGAATGGAATGGAATGGAATCAACACGAGTAGAATGGAATGGATTGGAATGGAATGGAATGGAATCGAATGGAATGGAATGGAATGGAATGGAATGGAATGGAATGGAATGGAATGGAATGGAATCAACCCGAGTAGAATGGAATGGAATGGAATGGAATGGAATGGAAAGGAATAGAATAGAATAGAATGGAATTGAACCAACCCGTGTGGAACGGAATGGAACGTAACGGAAACGAGCGGAACGGAATGGAAAGGAATCAACCCGAGTAAAACGGCAAGGGACGGGACGGGACGGGACGGGACGGGACGGGACGGAACGGAACGGAACCAAACTCAATGGAATCGACCCGAGTAGAACGGAATGGAGTAAATGGAAAGGAATGGAATGGAATGGAATGGAATGGACTGGAATGGAATGGAATGGAATGGAATGGAATGGAATGGAATGGAAATCAACCCGAGTAGAACGGAATGGAATGGAATGGAATGGAATGGAATAGAATGGAATGGAATGGAATGGAATGGAATGGAATGAGCCCGAGTGGAATGGAATGGAATGGAATGGAATGGAATGGAATGGAATGGAATGGAATGATCAACCCGAGTGGAATGGAATGGAATGGAATGGAATGGAATGGAATGGAATGGAATGGAATGGAATGGAGTGGAATCAACCCGAGTAGAACGGAATGGAATGGAATGGAATGGAATGGAATGGAATGGAATGGAATGGAATGGAATGGAATGGAATGGAATGGAATGGAATGGAATGGAATGGAATGGAATTCCATGGAATAGATTTGAATGGAATGGAATGGAATAAAATGAAATGGAATGGAATGGAATCGAATGGAATAGAATGGAATCGAATGGAATGGAATGGAATAGAATGGAATGGAATGGAATGGAATGGAGTGGAATCAACCCGAGTAGAACAGAATGGAACGGAATGGAATGGAATGGAATGGAATGGAACGGAATGGAATGGAATGGAATGGAATGGAATGGAATGGAGTGGAATCGAATGGAATGGAATGGAATGGAATGGAATCAACCCAAGTAGAATGGAATGGATTGGAATGGAATGGAATGGAATGGAATGGAATGGAATGGAATGGAATGGAATTCAATGGAATAGAATGGAATGGAATGGAATGGAATAAAATGAAATGGAATGGAATGGAATCGAATGGAATAGAATGGAATCGAATGGAATGGAATGGAATAGAATGGAATGGAATGGAATGAAATGGAGTGGAATCAACCCGAGTAGAACAGAATGGAACGGAACGGAATGGAATGGAATGGAATGGAATGGAATGGAATGGAATGGAATGGAATGGAATGGAATCGAATGGAATGGAATGGAATGGAATGGAATCAACCCAAGTAGAATGGAATGGATTGGAATGGAATGGAATGGAATGGAATCGAATCGAATCGAATGGAACGCAATGGAATGGAATGGAATGGAATGGAATGGAATGGAATGGAATGGAATCAATCCGAGTAGAATGGAATGGAATGGAATTCAATGTAACCGAAAGGAATTGAATCAACCCATGTGGAACGGAACGGGATGGAACGGGACGGGACGGGATGGGACGGGTCGGGATTGGACGGAATGGAACGGAACGGAATGGCATGGAATCAACCCGAGTAGAATGGAATGGAATGGAATGGAATGGAAGGGAAAGGAATAGAATAGAATAGAATGGAATTGAACCAACCCGCGTGGAACGGAATGGAACGTAACCGAAACGAGCGGAACGGAATGGAAAGGAATCAACCCGAGTAAAACGGCACGGGACGGGACGGGACGGGACGGGAAGGGACGGGGCGTGTCAGGACGGAACGGAACGGAACAGAACTCAATGGATTCAAGCCGAGTAGAACGGAATGGAATAGAATGGAATGGAATGGAATGGAATGGAATGGAATGGAATGGAATGGAATGGAATGGAATGGAATGGAAATCAACCTGAGTAGAACGGAATGGAATGGAATGGAATGGAATGGAATGGAATGGAATGAACCCGAGTGGAATGGAATGGAATGGAATGGAATGGAATGATGAACCCGAGTAGAATGGAATGGTTTGGAATGAAATGGAATGGAATGGAATGGAATGGAATGGAATGGAATGGAATGGAATGGAATCGAATGGAATCGAATGGAATCGAATGGAATCGAATGGAATGGAATGGAATAGAATGGAATCAACCCGCGTAGAACGGAATGGAATGGAATGGAATGGAATGGAATGGAATGGAATGGAATCAACACGAGTAGAATGGAATGGATTGGAATGGAATGGAATGGAATCGAATGGAATGGAATGGAATGGAATGGAATGGAATGGAATGGAATGGAATGGAATGGAATGGAATCAACCCGAGTAGAATGGAATGGAATGGAATGGAATGGAATGGAAAGGAATAGAATAGAATAGAATGGAATTGAACCAACCCGTGTGGAACGGAATGGAACGTAACGGAAACGAGCGGAACGGAATGGAAAGGAATCAACCCGAGTAAAACGGCACGGGACGGGACGGGACGGGACGGGACGGGACGGGACGGAACGGAACGGAACCAAACTCAATGGAATCGACCCGAGTAGAACGGAATGGAGTAAATGGAAAGGAATGGAATGGAATGGAATGGAATGGACTGGAATGGAATGGAATGGAATGGAATGGAATGGAATGGAATGGAATGGAAATCAACCCGAGTAGAACGGAATGGAATGGAATGGAATGGAATGGAATAGAATGGAATGGAATTGAATGGAATGGAATGGAATGAGCCCGAGTGGAATGGAATGGAATGGAATGGAATGGAATGGAATGGAATGGAATGATCAACCCGAGTGGAATGGAATGGAATGGAATGGAATGGAATGGAATGGAATGGAGTGGAATCAACCCGAGTAGAACGGAATGGAATGGAATGGAATGGAATGGAATGGAATGGAATGGAATGGAATAGAATGGAATGGAATGGAATGGAATTCAATGGAATAGAATTGAATGGAATGGAATGGAATAAAATGAAATGGAATGGAATGGAATCGAATGGAATAGAATGGAATCGAATGGAATGGAATGGAATAGAATGGAATGGAATGGAATGGAATGGAGTGGAATCAACCCGAGTAGAACAGAATGGAACGGAATGGAATGGAATGGAATGGAATGGAATGGAATGGAATGGAATGGAATGGAATGGAATGGAATGGAGTGGAATCGAATGGAATGGAATGGAATGGAATGGAATCAACCCAAGTAGAATGGAATGGATTGGAATGGAATGGAATGGAATGGAATGGAATGGAATGGAATGGAATGGAATTCAATGGAATAGAATGGAATGGAATGGAATGGAATAAAATGAAATGGAATGGAATGGAATCGAATGGAATAGAATGGAATCGAATGGAATGGAATGGAATAGAATGGAATGGAATGGAATGGAATGGAGTGGATTCAACCCGAGTAGAACAGAATGGAACGGAACGGAATGGAATGGAATGGAATGGAATGGAATGGAATGGAATGGAATGGAATGGAATGGAATGGAATGGAATCGAATGAAATGGAATGGAATGGAATGGAATCAACCCAAGTAGAATGGAATGGATTGGAATGGAATGGAATGGAATGGAATCGAATCGAATCGAATGGAACGCAATGGAATGGAATGGAATGGAATGGAATGGAATGGAATGGAATGGAATGGAATCAATCCGAGTAGAATGGAATGGAATGGAATTCAATGTAACCGAAAGGAATTGAATCAACCCATGTGGAACGGAACGGGATGGAACGGGACGGGACGGGATGGGACGGGTCGGGATGGGACGGAATGGAAGGGAACGGAATGGCATGGAATCAACCCGAGTAGAATGGAATGGAATGGAATGGAATGGAAGGGAAAGGAATAGAATAGAATAGAATGGAATTGAACCAACCCGCGTGGAACGGAATGGAACGTAACCGAAACGAGCGGAACGGAATGGAAAGGAATCAACCCGAGTAAAACGGCACGGGACGGGACGGGACGGGACGGGAAGGGACGGGGCGTGTCGGGACGGAACGGAACGGAACAGAACTCAATGGATTCAAGCCGAGTAGAACGGAATGGAATAGAATGGAATGGAATGGAATGGAATGGAATGGAATGGAATGGAATGGAATGGAATGGAATGGAATGGAATGGAATGGAAATCAACCTGAGTAGAACGGAATGGAATGGAATGGAATGGAATGGAATGGAATGGAATGGAATGGAATGAACCCGAGGGGAATGGAATGGAATGGAATGGAATGGAATGATGAACCCGAGTAGAATGGAATGGTTTGGAATGAAATGGAATGGAATGGAATGGAATGGAATGGAATCGAATGGAATGGAATGGAATGGAATGGAAAGGAATGGAATGGAATGGAATGGAATCAACCCGAGTAGAACGGAATGGGTTGGAATGGAAAGGAATGGAATGGAATGGAATGGAATGGAATGGAATGGAATGGAATGGAGTGGAATCAACCCGAGTAGAACGGAATGGAATGGAATGGAATGGAATGGAATGGAATGGAATAGAAATGAATGGAATGGAATGGAATGGAATGGAATGGAATGGAATGGAATGGAATGGAATGGAATCAACCCGAGTAGAATGGAATGGATTGGAATGGAATGGAATGGAATGGAATGGAATGGAATGGAATCGAATGGAATGGAATGGAATCGAATGGAATGGAATGGAATGGAATGGAATGGAATCGAATGGAATGGAATGGAATCGAACGGAATCGAATGGAATGGAATGTAATATAATGGAATGTAATGGAATGGAA
Source organism: Gorilla gorilla gorilla (assembly GCF_029281585.2). Lineage (NCBI taxonomy): Eukaryota > Metazoa > Chordata > Mammalia > Primates > Hominidae > Gorilla > Gorilla gorilla. Next base: position 7,512,840 of record NC_073237.2, on the reverse strand, counting down.
TGGAATGGTATGGAGTCAACCCGAGTAGAATGGAATGGATTAGAATGGAATGGAATGGAAAGTAATGGAATGGAATGGAATGGAATGGAATGGAAAGGAATGGAAAGGAATGGAATGGAATCAACCCGAGTAGAACTAAATGGAATGGAAAGGAATGGAATGGAATGGAATAGAATGGAATGGAATGGAATTCAATGGAGTAGAATGGAATGTAATAGAATGGAATGAAATGGAATGGAATGGAATGGAATGGAATTGAATTGAATGGAATGGAATGGAATGGAATAGAATGGAATCAACCCGACTAGAACGGAATGGAATGGAATGGAATGGAATGGAATGGAATGGAATGGAATGGAATGGAATGGAATGGAATGGAATGGAACCGAATGGAATGGAATGGAATGGAATGGAATGGAATGGAATGGAATCCACCCGAGTAGAATGGAATGGATTGGAATGGAATGGAATGGAATGGAATGGAATCGAGTGGAATGGAATGGAATGGAATGGAATGGAATGGAATGGAATGGAATGGAATCAACCCGAGTAGAATGGAATGGATTGGAATGGAATGGAATGGAATGGAATCGAATGGAGTCGAATGGAATGGAATGGAATAGAATGGAATCAACCCGACTAGAACGGAATGGAATGGAATGGAATGGAATGGAATGGAATGGAATGGAATGGAATGGAATGGAATGGAATGGAATGGAGTGGAATCAACCCGAGTAGAACGGAATGGAATGGAATGGAATGGAATGGAATGGAATGGAATGGAATGGAATGGAATGGAATGGAATGGAATGGAATGGAATGGAATGGAATTTAATGGAATGGAAAGGAATCGAAAGGAATGGAATGGAATGGAATGGAATGGAATGGAATGGAATGGAATGGAATGGAATGGAATCAATCCGAGTAGAATGGAATGGAATGGAATTCAATGTAACCGAAAGGAATTGAATCAACCCATGTGGAACGGAACGGGATGGAACGGGACGGGACGGGATGGGACGGGTCGGGATGGGACGGAATGGAACGGAACGGAATGGCATGGAATCAACCCGAGTAGAATGGAATGGAATGGAATGGAATGGAAGGGAAAGGAATAGAATAGAATAGAATGGAATTGAACCAACCCGCGTGGAACGGAATGGAACGTAACCGAAACGAGCGGAACGGAATGGAAAGGAATCAACCCGAGTAAAACGGCACGGGACGGGACGGGACGGGAAGGGACGGGGCGTGTCGGGACGGAACGGAACGGAACAGAACTCAATGGATTCAAGCCGAGTAGAACGGAATGGAATAGAATGGAATGGAATGGAATGGAATGGAATGGAATTGAATGGAATGGAATGGAATGGAATGGAATGGAAATCAACCTGAGTAGAACGGAATGGAATGGAATGGAATGGAATGGAATGGAATGGAATGGAATGGAATGAACCCGAGGGGAATGGAATGGAATGGAATGGAATGGAATGATGAACCCGAGTAGAATGGAAGGGTTTGGAATGAAATGGAATGGAATGGAATGGAATGGAATGGAATCGAATGGAATGGAATGGAATGGAATGGAATGGAATGGAATGGAATGGAATGGAATGGAATCAACCCGAGTAGAACGGAATGGGTTGGAATGGAAAGGAATGGAATGGAATGGAATGGAATGGAATGGAATGGAATGGAATGGAGTGGAATCAACCCGAGTAGAACGGAATGGAATGGAATGGAATGGAATGGAATGGAATGGAATAGAAATGAATGGAATGGAATGGAATGGAATGGAATGGAATGGAATGGAATGGAATGGAATGGAATCAACCCGAGTAGAATGGAATGGATTGGAATGGAATGGAATGGAATGGAATGGAATGGAATGGAATGGAATGGAATGGAATGGAATGGAATGGAATGGAATGGAATGGAATGGAATGGAATGGAATGGAATGGAATGGAATGGAGTCAACCCGAGTAGAATGGAATGGATTAGAATGGAATGGAATGGAAAGTAATGGAATGGAATGGAATGGAATGGAATGGAAAGGAATGGAAAGGAATGGAATGGAATCAACCCGAGTAGAACTAAATGGAATGGAAAGGAATGGAATGGAATGGAATAGAATGGAATGGAATGGAATTCAATGGAGTAGAATGGAATGTAATAGAATGGAATGGAATGGAATGGAATGGAATGGAATGGAATTGAATGGAATGGAATGGAATGGAATAGAATGGAATCAACCCGACTAGAACGGAACGGAATGGAATGGAATGGAATGGAATGGAATGGAATGGAATGGAATGGAATGGAATGGAAGCGAATGGAATGGAATGGAATGGAATGGAATGGAATGGAATGGAATCCACCCGAGTAGAATGGAATGGATTGGAATGGAATGGAATGGAATGGAATGGAATCGAGTGGAATGGAATGGAATGGAATGGAATGGAATGGAATGGAATGGAATCAACCCGAGTAGAATGGAATGGATTGGAATGGAATGGAATGGAATGGAATCGAATGGAATCGAATGGAATGGAATGGAATGGAATGGAATGAAATGGAATGGAATGGAATCAACCCGAGGAGAACGGAATGGAATGGAATGGAATGGAATGGAATGGAATAGAATGGAATCAACCCGACTAGAACGGAATGGAATGGAATGGAATGGAATGGAATGGAATGGAATGGAATGGAATGGAATGGAATGGAATGGAATGGAGTGGAATCAACCCGAGTAGAACGGAATGGAATGGAATGGAATGGAATGGAATGGAATGGAATGGAATGGAATGGAATGGAATGGAATGGAATTTAATGGAATGGAAAGGAATCGAAAGGAATGGAATGGAATGGAATGGAATGGAATGGAATGGAATGGAATGGAATGGAATGGAATCAATCCGAGTAGAATGGAATGGAATGGAATTCAATGTAACCGAAAGGAATTGAATCAACCCATGTGGAACTGAACGGGATGGGACGGGACGGGACGGGATGGGACGGGTCGGGATGGGACGGAATGGAACGGAACGGAATGGCATGGAATCAACCCGAGTAGAATGGAATGGAATGGAATGGAATGGAATGGAATGGAAAGGAATAGAATAGAATAGAATGGAATTGAACCAACCCGTGTGGAACGGAATGGAACGTAACGGAAACGAGCGGAACGGAATGGAAAGGAATCAACCCGAGTAAAACGGCACGGGACGGGACGCGACGGGACGGGACGGGACGGAACGGAACGGAACCAAACTCAATGGAATCGACCCGAGTAGAACGGAATGGAGTAAATGGAAAGGAATGGAATGGAATGGAATGGAATGGACTGGAATGGAATGGAATGGAATGGAATGGAATGGAATGGAATGGAATGGAATGGAATGGAAATCAACCCGAGTAGAACGGAATGGAATGGAATGGAATGGAATGGAATGGAATGGAATGGAATGGAATGGAATGAGCCCGAGTGGAATGGAATGGAATGGAATGGAATGGAATGGAATGGAATGATCAACCCGAGTGGAATGGAATGGAATGGAATGGAATGGAATGGAATGGAATGGAATGGAGTGGAATCAACCCGAGTAGAACGGAATGGAATGGAATGGAATGGAATGGAATGGAATGGAATGGAATGGAATGGAATGGAATGGAATGGAATGGAATGGAATCAACCCGAGTAGAATGGAACGGATTGGAGTGGAATGGAATGGAATGGAATGGAATGGAATGGAATCGAATGGAATAGAATGGAATGGAATGGAATGGAATGGAATGGAATGGAATGGAATGGAATGGAATCAACCCGAGTAGAACTAAATGGAATGGAAAGGAATGGAACGGAATGGAATTGAATGGAATGGAATGGAATTCAATGGAGTAGAATGGAATAGAATAGAATGGAATGGAATGGAATGGAATGGAATGGAATGGAATGGAATGGAATGGAATGGAATGGAATGGAATAGAATGGAATCAACCCGACTAGAACGGAATGGAATGGAATGGAATGGAATGGAATGGAATGGAATGGAATGGAATGGAATGGAATGGAGTGGAATCAACCCGAGTAGAACGGAATGGAATGGAATGGAATGGAATGGAATGGAATGGAATGGAATGGAATGGAATGGAATTGAATTTAATGGAATGGAAAGGAATCGAAAGGAATGGAATGGAATGGAATGGAATGGAATCAACCCGAGTAGAACTAAATGGAATGGAAAGGAATGGAACGGAATGGAATTGAATGGAATGGAATGGAATTCAATGGAGTAGAATGGAATAGAATAGAATGGAATGGAATGGAATGGAATCGAATGGAATGGAATGGAATGGAATGGAATGGAATAGAATGGAATCAACCCGACTAGAACGGAATGGAATGGAATGGAATGGAATGGAATGGAATGGAATGGAATGGAATGGAATGGAATGGAATGGAATGGAATGGAGTGGAATCAACCCGAGTAGAACGGAATGGAATGGAATGGAATGGAATGGAATGGAATGGAATGGAATGGAATTTAATGGAATGGAAAGGAATCGAAAGGAATGGAATGGAATGGAATGGAATGGAATGGAATGGAATGGAATGGAATGGAATCAATCCGAGTAGAATGGAATGGAATGGAATTCAATGTAACCGAAAGGAATTGAATCAACCCATGTGGAACTGAACGGGATGGGACGGGACGGGACGGGATGGGACGGGTCGGGATGGGACGGAATGGAACGGAACGGAATGGCATGGAATCAACCCGAGTAGAATGGAATGGAATGGAATGGAATGGAATGGAAAGGAATAGAATAGAATAGAATGGAATTGAACCAACCCGTGTGGAACGGAATGGAACGTAACGGAAACGAGCGGAACGGAATGGAAAGGAATCAACCCGAGTAAAACGGCACGGGACGGGACGGGACGGGACGGGACGGGACGGAACGGAACGGAACCAAACTCAATGGAATCGACCCGAGTAGAACGGAATGGAGTAAATGGAAAGGAATGGAATGGAATGGAATGGAATGGACTGGAATGGAATGGAATGGAATGGAATGGAATGGAATGGAATGGAATGGAAATCAACCCGAGTAGAACGGAATGGAATGGAATGGAATGGAATGGAATGGAATGGAATGGAATGGAATGGAATGGAATGGAATGATCAACCCTAGTGGAATGGAATGGAATGGAATGGAATGGAATGGAATGGAATGGAATGGAATGGAGAGGAATCAACCCGAGTAGAACGGAATGGAATGGAATGGAATGGAATGGAATGGAATGGAATGGAATGGAATGGAATGGAATGGAATAGAATGGAATCAACCCGACTAGAACGGAATGGAATGGAATGAAATGGAATGGAATGGAATGGAATGGAATGGAATGGAATGGAATGGAATGGAATGGAATGGAATGGAATCAACCCAAGTATAATGGAATGGATTGGAATGGAATGGAATGGAATGGAATGGAATCGAATCGAATGGAACGCAATGGAATGGAAAGGAATGGAATGGAATGGAATGGAATGGAATGGAATGGAATTGAACCAACCCGTGTGGAACGGAATGGAACGTAACGGAAACGAGCGGAACGGAATGGAAAGGAATCAACCCGAGTAAAACGGCACGGGACGGGACGGGACGGGACGGGACGGGACGGAACGGAACGGAACCAAACTCAATGGAATCGACCCGAGTAGAACGGAATGGAGTAAATGGAAAGGAATGGAATGGAATGGAATGGACAGGAATGGAATGGAATGGAATGGAATGGAATGGAATGGAATGGAATGGAAATCAACCCGAGAAGAACGGAATGGAATGGAATGGAATGGAATGGAATGGAATGGAATGGAATGGAACGGAATGGAATGGAAAGAACCCGAGTGGAATGGAATGGAATTGAATGGAATGGAATGATGATCCCGAGTAGAATGGAATGGTTTGGAATGAAATGGAATGGAATGGAATGGAATGGAATCGAATGGAATCCAATGGAATGGAATGGAATGGAATGGAATGGAATGGAATGGAATCAACCCGAGTAGAATGGAATGGAATGGAATGGAATTGAATGGAATGATGATCCCGAGTAGAATGGAATGGTTTGGAATGAAATGGAATGGAATGGAATGGAATGGAATCGAATGGAATCCAATGGAATGGAATGGAATGGAATGGAATGGAATGGAATGGAATGGAATGGAATCAACCCGAGTAGAATGGAATGGAATGGAATGGAATGGAATGGAATGGAATGGAATGGAATGGAATGGAATGGAATGGAATGTATTGGAATGGAATAGAATAGAATGGAATTGAATAAACCCGCGTGGAACTGAATGGAATGGAACGGAAAGGAACGGAACGGAGTGGAATGGAATCAACCCGAGTACAACGGCACAGGACGGGACGGCACGGGATGGGAACGGACGGGACGGGACGGGACGGGACGTGTCGGGACGGAACGGAACGGAACGGAACTCAATGGACTCAAGCCGAGTAGAACGGAATGGAATAGAATGGAATGGAATGGAATGGAATGGAATGGAATGGAATGGAATGGAATGGAATCAACCCGAATACAACGGAATGGAATGGAGTGGAATGGAATGGAATGGAATGGAATGGAATGGAATGGAATGGAATGGAATGGAATGGAATGGAATGGAATGGAATGGAAATCAACCTGAGTAGAACGGAATGGAATGGAATGGAATGGAATGGAATGGAATGGAACGGAATGGAATGGAAAGAACCCGAGTGGAATGGAATGGAATGGAATGGAATGGAATGATGATCCCGAGTAGAATGGAATGGTTTGGAATGAAATGGAATGGAATGGAATGGAATGGAATCGAATGGAATCCAATGGAATGGAATGGAATGGAATGGAATGGAATGGAATGGAATGGAATGGAATCAACCCGAGTAGAACGGAATGGGTTGGAATGGAAAGGAATGGAATGGAATGGAATGGAATGGAATGGAATGGAATGGAATGGAATGGAATGGAGTGGAATCAAACCGATTAGAACGGAATGGAATGGAATGGAATGGAATCGAACGGAATCGAATGGAATAGAATGGAATATAATGGAATGGAATGGAATGGAATGGAATGGAATGGAATGGAATGGAGTCAACCCGAGTAGAATGGAATGGATTGGAATGGAATGGAATGGAAAGTAATGGAATGGAATGGAATGGAATGGAATGGAATGGAATGGAATGAAATGGAATGGAATGGAATGGAATGGAATGGAATCAACCCGAGTAGAACTAAATGGAATGGAAAGGAATGGAACGGAATGGAATTGAATGGAATGGAATGGAATTCAATGGAGTAGAATGGAATAGAATAGAATGGAATGGAATGGAATTGAATCGAATGGAATGGAATGGAATGGAATGGAATGGAATAGAATGGAATCAACCCGACTAGAACGGAATGGAATGGAATGGAATGGAATGGAATGGAATGGAATGGAATGGAATGGAATTTAATGGAATGGAAAGGAATCGAAAGGAATGGAATGGAATGGAATGGAATGGAATGGAATGGAATGGAATGGAATCAATCCGAGTAGAATGGAATGGAATGCAATTCAATGTAACCGAAAGGAATTGAATCAACCCATGTGGAACGGAACGGGATGGGACGGGACGGGACGGGATGGGACGGGTCGGGATGGGACGGAATGGAACGGAACGGAATGGCATGGAATCAACCCGAGTAGAATGGAATGGAATGGAATGGAATGGAATGGAAAGGAATAGAATAGAATAGAATGGAATTGAACCAACCCGTGTGGAACGGAATGGAACGTAACGGAAACGAGCGGAACGGAATGGAAAGGAATCAACCCGAGTGAAACGGCACGGGACGGGACGGGACGGGACGGGACGGGACGGGACGGAACGGAACGGAACCAAACTCAATGGAATCGACCCGAGTAGAACGGAATGGAGTAAATGGAAAGGAATGGAATGGAATGGAATGGAATGGACTGGAATGGAATGGAATGGAATGGAATGGAATGGAATGGAATGGAATGGAATGGAAATCAACCCGAGTAGAACGGAATGGAATGGAATGGAATGGAATGGAATGGAATGGAATGGAATGGAATGGAATGAGCCCGAGTGGAATGGAATGGAATGGAATGGAATGGAATGGAATGGAATGATCAACCCGAGTGGAATGGAATGGAATGGAATGGAATGGAATGGAATGGAATGGAGTGGAATCAACCCGAGTAGAACGGAATGGAATGGAATGGAATGGAATGGAATGGAATGGAATGGAATGGAATGGAATGGAATGGAATGGAATCAACCCGAGTAGAATGGAACGGATTGGAGTGGAATGGAATGGAATGGAATGGAATGGAATGGAATGGAATGGAATGGAATGGAATCGAATGGAATAGAATGGAATGGAATGGAATGGAATGGAATGGAATGGAATGGAATGGAATGGAATCGAATGGAATCAACCCGAGTAGAATGGAATGGATTGGAGTGGAATGGAATGGAATGGAATGGAATCGAATGGAATCGAATGGAATGGAGTGGAATGGAATGGAATGGAATGGAATGGAATGGAATGGAATCAACCCGAGTAGAACGGAATGGAATGGAATGGAATGGAATAGAATGGAATGGAATGGAATGGAATGGAATTCAATGGATTAGAATGGAATGGAATCGAATGGAATCGAATGGAGACGAATGGAATGGAATGGAATGGAATGGGATGAAATCAACCAGAGTAGAATGGAATGTATTGGAATGGAATGGAATGGAATGGAATGGAATGGAATCGAATGGAATGGAATGGAATGGAATGGAATGGAATGGAATGGAATGGAATGGAATGGAATGGAGTCAATCAGAGTAGAACGGAATGGAATGGAATGGAATGGAATGGAATGGAATGGAATGGAATGGAATGGAATTCAATGGAATGGAATGGAATGGAAGGGAATGGAATGGAATGGAATGGAATCGAATGGAATCGAATGGAATCGAACGGAATGGAATGGAATAGAATGGAATCAACCCGAGTAGAACGGAATGGAATGGAATGGAATGGAATGGAATGGAATCGAATGGAATGGAATGGAATGGAATGGAATGGAATGGAATGGAATGAAACTGAATGCAATGGAATGGAATGGAATGGAATGGAATGGAATGGAATGGAATGGAATGGAACCAATCCGAGTAGAATGGAATGGAATGGAATTCAATGTAACCGAAAGGAATTGAATCAACCCATGTGGAATGGAACGGGATGGAACGGGACGGGACGGGATGGGATGGGTCGCGATGGGACGGAATGGAACGGAATGGAACGGCATGGAATCAACCCGAGTAGAATGGAATGGAATGGAAAGGAATAGAATAGAATAGAATGGAATTGAACCAACCCGCGTGGAACGGAATGGAACGGAATGGAAACGAGTGGAACGGAATGCAAAGGAATCAACCCGAGTAAAACGGAACGGGACGGAACGGAACGGAACCAAACTCAAGGGAATCAACCCGAGTAGAACGGAATGGAATAAATGGAAAGGAATGGAATGGAATGGAAAGGAATGGAATGGAATGGAATGGAATGGAATGGAGTGGAATGGAATGGAATGGAATGGAATGGAAATCAACCCGAGTAGAACGGAATGGAATGGAATGGAATGGAATGGAATGGAATGGAATGGAATGGAATGGAATGGAATGGAATGATCAACCCGAGTGGAATGGAATGGAATGGAATGGAATGGAATGGAATGGAATGGAATGGAGAGGAATCAACCCGAGTAGAACGGAATGGATTGGAATGGAATGGAATGGAATGGAATGGAATGGAATGGAATGGAATGGAATGGAATGGAATGGAATGGAATAGAATGGAATCAACCCGACTAGAACGGAATGGAATGGAATGAAATGGATTGGAATGGAATGGAATGGAATGGAATGGAATGGAATGGAATGGAATGGAATGGAATGGAATCAACCCAAGTAGAATGGAATGGATTGGAATGGAATGGAATGGAATGGAATGGAATCGAATCGAATGGAACGCAATGGAATGGAAAGGAATGGAATGGAATGGAATGGAATGGAATGGAATGGAATGGAATCAATCCGAGTAGAATGAAATGGAATGGAATTCAATGTAACCGAAAGGAATTGAATCAACCCATGTGGAACTGAACGGGATGGGACGGGACGGGACGGGATGGGACGGGTCGGGATGGGACGGAATGGAACGGAACGGAATGGCATGGAAGCAACCCGAGTAGAATGGAATGGAATGGAATGGAATGGAATGGAAAGGAATAGAATAGAATAGAATGGAATTGAACCAACCCGTGTGGAACGGAATGGAACGTAACGGAAAGGAGCGGAACGGAATGGAAAGGAATCAACCCGAGTAAAACGGCACGGGACGGGACGGGACGGGACGGGACGGGACGGGACGGAACGGAACGGAACCAAACTCAATGGAATCGACCCGAGTAGAACGGAATGGAGTAAATGGAAAGGAATGGAATGGAATGGAATGGAATGGACTGGAATGGAATGGAATGGAATGGAATGGAATGGAATGGAATGGAATGGAAATCAACCCGAGTAGAACGGAATGGAATGGAATGGAATGGAATGGAATGGAATGGAATGGAATGGAATGGAATGGAATGAGCCCGAGTGGAATGGAATGGAATGGAATGGAATGGAATGGAATGGAATGGAATGGAATGGAATGGAATGATCAACCCGAGTGGAATGGAATGGAATGGAATGGAATGGAATGGAATGGAATGGAATGGAGTGGAATCAACCCGAGTAGAACGGAATGGAATGCAATGGAATGGAATGGAATGGAATGGAATGGAATTCAATGGAATAGAATGGAATGGAATGGAATGGAATAAAATGAAATGGAATGGAATGGAATCGAATGGAATAGAATGGAATCGAATGGAATGGAATGGAATAGAATGGAATGGAATGGAATGGAATGGAGTGGAATCAACCCGAGTAGAACAGAATGGAACGGAATGGAATGGAATGGAATGGAATGGAATGGAATGGAATGGAATGGAATGGAATGGAATGGAATGGAATGGAATCGAATGGAATGGAATGGAATGGAATGGAATCAACCCAAGTAGAATGGAATGGATTGGAATGGAATGGAATGGAATGGAATCGAATCGAATCGAATGGAACGCAATGGAATGGAATGGAATGGAATGGAATGGAATGGAATGGAATGGAATGGAATGGAATGGAATGGAATCAATCCGAGTAGAATGGAATGGAATGGAATTCAATGTAACCGAAAGGAATTGAATCAACCCATGTGGAACGGAACGGGATGGAACGGGACGGGACGGGATGGGACGGGTCGGGATGGGACGGAATGGAACGGAACGGAATGGCATGGAATCAACCCGAGTAGAATGGAATGGAATGGAATGGAATGGAAGGGAAAGGAATAGAATAGAATAGAATGGAATTGAACCAACCCGCGTGGAACGGAATGGAACGTAACGGAAACGAGCGGAACGGAATGGAAAGGAATCAACCCGAGTAAAACGGCACGGGACGGGACGGGACGGGACGGGAAGGGACGGGACGTGTCGGGACGGAACTGAACGGAACGGTACTCAATGGATTCAAGCCGAGTAGAACGGAATGGAATAGAATGGAATGGAATGGAATGGAATGGAATGGAATGGAATGGAATGGAATGGAATGAAATGGAATGGAAATCAACCTGAGTAGAACGGAATGGAATGGAATGGAATGGAATGGAATGGAATGGAATGGAATGAACCCGAGTGGAATGGAATGGAATGGAATGGAACGGAATGATGAACCCGAGTAGAATGGAATGGTTTGGAATGAAATGGAATGGAATGGAATGGAATCGAATGGAATGGAATGGAATGGAATGGAAAGGAATGGAATGGAATGGAATGGAATGGAATGGAATCAACCCGAGTAGAACGGAATGGGTTGGAATGGAAACGAATGGAATGGAATGGAATGGAATGGAATGGAATGGAGTGGAATCAACCCGAGTAGAACGGAATGGAATGGAATGGAATGGAATGGAATGGAATGGAATAGATATGAATGGAATGGAATGGAATGGAATGGAATGGAATGGAATCAACCCGAGTAGAATGGAATGGATTGGAATGGAATGGAATGGAATGGAATGGAATGGAATGGAATGGAATCGAATGGAAAGGAATGGAATCGAATGGAATGGAATGGAATGGAATGGAATGGAATGGAATGGAATGGAATGGAATCGAACGGAATCGAATGGAATGGAATGTAATATAATGGAATGGAATGGAATGGAATGGAATGGAATGGAATGGAGTCAACCCGACTAGAATGGAATGGATTAGAATGGAATGGAATGGAAAGTAATGGAATGGAATGGAATGGAATGGAATGGAATGGAAAGGAATGGAAAGGAATGGAATGGAATCAACCCGAGTAGAACTAAATGGAATGGAAAGGAATGGAATGGAATGGAATAGAATGGAATGGAATGGAATTCAATGGAGTAGAATGGAATGTAATAGAATGGAATGGAATGGAATGGAATGGAATGGAATGGAATGGAATGGAATGGAATAGAATGGAATCAACCCGACTAGAACGGAATGGAATGGAATGGAATGGAATGGAATGGAATGGAATGGAATGGAATGGAATGGAACCGAATGGAATGGAATGGAATGGAATGGAATGGAATGGAATGGAATCCACCCGAGTAGAATGGAATGGATTGGAATGGAATGGAATGGAATGGAATGGAATCGAGTGGAATGGAATGGAATGGAATGGAATGGAATGGAATGGAATGGAATGGAATCAACCCGAGTAGAATGGAATGGATTGGAATGGAATGGAATGCAATGGAATCGAATGGAATCGAATGGAATGGAATGGAATGGAATGAAATGGAATGGAATGGAATCAACCCGAGGAGAACGGAATGGAATGGAATGGAATGGAATGGAGTGGAATCAACCCGAGTAGAACGGAATGGAATGGAATGGAATGGAATGGAATGGAATGGAATTCAATGGAATAGAATGGAATGGAATGGAATGGAATAAAATGAAATGGAATGGAATGGAATCGAATGGAATAGAATGGAATCGAATGGAATGGAATGGAATAGAATGGAATGGAATGGAATGGAATGGAGTGGAATCAACCCGAGTAGAACAGAATGGAACGGAATGGAATGGAATGGAATGGAATGGAATGGAATGGAATGGAATGGAATGGAATGGAATCGAATGGAATGGAATGGAATGGAATGGAATCAACCCAAGTAGAATGGAATGGATTGGAATGGAATGGAATGGAATGGAATCGAATCGAATCGAATGGAACGCAATGGAATGGAATAGAATGGAATGGAATGGAATGGAATGGAATGGAATGGAATGGAATGGAATGGAATCAATCCGAGTAGAATGGAATGGAATGGAATTCAATGTAACCGAAAGGAATTGAATCAACCCATGTGGAACGGAACGGGATGGAACGGGACGGGACGGGATGGGACGGGTCGGGATGGGACGGAATGGAACGGAACGGAATGGCATGGAATCAACCCGAGTAGAATGGAATGGAATGGAATGGAATGGAAGGGAAAGGAATAGAATAGAATAGAATGGAATTGAACCAACCCGCGTGGAACGGAATGGAACGTAACGGAAACGAGCGGAACGGAATGGAAAGGAATCAACCCGAGTAAAACGGCACGGGACGGGACGGGACGGGACGGGAAGGGACGGGACGTGTCGGGACGGAACGGAACGGAACGGAACTCAATGGATTCAAGCCGAGTAGAACGGAATGGAATAGAATGGAATGGAATGGAATGGAATGGAATGGAATGGAATGGAATGGAATGGAATGGAATGGAAATCAACCTGAGTAGAACGGAATGGAATGGAATGGAATGGAATGGAATGGAATGGAATGGAATGAACCCGAGTGGAATGGAATGGAATGGAATGGAATGGAATGGTGAACCCGAGTAGAATGGAATGGTTTGGAATGAAATGGAATGGAATGGAATGGAATGGAATGGAATCGAATGGAATGGAATGGAATGGAATGGAAAGGAATGGAATGGAATGGAATGGAATGGAATGGAATCAACCCGAGTAGAACGGAATGGGTTGGAATGGAATGGAATGGAATGGAATGGAATGGAATGGAATGGAATGGAGTGGAATCAACCCGAGTAGAACGGAATGGAATGGAATGGAATGGAATGGAATGGAATGGAATAGATATGAATGGAATGGAATGGAATGGAATGGAATGGAATGGAATCAACCCGAGTAGAATGGAATGGATTGGAATGGAATGGAATGGAATGGAATGGAATGGAATGGAATGGAATCGAATGGAATGGAATGGAATCGAATGGAATGGAATGGAATGGAATGGAATGGAATGGAATGGAATGGAATGGAATCGAACGGAATCGAATGGAATGGAATGTAATATAATGGAATGGAATGGAATGGAATGGAATGGAATGGAATGGAGTCAACCCGACTAGAATGGAATGGATTAGAATGGAATGGAATGGAAAGTAATGGAATGGAATGGAATGGAATGGAATGGAATGGAAAGGAATGGAAAGGAATGGAATGGAATCAACCCGAGTAGAACTAAATGGAATGGAAAGGAATGGAATGGAATGGAATAGAATGGAATGGAATGGAATTCAATGGAGTAGAATGGAATGTAATAGAATGGAATGGAATTGAATGGAATGGAATGGAATGGAATGGAATGGAATGGAATAGAATGGAATCAACCCGACTAGAACGGAATGGAATGGAATGGAATGGAATGGAATGGAATGGAATGGAATGGAATGGAATGGAACCGAATGGAATGGAATGGAATGGAATGGAATGGAATGGAATGGAATGGAATGGAATCCACCCGAGTAGAATGGAATGGATTGGAATGGAATGGAATGGAATGGAATGGAATCGAGTGGAATGGAATGGAATGGAATGGAATGGAATGGAATGGAATGGAATGGAATCAACCCGAGTAGAATGGAATGGATTGGAATGGAATGGAATGCAATGGAATCGAATGGAATCGAATGGAATGGAATGGAATGGAATGAAATGGAATGGAATGGAATCAACCCGAGGAGAACGGAATGGAATGGAATGGAATGGAATGGGATGGAATGGAATCGAATGATATCGAATGAAATCGAATGGAATGGAATGGAATAGAATGGAATCAACCCGAGTGGAACGGAATGGGATGGAATGGAATAGAATGGAATGGAATTGAATTGAATGGAATAGAATGGAATGGAATGGAATGGAATGGAATGGAATGGAATGGAATGGAATGGAATGGAATGGAATCGAATGGAATCGAATGGAATGCAATGGAATGGAAAGGAATGGAATGGAATGGAATGGAATGGAATGGAATGGAATGGAATGGAATGGAATCAACGCGAATAGAACGGAATGGAATGGAGTGGAATGGAATGGAATGGAATGGAATGGAAAAGAATGGAATGGAATGGAATGGAATGGAATGGAATGGAATGGAATGGAATGGAATGGAATGGAATTGAATGGAATCGAATGGAATCGAATGGAATCGAATGGAATGGAATGGAATAGAATGGAATCAACCCGCGTAGAACGGAATGGAATGGAATGGAATGGAATGGAATGGAATGGAATGGAATCAACACGAGTAGAATGGAATGGATTGGAATGGAATGGAATGGAATCGAATGGAATGGAATGGAATGGAATGGAATGGAATGGAATGGAATGGAATGGAATGGAATGGAATGGAATCAACCCGAGTAGAATGGAATGGAATGGAATGGAATGGAATGGAAAGGAATAGAATAGAATAGAATGGAATTGAACCAACCCGTGTGGAACGGAATGGAACGTAACGGAAACGAGCGGAACGGAATGGAAAGGAATCAACCCGAGTAAAACGGCACGGGACGGGACGGGACGGGACGGGACGGGATGGGACGGAACGGAACGGAACCAAACTCAATGGAATCGACCCGAGTAGAACGGAATGGAGTAAATGGAAAGGAATGGAATGGAATGGAATGGAATGGACTGGAATGGAATGGAATGGAATGGAATGGAATGGAATGGAAATCAACCCGAGTAGAACGGAATGGAATGGAATGGAATGGAATGGAATAGAATGGAATGGAATGGAATGGAATGGAATGGAATGAGCCCGAGTGGAATGGAATGGAATGGAATGGAATGGAATGGAATGGAATGGAATGGAATGATCAACCCGAGTGGAATGGAATGGAATGGAATGGAATGGAATGGAATGGAATGGAGTGGAATCAACCCGAGTAGAACGGAATGGAATGGAATGGAATGGAATGGAATGGAATGGAATGGAATGGAATGGAATGGAATGGAATTCAATGGAATAGAATTGAATGGAATGGAATGGAATAAAATGAAATGGAATGGAATGGAATCGAATGGAATAGAATGGAATCGAATGGAATGGAATGGAATAGAATGGAATGGAATGGAATGGAATGGAGTGGAATCAACCCGAGTAGAACAGAATGGAACGGAATGGAATGGAATGGAATGGAATGGAATGGAATGGAATGGAATGGAATGGAATGGAATGGAATGGAGTGGAATCGAATGGAATGGAATGGAATGGAATGGAATCAACCCAAGTAGAATGGAATGGATTGGAATGGAATGGAATGGAATGGAATGGAATGGAATGGAATGGAATTCAATGGAATAGAATGGAATGGAATGGAATGGAATAAAATGAAATGGAATGGAATGGAATCGAATGGAATAGAATGGAATCGAATGGAATGGAATGGAATAGAATGGAATGGAATGGAATGGAATGGAGTGGAATCAACCCGAGTAGAACAGAATGGAACGGAACGGAATGGAGTGGAATGGAATGGAATGGAATGGAATGGAATGGAATGGAATGGAATGGAATCGAATGGAATGGAATGGAATGGAATGGAATCAACCCAAGTAGAATGGAATGGATTGGAATGGAATGGAATGGAATGGAATCGAATCGAATCGAATGGAACGCAATGGAATGGAATGGAATGGAATGGAATGGAATGGAATGGAATGGAATGGAATGGAATGGAATGGAATCAATCCGAGTAGAATGGAATGGAATGGAATTCAATGTAACCGAAAGGAATTGAATCAACCCATGTGGAACGGAACGGGATGGAACGGGACGGGACGGGATGGGACGGGTCGGGATGGGACGGAATGGAACGGAACGGAATGGCATGGAATCAACCCGAGTAGAATGGAATGGAATGGAATGGAATGGAAGGGAAAGGAATAGAATAGAATAGAATGGAATTGAACCAACCCGCGTGGAACGGAATGGAACGTAACCGAAACGAGCGGAACGGAATGGAAAGGAATCAACCCGAGTAAAACGGCACGGGACGGGACGGGACGGGACGGGAAGGGACGGGGCGTGTCGGGACGGAACGGAACGGAACAGAACTCAATGCATTCAAGCCGAGTAGAACGGAATGGAATAGAATGGAATGGAATGGAATGGAATGGAATGGAATGGAATGGAATGGAATGGAATGGAATGGAATGGAATGGAATGGAAATCAACCTGAGTAGAACGGAATGGAATGGAATGGAATGGAATGGAATGGAATGGAATGGAATGGAATGGAATGGAATGAACCCGAGGGGAATGGAATGGAATGGAATGGAATGGAATGATGAACCCGAGTAGAATGGAATGGTTTGGAATGAAATGGAATGGAATGGAATGGAATGGAATGGAATGGAATGGAATGGAATGGAATGGAATGGAATCGAATGGAATCGAATGGAATCGAATGGAATCGAATGGAATCGAATGGAATAGAATGGAATCAACCCGCGTAGAACGGAATGGAATGGAATGGAATGGAATGGAATGGAATGGAATGGAATCAACACGAGTAGAATGGAATGGATTGGAATGGAATGGAATGGAATCGAATGGAATGGAATGGAATGGAATGGAATGGAATGGAATGGAATGGAATGGAATGGAATGGAATGGAATGGAATCAACCCGAGTAGAATGGAATGGAATGGAATGGAATGGAATGGAAAGGAATAGAATAGAATAGAATGGAATTGAACCAACCCGTGTGGAACGGAATGGAACGTAACGGAAACGAGCGGAACGGAATGGAAAGGAATCAACCCGAGTAAAACGGCACGGGACGGGACGGGACGGGACGGGACGGGACGGAACGGAACGGAACCAAACTCAATGGAATCGACCCGAGTAGAACGGAATGGAGTAAATGGAAAGGAATGGAATGGAATGGAATGGAATGGACTGGAATGGAATGGAATGGAATGGAATGGAATGGAATGGAATGGAATGGAAATCAACCCGAGTAGAACGGAATGGAATGGAATGGAATGGAATGGAATGGAATGGAATGGAATGGAATGGAATGAGCCCGAGTGGAATGGAATGGAATGGAATGGAATGGAATGGAATGGAATGGAATGGAATGGAATGATCAACCCGAGTGGAATGGAATGGAATGGAATGGAATGGAATGGAATGGAATGGAGTGGAATCAACCCGAGTAGAACGGAATGGAATGGAATGGAATGGAATGGAATGGAATGGAATGGAATGGAATGGAATGGAATTCAATGGAATAGAATGGAATGGAATGGAATGGAATAAAATGAAATGGAATGGAATGGAATCGAATGGAATAGAATGGAATCGAATGGAATGGAATGGAATAGAATGGAATGGAATGGAATGGAATGGAGTGGAATCAACCCGAGTAGAACAGAATGGAACGGAATGGAATGGAATGGAATGGAATGGAATGGAATGGAATGGAATGGAATGGAATGGAATGGAATCGAATGGAATGGAATGGAATGGAATGGAATCAACCCAAGTAGAATGGAATGGATTGGAATGGAATGGAATGGAATGGAATCGAATCGAATCGAATGGAACGCAATGGAATGGAATGGAATGGAATGGAATGGAATGGAATGGAATGGAATGGAATGGAATCAATCCGAGTAGAATGGAATGGAATGGAATTCAATGTAACCGAAAGGAATTGAATCAACCCATGTGGAACGGAACGGGATGGAACGGGACGGGACGGGATGGGACGGGTCGGGATGGGACGGAATGGAACGGAACGGAATGGCATGGAATCAACCCGAGTAGAATGGAATGGAATGGAATGGAATGGAAGGGAAAGGAATAGAATAGAATAGAATGGAATTGAACCAACCCGCGTGGAACGGAATGGAACGTAACGGAAACGAGCGGAACGGAATGGAAAGGAATCAACCCGAGTAAAACGGCACGGGACGGGACGGGACGGGACGGGAAGGGACGGGACGTGTCGGGACGGAACGGAACGGAACGGAACTCAATGGATTCAAGCCGAGTAGAACGGAATGGAATAGAATGGAATGGAATGGAATGGAATGGAATGGAATGGAATGGAATGGAATGGAATGGAATGGAATGAACCCGAGTGGAATGGAATGGAATGGAATGGAATGGAATGATGAACCCGAGTAGAATGGAATGGTTTGGAATGAAATGGAATGGAATGGAATGGAATGGAATGGAATCGAATGGAATGGAATGGAATGGAATGGAATGGAATGGAATGGAATGGAATGGAATCAACCCGAGTAGAACGGATTGGGTTGGAATGGAAAGGAATGGAATGGAATGGAATGGAATGGAATGGAGTGGAATCAACCCGAGTAGAACGGAATGGAATGGAATGGAATGGAATGGAATGGAATGGAATAGATATG